>NC_090447.1:1477175290-1477484290 GCF_031143425.1 Pleurodeles waltl | reverse complement strand
CCGAGGAGGCAATACTCCGGAGATTCTACTGGCCCGGAGTCTACGGGGATATACGTAGATATTGCCTGAATTGTCAGAAATGCCAACTATATAATCCAGTCACTCAACCTCCGGCCCTGTTACAATCCCTCCCAGTTATAGAAACCCCATTTACCCAGGTAGGCATGGACATTATCGGTCCCCTTATCCCTCCAGTAGAGGGAGACAGTACGTCCTAGTGTTGGTGGATTATGCCACTCGGTATCCCGAGGCTACTCCCCTCCCCAGCATGCACACAAAAGTAGTAGCCCAAGCAATGATTGAGTTTTTTTCATGGGTCGGCTTCCCTAAAGAGATCTTAACTGATCAGGGCACCCCATTTATGTCCCGACTTATGGGGGAAGTCAGTAAAACCTTGGGAATAAAACAAATCAGAACCTCAGTGTATCACCCCCAAACTGACGGTCTCGTAGAACGCTACAACCGGACCATTAAATCTTTACTCAGGAAGAGCATTGCCGAAGACGGAAGGGATTGGGAAAAAAAAACTACCCCTTGTACTCTATGCAATACGTACACATACGCAAACATCCCTAGGTCATAGTCCCTTCGAACTGTTATTTGGCCGACCACCCCGCACTCTACTCTAAATGTTAGTCGAACAGTGGGAAGAGACAGATGAGGAAGCAAAAGACCTCCTGACTTATACTAAAGAATTAAGAGAGAATTTACAATCGGTCTGGGAAAAGGCCCACACTAGTCTCCGTGAAACTCAAGAAAAACAGAAGAAAGGATACGACACCAGAAGTGTACTTCGTACTCTTAACGTAGGGGACAAGGCACTGGTCCTTCTCCCCAGTAGTGAGAATAAATTGTTAGCCCGGTGGCAAGGACCATACGAAGTATTAGAGCAGATCAACCCCACAACTTATAAATTGGCTCTTCCACATAGACACAATAGAGAACAGATCTACCACATAAATCTGCTAAAAAAATAGCATGAATCTGAAATCATACAAAGGGTCCAACATATCACAACTGACCATAGATTAGACATACCGTATCCTTCCTTTTCCCCTTCCAAAAACCAGGAGGAGATTAGACCCCAAATAAAAGCATCCCTTTCTGAGTCACCTCAAATTTCCCTCTCTCAGACGATAAAGTCCTATACGGATGTTTTCTCCTGACAGCCCGGCCATACCCCATTAGCAGAACACAGCATCCATACCAAGAATGAGGCAATAGCAAGACAAAGACCCTATCGAGTCCCTGAGGCCAAGAAAACCCTGATTGAGCAAGAAGTCCAAAATATGTTACAGACAGGGATTATAGAGCCATCTAGCAGTCCCTGGTGTTCTCCTGTGGTATTAGTACCCAAACCGGATGGGACCACTCGGTTTTGTGTAGATTACCGGAGAGTCAATGATCTCATGTATTTTGACGCATATCCCATACCCCGTATAGATGAGTTGTTGGAAAAATTAGGACAGGCCAGGTACATGTCCACTCTGGACCTGACAAAGGGGTATTGGCAGATCCCTTTGAAAGCAGGAGACAGAGAAAAAACGCATTTGCAGCACCCTCCGGATTGTATCAGTTTACCGTCTTACCTTTTGGGTTACACGGGGCCCCCGCCACATTTCAGAGATTAATGGACAAGGTCTTACGTCCCCACCAATTATATGCGGCAGCATATTTAGATGACATTGTAATATTTAGCAAAACATGGTCTGACCACCTCAAACACCTAACGGCGGTCCTACGTGCCTTAAGAGAAGCCCGGTTAACTGCTAACCCCGAGAAATGTAGACTGGGATTTACCACCATTAGATATTTACGCTACGTCTTGGGACAAGGGCAGGTCCGTCCACAAATAGAGAAGGTGGAAGCCATTCAACAGATCCCGGTACCGACATCAAAAAAATAAATACGTGCCTTCCTCGGACTGGTAGGGTATTATAGAAGGTTTATACCCCAATTCTCAACCATAGCCGAGCCACTAACCAACTTGCTGAAAAATTATACTCCTAAAACCTTTTCCTCCTTGCCCAAAGCCGGCCTGCACAGTTTCATCAGTCTCAGGAATGCCCTGTCTACTGACCCAGTGTTGTGCTGTCCCGACTTCCGTAGCCCCTTCCATTTACAGACTGATGCATCAGACGTAGGACCCGGGGCTGTGTTATCCCACCCTCAACCGGACGGTTCTATCCACCCCATTTTATACATCAGTAGAAAACTACTTCTGAGTGAACAACACTATCCCCCCATTGAAAAGGAATGTCTGGCCATTAAGTGGGCCATTGAGTCCTTACGTTATTATCTCAGTGGACGTACCTTCACCCTCTTGATGGATCATGCACTCCTCACCTGGCTCGCCCGCAATAAGGATACCAACTCTCGGGTGCTAAGATGGTTTCTCTCTTTACAACCCTTTTCTTTCCAGGTGATCCATTCTCCGAGCCGTCTCATGGTGAATGCTGATTTTCTCTCCGGACATCCTGCTCCTGAGCGCCGCCAGCAGACGCTCTCTAGGGGGAGTGTCTGTGACGGATCGGACCAGGCCGACCTGCACACCATTAGGACTTGTGCTATCTCTGCCCCGGACAGCATGGAAGCAACCCGGGGAGACCCCCTTCCCATTGGCTTCCTGCCGAGGCCGCGCGAACCTGACGGCGTAAAAGGGATGGTTCCACCCATTCAGTTTGAGAGAGTAGGGATCCGGTGTTGGAGATCGAGGGAGCCGATGGGAAAACTGGAGGACGAGCAGCGGAGGGACGAGGAAGATATGGAAGATGCCAGGACTCCTCTTCATGAGCCCGGACCGGAGCCGGAATCAAGAATCTTGCGGACCCGACGCTGAGACGAGGACCGCTGGCCCCGGGGAGCACACGAGTGAGCCCGCCACGCTTCAGGGGAAGTGTGGCCAAGCCAGGTACGGGATCTCAGGACAGGGAGAAAGGAGCGGGAGGAGGGAAGGGGTCGGAGAAGGGAAAAACCACGGGCACAGCACTAAGAGCACGGGGGAAAAGGAGGGGTGAAAACCAAACACTTACCACACCTATTCTTCTTCTGTCCCCACACGCTTCCTGCGAGGCCTCTGGAAGAAAAGAAAGAAGAAGACGAGATTAGCAGCCAGAAGAAAGAAGACACTCACCAACTCCTACCTACAAGCCATCCTCCCACAACTTTATTGATACTGTATAAAGAGCAATAAAGGCAACATATCTAACACCCAAAACAGGCAGTCTGGTGTATTTGATCGGCCAACCTCGTACAGTAAGTTTGAGCTCCCCTCCACCCTTCCAGCCCAGGAAGGCTCATCAGAATGCAGATTAATGCAGATGAGTCCTTCCTGTGTTTGTGGCTGTCTGGGGGGAGTGCGCAAAGTCTAGCTGTCACCTAGCCCAGACTTGTATTGCAGACAGGCTGCCAGGCACACAAAGCAGTGAGAGCAGAGAAAGGCCCTCTTTCTAAAAGTGCCATTTCTCAAATAGTAATGTCAAATCTGACTTTGTCATTAAAGAGGATTTCTCATTACCATTCCAATGATATGAAACATGGTGTAACTACTCTATTCTGATCAGGGATTACATCTTAAAAGTGTTTTAAGAAATTCCCACTGCTGGCCTATGAGAGGAGGAGGCCTCACAGTAATGGAGAAACAACTTCAGGAGTTTTTCATTACCAGGACATGTAAAATTTAGAAGTACATGGCCTGCCTTTTACTTGCATAGTATAGTGCCCTATGGGCTACCTAGGGCCTCCCTTAAAGGGCCTACCTTAGGTGGAACTTGCATGGGTGGCATCATTGGTGCTGCAAGCCTTCTAGTAGCATTTAATTTACAAGTCCTGAGTATACGGTATACCACTTTACAAGGGTCTTAGAAGTAAATTAACTATGCCTATTAGGGATGCACCAATGTTACCATGTTTAGGGGGGAACCACATGCACTTTAGCACTGGTTAGGAGTGGTAGAGTGCTTGGAGTCCTAAGGCCAACAAAAAGATACAGCGAAAAGAATTAGGTGAAAGGCAAAAAGTCCTGGTTAAGACCACCTCAAGGATGCCATGTCTAACACACACGTAAGCTTGAACTTATTACTACATTTACCTTCCCCTCCCTCCTACTCACAAGACACATCCCACTCTAATATTTTCCCTCTACCTTCTCCATGTTTTGGTACAGCTCGATTCTTTTCTGACACAACATACTCCCTTTAGATATTGTTTTCTTTTGCTTCACATATTCTTCGACTTATTTTGACAACTGTACCAGTTCGCAATAGCTACCGTTTTGCTTCCTTCTTTCCCAGTCACTATGATCCAACATTTTCACACTGTTATTATCTTATTTCACATTAGAATGTAATTGAAGATCTACCTGTGGACTGCTGTATGCGTTCATTCCATTCCCTTACTGTGTATTGTTTTCTTTTTTTAACTCCTACTCTCTGTATTCTGCTTGCAAAAACGCTTAATAAACATTTACAACGATAATAAAAAACAAATATGCCAATGCTGCACACGTGAGCATGAATGTGAGTTCTGGATATTGGCACTTGGCTGGCCCTTCACGACCCCTGGCATTGCCTTTGCTCTCCCTGATTTCATGCGTAAGGAAGACTTGGGGGGGTGGGAGGTGGAACAGAAAGTAGACTGTAGTAAACTAGAGTTTGAAGAACCGTATTTACATTCTGCAACTTCCACTCTTTGCCCTCCATAACCCCTCAGCAGGCAGTGGAGGCTGCTAGAGGTAGAGCAGTGGGAGACGGGATATGTAAAATGGGCCCCAGCACAGGCCAACCAGACAAACGACACGCACACAATGGTTGGGTGGCACGTGGAGTCGGCTCTCCACAGCCCCAGCTTTATTTTATAACTTTGGCCAGAGGCCCGCCCTCACGCCCTGCAAGGGCAACAAAGTATAGGAGAGCCCGGGTGGCTCTCTACAGGGATACACTCTGTGATGTATCCAAACGGATAAATGGTGCAAGATCTCACTGCCGCTACCATCAGCATTTCAGCGAAGTGACAAAGTACAGTACAATGACGCAGGTGAAAGGTCTATGCAGAGAAATTAAACAATGCGTGAACTAGATGAGAGAAATCTGTCAAATAGTCAGGAACTACTTCACACTGTTTAATTCCGGCATAGCAAAGGGGGTATTCATATTTGCTTAGTCATGCCTGTACACTAATAACAGTATATTTTTTATGCAGTGCATTGTATCTCATTTCTAAGGTTTGAACACAACAGACTTCACTAGAACCCAAATTAATCAGTTATTAAGGCACTTTTGGGAGTGACTATTCTCATAAAGAAAAACCATTCTAAGATGGCTGCCAAAGCACCAGCAGCCAATTCTTAGACAATGCCAACAGAAACAAGCCCTGGCAAAGCCATTATGACGGGACACCTAAACGGGGAGCCCTGTGCCATTGGCTTTTCCAATTCTTTTTTCCATTGGCATTGCTTCATGATGCATGGATAGACAGAAGCAGCATGGGCGGCCATGGTAAAATGTTTTTTTTCTTTATGAGAAAAATCACTCCAAGATGTCTGACATTGCATCCCACATGTTCCACTCATATGTGGCCATCCTCAAATGGATTTTTAAATAAAGAAAAGGCATTTCAAGATTGCCATCATCTACACAGGGATACACATGGGTTGTGATACACCCTTGGCCATTTTGGCTTGTTTACTTAATTTCTGCTCCAAAATGGCCATTTTAAAATAGTAAATTATTAATAAAATATAGACATAGTGGCACATAATGGCAGGCAAATAAAAAGAGAGGGCCTGGTGGCAGTATACAACTGCTGGGTTCTTACCCACGCAATTTTGTTTAAGTAAATAAATAAAGGGTATGGTAGTGGTAAAAAAGGGCAGGGACCGAAGTACGAATGGGAGGGAGGAACCTATATAAAGAGCAAGGGGTTGAGATGTGGGGGAGAATGTGAGGGTGGGAATAAATACAGACATGCACACTCATGAATTGAGGAACATAAGGAAGTTCCCTGATGGAAGCAATCAAACTGTATAACTTATCCAATCAGAAATGTTCCAAGATCAAGACAAACACAAAAATATGGAGAAAAGACATTGACTAAGGAGCTGGAAGCTTAGATAGATAAGAAAGCCCTTCCATCATTACCAAGGAGCTGAACTAAGGCCCACTCTACGTATTATTTTATTGTGCTCCAAACAGTAGTACTTAAAAAAATGTATATTAACCTGTCTGTGAACCAAAAAAGAAAGCTCCAGAACCAAAAAAGAAAGCTAAGGGAGCTATCAGGAGCATAGTGCAGATGACTGGCATAGTTGAAGGTCAACACATAGCTCTTTCTTTTATTAATGGCTTTCCTCTTCAAGGTCATCAGAGTTCTATTCACTGTTCCCCATTTGACCATATTGTGTGATTTTGAGCAAACCACTCATTTCTGTGCCTCACCTTGTATATCTGCTAAACAAATAAAGTCCTTATAACAGCTTGGGGGTAGAATCAAGTTTCAGTGGGTCGCTCAGGCTGCACAAATGGAAACTCTGGCGCTGTATCTGTAGGTTGAGTATTGACCTGTGAATTGGCTACTCTGAGGAGCTGCTGAATCTGAGTATTATCGATGTATCCTTGTCTGATTGGTTAACGTGTAGGTCATCTGTGAGACTGTTTTATGTATATGATTGTGTGTGGTTGTGTGTGAGAAAGGGAACAAGAGATAGAGAGACTGAAAAAGAGAGATAGACAGAGAGCAGCGAGAGAGTGAGGAGGAGCTAGAGATACATTGCATTCAGTGACTGCTTGGCATAAATATGTGTACTGCCAACTGCTGACTAAATTGTGCACCTAGCGTCTGACACCCATATATTTTTTGTAACTAAAGTAGTTCAAATATATTGCTTTCTGTCAACACCAAACTGTTTGAATTATAGTAAACACATTTGACACCATACAGAATAAATCACTATCTTTTCTTAAACATACATCAAGTGAAAGTGCATTACTTTGTGTAGTAGACTGAGGCAGAAAGTGCCTCAAACACTCATTGTTGTACTATGTGGGAGATGCTCTTGCAATCATCTCTATCATGCGTTCAGGTAGCAAAAGCATAAGAATGTTGCAGCACTAAATTAACTTGCACATTTTATCTTCTCCTCAATACTTACTGTTAGACCTGACATCCTTAGGGTCATATTTCCCCAAACATTTTGCCTCACATTTGTGCTGATTTCTTTTTGTTGGCCTTGGGACTCTGAGCACCTTACCACTGCTGACAAGTGCTAAAGTGCATGTGCTTTCTCCTCTAAACATGATTTGATTGGTACATCAACAATTGTCATATATAATTTACTTATAAGTCCCAAGTAAAGTGCACTTAATGTGTCCAGGGCCTGTAAATAGCAATTTCCTCTGGACAGCCACACATAAAGGGGGCTCAGGTGTGACTGATGGACCATCAACATCCTGATGGGCCATTCTGGGCAGGATGGGAGGGAGGAGCTCAAACGTACAAAGTGTCCTGCTTCAACACAAAGGCAGTGGCATAACACAAAATTATGGGGCCTCCAAGCAGAATGTGAATCATGACATCTCCCAGATCCCAGATGCTTGCTGAAATTTGATGTTACTGTTGTGAATAAGGTTCCAAACAGGTCCATGTAACAGTTGAAGATAATGAAGTCTAGGTGGAGCCCTATGAGGGCTGTTAGGGTGTTTTGGGGATCTTGTGTTACTCATATGCAAGTTCTAGTAGCAGTTGGATAGATAGGTGGTGGTCAAACATCTTATTTTGGGTTCCCCCAATGGCACAGACTGCAACAGAGGAGACTTGACAGGCTTCGCCATTTGATCCACAAAAGTTCTGAGTTAACTTGGCCATAAATGTGGGAATATCAGCTGTCCTATTTACAATATCTGGCCCAACAACAAAGGAGATAACTGTGGGAGAACGCTATTAAAATGGTAGCAAAGAAGTAAACGTAGTTCCCCAACATGCCAGGAAATCAGACATATGAACACCGATAGCACACCCTCACTTTGGTAATACATTTCCAGTACCTAAATTTGGTGAAGGAAATTTCACTATGTTATGTGGCTCAGGAAACTGAAGGATATTCACTGGGATTATGAATACCCTCGAAGGTATTAAATGCACCTGCAAAAATATCTAACTTAAAAATTCGGTCTTGGAATTTATTGGGTATGATAAACAGCACCTATTCTGAGTATTTCTCTTTAATTGGGAATAACACGTATTTTGGTGCATAGCCCACCAAAATCCGCAGGTGCCGGTAAATACTGGGCTATCTAACCCCAGATTTGGATTGCCAAAATGTAATGGCGTGTGCAGACTTTATTGTCTCTAGCAGTTAAAATGTTCGATAAACATTGCACCACTTATAACAGCAATCCTAGATAAACAGGTGGTTTGCGCATTATCAAAATTTACCGAGAACCAGTAATTAGGCCGTTTCATGAAGAAAAGTCTAAACCATCCAAATGGCCCATGACAAATTTGCCCAGCAAACTCTACATCAGGCGTTAGCCCAGCAAAAGTTTCCAGTGCCGCTCTGACACCCACACTAGCATGGCTTTGTTGCATTCATGCCTTTTGATATCGGTCTACCCAATCCCCAATGATTCTTGTTTACAGCAAGGTAATGCCCGTGTGAGTGTTACAGATTATTCTTTTTCTCTAGCAGGGTTTAGCATTATTATTAAAATGTACTTTTATTGTGCAATCATTCTTTAAAGTGACTGTGTGCTGCCCATTCCCATCATCCCAGCGTGCTGTTAATCAGATGCTTTTTCCTTCTTCTCTACCTGCCTTTTGAGCGTCTTGCCTGGCTGAGCATCATTTATAAAACTGTTTTGTTCATTTAGCTGCTGAAATAAATCAAATAAATGCCATACTCGCTCAGCTGTTTCGGTAATGGATGGATTATGTATTAGAAAGGGAGTTCAGCTCTTCTCACACAGACGATCAGTGCTTTTAAACCCGCACAGGCGGCTGAAGGGACTCGCCAGTTGATTGTCAGAGCCGGCCAGGGTTTAAGAACAATGCAGTGACTAGACATCCATAGGAGGTGGGCGGAGGAAGGAAGCAAAGGGCAATTGTTTGCCAAGCAAACCTAGGGCCGTATTTATACTTTTTGACGCTAAACTGCGCTAACGCAGTTTAGCGTCAAAAAATTTAGCGCCGTCTAACGCCATTCTGAAGCGCCATGCGGGCGCCGTATTTATGGAATGGCGTTAGCCGGCGCAAGCAGACCGGCACTGCCTGGTTTGCGTGGAAAAAAACCACGTACACCAGACAGCGCCGGCGTAGGGGGAAAATGGCGTATGGGCGTCTTAAAATGGGGCAAGTCAGGTTACGTCGAAAAAATCGTCGTAACCCGACTTGCGCCATTTTTTTTCGACGCCCATCCCCCATCAACATGACTCCTATCATTGTAAAGATAGGAGTCATGCCCCCTTGCCCAATGGCCATGCCCAGGGGACTTCTGTCCCCTGGGCATGGTCATTGGGCATAGTGGCATGTAGGGGGGCACAAATCAGGCCCCCCTATGCCACAAAAAAAAAAAAAAAAAATACTTACCTGAACTTACCTTAATGTCCATGGGATGGGTCCCTCCGTCCTTGGGTGTCCTCCTGGGGTGGGCAAGGGTGGCAGGGGGGGTCCCTGGGGGCAGGGGAGGGCACTCTGGGCTCATTTTGAGCCCACTTGTCCCTTAACGCCATCCCTGACCCAGGCGTTAAAAAGCGGCGCAAATGCGCCGTTTTTGGCCACGCCCACTCCCGGGCATCTCTTTTGCCCGGGAGTATAAATACCACGTAAAGGCCTGGGAGTCATTTTTTAAGACGGGAACGCCTCCCTTGCATATCATTAACGCAAGGAAGGGGTTCACGCTAAAAAATGACGCACACTCCGGGCACTTTGGCGCCCGAAGCGTCTAACGCCAGAGTATAAATATGGCGTTAGTTGGCGTTAGTTCTGCGTCGAATTTGCGTCGAAAAAAACGACGCAAATTCGGCGCAACCAGAGTATAAATATGGCCCCTAGGGACCTATTTAAATGACCCCTGCAGCACAATAACGCAGCCAGAGCGTCACTTTTGTGATCTCCGACAGTGTGCCGGCACATAAGTACAAACCCATATAAAGCCACCTTGCGTGGCTTTTCATGGCCTTGTAAATATAGCCCCCTTTCATGTATACATCTGCATTGAAGGGGCATTCCATGGGTGTTGCTGTGGGTGTTCCCACACAACACCCATGGAATCCGATGCATTCCCAGATTTACAAGCTTTTGTAAATCTGGGAATGCGTCAGATTCCTATGCCACCCCAGGGTTGTCGTAAAAGTGGCACAAATACCTTTATTTCTCCTCATTTTCTGCTTTTTCTATGTGTGCTGCCTTTTACAGCACACATAGGAGGAGGAAAACATCATTAATGACTGTTTATGTCAAGGTGTCCCTTCCTGCACATAAAAAATCATCCCTGAAACACGGGCACCCTTGCACGCTGGTACAAGGGTTCCTACGTTGGTGCTAGGCAGACAATTGTGCAAATCGTATTGCTGTATATATAATGCATCCCTACACTTTACTAATTGTGCAGCGTGGTGCAGCAAGCAGGCTTGCAGAGCCACGCTGCATCATTTTCTTATAAATATGGGCCCTAGTGCGTCTGTCATTGTAGTGATGAATTTTACAGCCAATTCTCTGTTTGGATCACTATTATTGTGTATAAATGCATGCAAATATACATAGTGTGAACTAGTTAGAAAGCAAGGTAGCACCTGACAAACACAGGCATTGAAAAGGATTTTAAGGAGCTGAGAGGGAACAGGGTGAACACACAGATGGAAGGGTGATTACAGTATGATGGAGGGTCTGAAGAAGGGGATGTGTTAGACCTAACACGCTGTGATAGTGGTTCCCCAAATTTGTTTTGCTTTTTTCGAGGAGATTTTTCTGATTCCCTGCGAATGGCCGATGGGCCCTCATTACTTTCTCACTGTAAAGTACAGTGTGAAAGTGCAAGTGCCCTTCCTACATCCTACATGTACAGAGCCTCGCACTACTTGCCAGGAAGTGCATACTTGCACACTGGTCTTTTCATATATACTGAGCCTGGTACAACCTGCCAGGCTGTTTACACTTGCACACTGGTCTTTTTATATATACTGAGCCTGTGACAGTAGGTCTGCGTTGGCACACTTGCACCTTTTCGGTGACCCTAAACTTGTGTCCAGTCTGCCCCTGCAGGCTTGTGTGTGCCCCAGGGTACATGTGTGCAGGGAGTGCAGAATATCCATATGTGTTCTCACTGACCATGAGAGCTTCTCTGCCCAGAGTTTACTTTAACATGAGTAGAAGTTTATAATTAATCTTGGTTGCAATAATGAATTGCATGGGAGCAGCCTCAGGATGTTTACTATCATTGGATTTACAATGACAAACCCCTTCTCATGCTAAAGGTGGTTTTGTCAATAATACCCAAGAAATGTCACTTCTAGAAAGTGGGTATTTCTATGTTCTAAAAATTCCTTCTTGTGTATCTTTTAATTCAGCTTCATTCCCCTGGAAGTGGGGGAAAAGCACATCTGTGCATTCCCCAGCGACAGCTATAAAATGTAGGCAACTGGAAGGAGAGACCTCTGCCATTTGAGGGTCTGGCTGAGTAGTTTGGAGGCAAAGGTTCAGACACTTGTCCTCTCTGAGTCAGATCATGACACCACTAAAGATAAAGATCTGCATTCCAGAGCCCAATGGCATGCAGGACTGAAATTTAGGGGAGACATCTGTGGTTCAAAGGAGACCCCTTTGAACCACCCTAACTTCAAAAGCGCACTTGAGTTTAACTACGAGTACCGCACTTCAGCAACTTAGGGATACACTAGCAGGGGTGTGGGACCTGTACTGCTGGACTGCATGGTGGACACTGTCAGAGGAATTTGTTGTGCACAGGAGTATTTACTGGACTTTGAAGGGATCGGCTCACCTTTACTACATCTTGGCTGGCTTGGGCAGATTGCCTCCTTCCCAGGTAGGTGTGGATTTGGTGACTATTTGGGTATTGGAGTGCCTAGCTGGAAACTGCAGTGATTAGCGTGTGGCCCTAGCGATCCTCCCCCTTTGATTTGCAGACCTCTGAGTGAGCCTCCCAATTGGTGCCCAAACCTCTATGTGTTAACTTCTGCCTGATCAGCTGTTATCTCTGTCCTCCCCCACCTTGTTCACGGTATCCTGAGAAGTGTGACTTCGGCCATGAGCAGCCTAATATCCGGGGAAAGGTTGCTTCATCTCTGGCTTGTGTGGGATAGGGTAGCAGGAGCTTGTTGGTGGGTGGAGGGCAGTTTTGGGGCCCTGCGTGTCTGCAAACACAGTATCGTTACCTAGCCAGATATCAGTGCACCTCTGAGGGTGCTAGGAGAGAGCGCGTGCAAGTGTTGGGTACAAGCCGCCTAATATCCATGGCACCGTGTAGCAGTGTGGAATGAATGTAAGGGAGTGAGTGCGGGGGATTGATAGAACAACATGGTTGTGTTGCCGTACACGTTATTTCTTGCCAGAGGCCTCTCACAGTTGACATTGAGTTTTACTCGTGCGGCCCAGGCCGTGGTGCTAATTAAACGTACTGCATGTCTTAGTATGTAGATACTGCTGCTAACATTGTGAACTGGGGTGCCACCTCCAACAGGATGGTATTTTTCTTTGGGGGTTACTTATGAAATGTAGGAGGAAAAGTGGGTTTTGGTAGACTTCAGGAAGTGAACATGCAGTGCTATGAAGATTGGGGGATCTGGTGAGCAGTCGAGAGGGGAGAAGAGGGGAAATACTAAGCCACAGGCTTGAGGGAAGAGGAGGTATTGGGTGGGAAACCAGAGAGCTGTTGGGTAGAAGGGGAGGGGGCAGCATGGTAACATTATTTTATTTCAGAAGTTTCCTGAGATTCCAGTGTGTATTCGAAGTAAGTCATTGTCAATTGGGAAGCAAGGGCAAACAAAGTTTAGGCTGGGAGATAATCAAAGGGTTTCTTGAACAGTGGGATATTTGAAGTATGTGAATAATGGGAGGTAGCAAATTTCAAATAGTTGTGGCCAATTAGGAGAAATAATTTCCGCCTGATTTGCACCTGTAAATGTAGGGGATAGCAGTGAGATGATCTGAGAGAGTGGACTGCATAATAAATTATCTTTCCCTTGTGGAAGTCTGCGCCATTGTAATGCAGAGATCTGTGGACAAGGCAATGCTTCCTATAAGGCCCTCTTAAGGATGGCAGCCAGTGTAAATCTTTCAGGTAATTGGCGGTGTGCGAACACTCAGGATGGTTTAATATGAGGTGATACAAGGCATTGAACCATTAATTGAGGGGAGTGGAACCACTGTTTGCAAAGGCTAATTTAGTGGCTGGCGCAAAAGGTGTTGCTGACCACTAGTAGCATTTAATTTACAAGACTTGAACAGATGTAGTACCACACACTAGGGTCTTACAAATAAATGAATTGCACCAATCAGGTGTAGGCAAATGTCACCATGTTGTAGGAATAGAGCACAAGCACATTTGCACTGGTTAGCAGGGAATAAGTGCACCTAGAAAAAAGCCCTGGAAGATAACAAAAATTAATTCTGCAAAGGCAGGCAAAAATCTCGGATGAACCTGTACAGAGGGCCAGGTCCAACTTGACCCCCTCCAACCAAAAGCTTGGATAGGCTAGTCAACACCTTGATGGGATTCCTTGCTCAGGCAACAGAATGTGGACAATGGCCCCCTTCTACAGAAGCACTTGTCAGTTCTAGGCCTCTCCGAACTTAGTTCAACACTCTGTCAACATTCTTCTGAGCCACTGGATTGATCCATGGAGAACCCTTTTCCTCTCCCTGTCTGTAAAACACCTAACTTTAGTTTGCTCACAGACCCATCTCAATCGGTGACAGTACCACCATGGCCAGTAAGGCTATGTGGTCCATTCTGCCCATCAGGTCAGACTTCGGTCCCCAACCCAAGGAAAACTCTTCCCAAAATTCAACAACCAACAGAGGCCACTGATACCTGTCACTGTCAAGAGCCAGGCCATTGGCTATCCGTTGCAAGATGGAGGCTCCAAGCTGGGGCCATTCACAGGTCTCACTTCCAGCCCCAAGGTGTTCTCTACTTGCTTTTGAGGTTTCATTGACCTTTAAGGTTTTCTGGGGTGGGGGTCAAAAGGTCCGGGTGTTAGGCATCCTAGTTTCACTCTCCTTCCTGCCCTTTCTTGGGTGGTATACTGTTTCTAGGGTCGGTATCATGAGGCTGACCATATGTCTGGCAAGTCAAGACTTCTTCTGTTTGTGTTATGCAGGGGTCTTCTTGTTGCACTTCTGCTCGCCTCCGAGACAGCACAGGCAGCACCTCCAGGTCAGAAGTGGCCTCACTAGTATCAGACTTGCAGTGCTTTTCTGTGAGAGCTGGCAACCTCTGGTCCACTGGTCTATCCACTGTGACTGTCTCCACCTCCTACCCCTTGTTCTCAATCTCAGTTTCCATAATCTCTCTTTGGAAGTAGTAGCCCCAGAAACCTAAGCTTTTACTGAGGTCTAATTAGCCACCACACCCAACTCTTCTAAAACCTGTGGTAACTCATTTCCCAGGATACAGTCAGTAGGCATCTGAGGACTGAAGATGACCCACCCCAGGGCCACTTCCCAAGCCCATTCTAAAGATACCAGAACATAGGGTGGACAAAGTCTGGCCCTTGGACTGACGTACACACATGTCCTGGCACGTAATGATTTGGGGAAATAAGCCTTTCCAACACAATGATCTGACTGGTACTGGTATCTTTCAGAACAGTGATGGGTATACCAGTCTCTGTGATCTGGTGAATGTGATGATTCCCATCCTCAGGAATCACAAGCTTAGCTGTTGACATTATCTCCCAATTAAGGGAGCCTAAAGAATGTTCTACCCTCTGCTCCTGGCAACTATCTTTGCCTAACGCTCACTCTTCTGGACCACCTTATCATGTCATTAGGAGCACAGTAATTTCAGACCTCTCAAAATGGGGTTCGAGGCAGTTGATGTGAAGCACTCTTAAGGGGTTTCTAGAGATCTGAAGATCCACCAGGTAGGTGGACTCCCCATTCCGCTCCATCACCTCATATGGGCCTGTCCAGTGGTCCTTAAGAGCTCTGGGCTCCACAGGCTCCATAATCCACACTTTATGACCTGGCTAAACATCTACAGGAGTGGCCTTCTTGTCATAGCAGAGCTTCATCACTTCTTGACTCCCCTCAAGATTGTCCTTTGCCTTTTACCAGAAGCGTTGCATCTATTTGTGGAGTGCCAGTATGTAGCTTGCTATATTCTGAGGGAGTTTCTGTGTTCCTGGGAGCTTGCTCCCATCCCTCTCTCACAAAGCTAAGATGTTCCCTAAAAGGGTATCCATAAAGGAGCTCAAAGCGGGTAAACTCAACCCCCTTCTGTGGCGCATCCTTGTAGGCAAAGAGTAGGAAGGGCAGGAGGATGCCCCACTTACACTTCATGAGCTCAGGCAGGCCCATTACTATGCCATTTAGGGTCTTATTGAATGTCTATACAAGCCATTGGTTTGGGGGTTAAGGGTATGGAGAACTTGAAAATCACTTCACACTCATCCCACATGGACTTCTTGTATGCTGACATGAAGTTAGTGTCTCTGTCAGACACTACTTCTTTGGGGAACCCCACATTGTAAAAATCCCCTTCAGTGCTCTGCCCACTGTAGGTGCAGTCACCCTCCTTAGAGAAATGTCCTCTAGGTACCAGGTGGTGTCGTTCACCAAGACCACGATGAACCTGTTGCCTAAAGCTGTCTTAGGTCCAAGGGGCCAACAATGTTGATGCCCAATATCTCAAAGCTAGTGCCAACAACAGGTAAGGGGTTCAGCCTTAAGCTTTTTCCCTGATTTCCCACTTGCCCGGCAGGTTGGAGAGCACCTACACCATGCATCTGGGCTGTCTTCATCCAAGCCAAGTAGAAGTGGGGTACAAACCTGGGGAAGGTATTTTCCTGCTTCAGATGTCCAGCCAAGAGGATGTCATGAGCCAATCCAAGAAGGAAGGTCCTGTAAAACTGAGGGACCACCATTACATGGGCTGGCCCGGGTCTAAAAACCTTAGGTTCATTGTAAAGGGAATAATTCCCCAATAGATAAGATGATTTCTGTATGTATCACTTGCTGCCTGGACCTTGGCGTGCCTTCTCAAGCTCTACACAGTTAGGCATTCATTCTGCGCTTTGAGAATTCCTCCTTGGTAGGCCTACACACAAATTGCTATCCTGCAAGTTCAGGCAGGTCCACCAGGACAGCAATGTCCTCCCACTTAGGCTCAGGGGTGTCCTCCTTAGATGCCCCTTCAACCTGCTTCATGGGATCTTCAAGTTCTGGATTCCCTCACCCCTTGCCGTACTCTTCTGTGATGTTGCCTGGGCCATTCTTCCAGGCTTTCTTGACTTCCCTCCTTGTCAGTAATTGATCTTGTGGCTATATCGACTCATTCATGCAATCCTAAGATCTCTGAATTAAACCTGAACGCCACCTCTTTCCAGATAGTGTGCTCAGGGACAATCAACAGACATGGCAGGGTTCACAGCTACTACTACAGAATCTGAGACTCCCCACTCAAAGGAAACCAGAGCCATTGGTAGGTGACTCTCACAGTTGTGTGCAACTGTGATTTAGTGGAAGGTATTATTGGGGATATGCTCCAAGGACAGCAACTGACACCCCACAGTAGTCACGCTGGCCCCTGTGTCCCTCAGGTCCACCGCTACCCATTGAAGTCAACCCACCATTGAGACTTAGAAGTGTTAAAAGGCATATGGGCGTTTGGCACCATCTCCTTATCCCTTTTTAGTGTAGCCATTTTTAATATAGCTTCATGCACGTTAGTTTAGCATACTAGGCCGCTGTGCACTTTGCCCTAGATATATTTTATTCAATTTCGTACTGTTATTTTACAATAACCAGTTTTACGGTCTTGTTTTAATTTCTTCTATCGCACTGTTTAGCTCAGTTCAGCACTGTGTTCTCAAATAATGCATTCTTGATCGCCCTGTGCTTCAGTCAAGGTTACAGTCTGGTACATTGCCGGTAAACGTGGTAGAAGTTTAGTCTTCAGTATTCATAGAAAACACACATCCTTACGAAGGGAAGTTTTCTTAGAACATCTGCGTGTTAGTATAAAAACACTTCCTAGTCCTGCGGTTGCAAATATGGCGGTAGCTGAGGTTCGACGCTTATATATTGATTTAACAGCAATATCTAGAAGATTAGTACAATTTGTGATGCATACACAAAATACAAACCCAGCGCCTGCTGCTCCAGCACAACCACATGCAGTAACACCAGGTATAAGTCCGGTGACTGTACACTCTATTATGGGTAAAGTCCCAGCCAAACGAGAGGAAACTCAGTTTTGGCTAGCACAAAAAATGTATACGCTGGAGGCAGTATTTCCCCATTCGGGACCTCAGGATAAACATAGAATATTAACTATGTGCTTGCCCTTTGGGATGCTTCCTACAGTTGAACACTGTAATACATGGGGCACAGTATTTGCCGCGCTGTATACAACGACACATGGTACATCGACGCTAGCCAACCTACCGGAAGTGCTTAAACAAATTCAAGCTGAATACGGTGCTGCCCCAGCCCTAGACTTGGGAATGCAACTGATGGGCAATTTTGCCACAGTTTCTTCAATTATCCTAAGTAACCTTAAAGGGGAAGCAGTTGCACTTGCAGTGCGCATGCGTCTTCGTGACGTTCTGCAACAAGATCAGGAGCGAGAACTGCCTAAAATAATAGCGGAAACATATTCCAGTATCGGTCGAGATAGCCTTGGGGCTAGACCACAAAAACCTCAATTTCAGGGTAAAATTAATAAAGACAATACTAAACAACAAACTGAGGGTAATAGGAAATGCTGGGAAAAAAAACAACAAACGCCTAAAAAAGAAGGGGGAGAATCTCCACGCACGGAGACCCCACATACATGCCAATCTCGTTCCTTTCAGGACTCATCGGAAAAGAGAAATGAGAGAGGTGGGCGATCAGAGCGGCGAACAGAGTACGTGAAACTGAGACAGGAATCACAACGCTCTTCGGAGGTTTCTGTTAAGAAGGAAGAGAAACCAGTACAACAAAAACAACAATTTAAAAAGAAAAAAGTGACAGCTGTCTCAGTTAGACATGCCACTCAGGAAGAGGGTTCTCTTGAAGAACAAGAAATGGGCTCTAGCACTGCTAGACAGTGCAGTAGAGGTCACAATAGTTCGCCGGAATCTTTTAGAGCATCTGGAGGTAAAAGCAACTGATGACTTCATACAAGTTAGGAACAGCAGATATGCATGTCTCCGAACCCGATAGGGTGTATAGAGTAACTCTGCAATTAGAAGGAGACATTGAACGCACCATACACACAATCTTCTGGGATCGTGTAGTTAAAATATATGACATTTTGTTGGCTGAACAAGATTGGGTGTCTGATTTTGTCCGCACCTGCCCATATGGAGAGGAGGTTATTAAACCTTCCTTCTCGCCCCTTGTTCTAGAGGAACTCGCTGAGTCCTATTCTATAGAATGGGCTCTAGCACAAGCACCTGCGTTATACAGAAATCACGTAGGGTGGGTTAGGGATTCTCCATACCATGTAATTCCCATTAAATGTGAACCTCAGCCACAACCGCAGTATCCAATAAAACATGAAGCAAAGCACCGGTGAGAGAAATACTTATGCAATTAGAATACAAGGGGGTGATTGAACCCTGTGTCTCACCAATGAATAATCCCTTGTTTCCCTGTGCTAAACCGGACCATTCATAGAGAATAGTTTTAGACTACAGACATTTAAACTGACATACACGTACATATGCTATACAAAATTCGCATAGCACTGCACTAATGAGCAACATTGTGCGGCAAAAATATAAAACGACTTTAGATATTGCGAATGGATTCTTCTGCCAGAATATATCGCCTGAAAGTAGAGATTTAACAAGCTTTAGCGCGCTAGGCTCCCAGAAAAAATTCTGTTGTTTGCCTCAAGGAAATAAAAACAGCCCAGGACTGTTTGCAGCTCGTGTGACTGCTATTTTACACGAGATAGACCCTGAAGCATTGTCATACGTGGACGATATATATCTCACGGATGACGAGTTACTACAACATTTAAGACGGGTAGCCCGCATTGTTGTAAGGTTTGCCGAAATCAGCTACAAATTTAATTTAAAAAAATCTAAAATTGCCTTCCTCAGTGTCCTGTTCCTGGGATATGAGCTGTCGAATGAAGGGAAAAGCCTAGCGCCACAATATTTTGAAAAATTTGCACTATTGCAACCACCATATACGATTAAAAAACTAGAATCATTGTTGGACTTTCTAAATTTTGGCAGAACATATATTCCTGATTATGTTACACGCATAAAACCTTTATATGAACCGATACGTCCTAATATTTCAAGCAAATACTGGACAATTGAACACACATATACTCTTCGAGAGTTACAAGCAGATATGCTAGCAGCAAAACACTTACACACATTGGACAATAAGACACATTTGGTCATCAGGGTGATAGCTGGGGCCATTGGTTTACATATGTCACCTTTAATGAAGGTGAGACAGTCCCGATTGCATACAAATCACACCTGTATTCCGCTGCAGAACAACGCTTTGCACCCACGGAGAAAATTCTCACTGCTGTCCAGATAGCTGTTATTAAAGAAAGACCTCTTGCCCAAGGAAAACGCATCATTGTTGTTTCTCCTATTCCGGCCCTTGAGGCTGTTACAAAAGCTAGCGTCCCGAACGCAAAAGCACTTCATCCACGTTGGATACAATGGGCTACATCTTTAACAGCCACTGATGTGGACTACATCTTCGACCCAAAGTTACAAACTCAAGAATTTCTACATTATGAAGTAGAATATCCAGTTCCCCCTGACACCTTGCCTATTGATCAATATCATGTAGTCATGTACACCGATGGCTCTGCGCAACCAGCGATTGGAACCAAACATCAATATTCTGCTGCATCTGCGGTCGTGAGCGGCTACATGGAGGGGGACAAATTCTGTCCTCAGCATACCTATACACAGACCTTAGGGGATTGTGCAGCACAATTGGCTGAGCTAAAGGCTCTACTAATGGCACTAGAACACATAGATCCAACACAGTTCACACTGATTGTTTGTGATTCTTATTATTGCGTCCAGTCTTTTAATGGATGCCTGCATTACTGGCGCTTGAATGGGTTCAGAGATTCGAAATGCAACACCATAAAACACAGACTCCTGTGGGGGAAGGTAGCAGACCTGAAAGAGACGCTACCCAAAGTCCATGTTGTACATACACTTGGACACCAGCGCGTTGGGATACACGTAGCTGAAAATACTTTGGCTGATGAAGCTGCAAAGTCAGCAGTGGCAGTTGCCACTGTAGCTGCAGTGACTCGTTCGAGTTCCAAATCAGACACAGACATTATGGCTGCCATAAAAGCTACGGTTGATGATACGCCTTATCCTAAAGGATTCCTAATAAATATCAATACTTGATGGGAAGTATGCTGAACGCTGAAGTTAAAATTCCAGGCGTAGGCGTACGTGACATCCCCAATAAAGATGTAAGATCACAATCGATTAAAGCAGCGCATGAGGGGGTGGCATCTGCACATGTTGGCGTGGCGGCTACAATATCACTCTTGCAGGCCCGTTACTGGTCGCCTGGTCTCTATAAAGAGACTAAGCAGTATGTCCTTTGTTGTGACATCTGTCAACAGATTAAAGTTTCCACAGCTAAGCGCCCGCCTCGGACACCCCTCTTGATCTCAAATAGACCATTACAATGTGTGTACTTGGATCATTGTGTCCATTAACACCTGATAGTGCATACAAATATATACTAGTCACTGTTGATTCTTGCTCCAGATTTGTGAGGGTGTGGCCACAACGCTCGGCTGATGCTCGGACTGTTATTAAAGATGTGTGAGTTTTTGTCGGTACATATGCAGTTGTGGCATTTGATTCGGACCAGGGCCCTGCTTTTGCTTCAAGGGCATTCAGGGACACCATGGCTTCATTAGGGGTCCAGCTCCAGTACTCGTCTCCATTTCATCCCGAGGGAAATTCTGTCATGGAGCGATTAAACCGCAATTTAAAGCAATCCTTAACAGCCAGAGTCTTAGGTACGGGTCGTAGTTGGCTAACCCACCTGTATGGAGTTCAGAGAGCACTAAATAACCTGCGTAGAATGTCCCTGGGGGGGTCGTACTTCATATGAGTGCCTGTTCATAACACAAATGTTTGTTCCGGATCTTGATGGTCCTGGTGTGGAGGGTCAGAAACACCTTTTGACATAAATGATTGTGTCACTGTTTTACAGGAATTACAGCAGTTCGTGAAGACAACTCTTCTAAAAGTGCTGCCTCCACAGGAATTAAGGATGTGCCAGTAACACCTACCGGCTGGATTCCCAGAGTTGGGGATCTTGTGCGTGAAAAGGTCACAGTGAAAAAAGAATTCGGCCCTTCTTATCGAGCACCAGTCCCTGTGTTGGGGATGCACGGTACCAGAACTGTTATTCTACCACCGTTGCCAGGTGCCAAAGAAAACCGCTTTGTTTCCATTGACAATGTCAAGCTACAACATGTGGCCGATTCTACACAGCTGACCAAGAGGACCATCCAGTAGTTCCCGAATCCCTCTCACTACTGGAGATGAAGTTCCGCTTCAAGTTGTTTACACCAACACTGATGCCTCTCCGAGCTTGGGTAGGGTGGATGATGATGATCTTGCATTGGTTCCACTAACAACAAGCAACTTAGAAACTTTTGATCAAGTCACTATGACTACAAGCCAGACGGGTGGTGCTATCTACTGTGTACCACCACAGGAAACACCAACTCCTCCATTGACTACGGCAAGGCCTTTTGCAAAAACTGCCTCTGGTTACTTTGCCGACTACAACGACGGTCTATCGGACTCGTTTGCCTCCTCGACTGCTGAACTGTCAGGTGCACGTAAGCTGATACATTGGCTTAAAGATACGTATTTCATTTTTCCATGGAACTATGTGTGGCTTTCCTTGACTGTCCTAGCCTTTTTTCTTTGGATTGGGTTTGTTATTACCTTTTTTCTGTTAATACATTGTCATTTTCTTCCCAAGAGATCAGCGGTTGAACAGGTGGAGGAGGTATTGAAACCACATTTTTCATCACATAAGGTTCGAAGAGACTTGTCCTTTGTGAACATTTCTGCAGTGCCAATTCCGGATGGGATTGTGTGGGATAAAGTAATGTTTGATACATATGGTCCCACTGAAATAATCCAAATACGGTATGTGTTAAAGTTATCTATGAACGATATAGTAATACCAGGCATTGTATCTGATGATTAGGATGTGAAAACAGTTGATTCAATGATGACAGAATTGCAATATTATACTGTCTATGAAAACGAAGATGTTTACCAGTTTAAAGACAATTATGGTGACATGTTTTGCTATAATTATTATGGGCACCACTTCATACATAAAGCGAGCAGTCCAAAAACGATATTTGATTATGTACAATGGGAACATTGCCCAACTCCCCCGCAAGGGAGTTCGAAAACGTGTTTTGAAAAATGTGCATATTTTTGTGGGCATCATCAAAAAAATGCTGAGTTATATTATTTTAAGATAACTCCGACTAGGGCTAAACAAATGTTGTTGACCAACATAAAATTTACATATACAGACTCCTTTGTTTCCCGGTTATCAATTGAAGGTTATGAATATTGGTCAAAAAATGTCAATTTGAAAAGTGTTTGGGGAACAAAAAATTGGCAGACCAAGGGTAGAGAAACATTGTTTAGAGCATGTCTCATCCCCGTTCAAATGATTTTTTTACATGAAACAGTACAACAGACCAGTTGCTTACGCTTAGCTACAATTAGAGAATTAAACATGCCCAGTATACCTGCCCCTGCAAAATGTAATAACTGGCAAAAATACACGAATGCAACTAGTGAGCTTAATGAGTGGGTCCGGAATGGTACGTTTAATGCTTCATTGACACGTCCAGGTGGGTGGTTATTGTGACCAATAGATACCAACGGGTGTCATCAACGTTTTGTCACCTCCTCAGAGGGTTTCCGAACGAGTAGGTCAGACCCTCGCCATATATCACCAGAACATGCTGAAATAATTACAACATATAGTGTAGGAAAACTGTGCCAACAGTGGCTAAAATCATCCTCACTAGATGCGGTTAAGACACACCTCAGTCTCCTGTCTAACGACACTGACTTACAAGATTTTTTGTCAGGCCCAAGGATACCACGTAGGAAGCGTTTCTTGTATGAGGTATACGATGAAATATGGAAACTTTCCCAAAAAGAGGCTGCAGCCCAGTTAAGGCAGATAGATCAGGAAAATCTGAAAAAGGCATTAGCTGTTTTGGATAATGGAATTCACACCTTGTCCGACTGGATATACACAATTAACAACATTGTTTCTTTTGCTATAGACATTATACGATCTGATATGTCTTCTTTATATCATGGACAGAGTCAGACCAGGTCCAATATGCAGTTGGGTTGGACACTTCAGACAATGAAGGCAGGTCGCGTTCCGTGGCAGCACATCAGTGCCAGGGAAATATTTTTTTCCTTTATTTTGACGCGACAACAACAACTAATGGCTTAAAAGGAAGCGACTTATGTCATGCTTAACATTGAAAAGAGAGAAAGATTGCCTTTTACCGTGGCCGAGATTCCGTCAGCAGAGTGGTTGATACACGGGGTTATTAATCTGCCTATTTCTACATTACAATTCACTTCTTGTTTGAAACATGTTCCGGGAGGCAGATATGAAAAGTTGGGAGATAGTAACATCCATGAGGTGTGGGAGCCTCCCTTCTCATACAAATGCCTCTATGGCATGAAAGAGGTCTTTCTTAGCGGTAGTGAATGCGAGACTTCAGTCAGAGATTCAATGATTTGTAAGCAGCTGTCCTTGCATTGGGCGTGTAATGCCTTGGTTGCAAACTTGGCTTGCTATCTGAAGGGAGTTCCAGTCCCCTTGATTAAATGCAAGTTCCAGGTGCTTTCAAACGGCAGCTACGTCCTTCTCAATAGTGAAGACTGTTGTGGCATGCGGGCCGGAATAGTTTACATTGTTTTGGTCACTAAGGTCGTTACATGCTGCGGGAACGTGTTGTTTCCCCCCACTAAAATTAGGGAGGTAGCAGATATTTGGCTTCACATTGCTACTTCCAAGGTGAATTTTGACAAGTTAAGTAGACTGAAAGCTTTATTGTTTCAGAAGCATGTGGCCCTTACATCTGCACGCAAGACCTACACACTTCAGGTGGCAAGGTCATCGGCGGAAATACAGTCCCTGTTAAATACAAACTTTCCGAGACACTTTGGTGAACTCGTGGGATGTATATTTAATGCGTCCAGCACGGCTGGATTAGCAAGTTTTTTCAAAGCTGTTGTTTTGTTCACACCTTTTCCTCCATATTCGGTTTAATACCTTCGGCTATTCATTCAATTTTCGGAAGCATTTTTGGGGGATTTCCGATAACTTTGGCTTTATTAGCCGGCATTTTGCTGTTGCTGTTGTTTTTCCGCAATGACTGTCCTGCCACAACAAGGACAAATGAGGGTGCTCCCATCAGCGCAGCTGTGTCATGAACGCATGATGCAGCACTTTGGAGCAACACTCCTGGAACATTTGGGGTGTGACTGGTCTCTGTCATTCAGACCGGTTTTGGATTGTGTGCAGCCCGTGTTTCGATGCTGTTGGTGCTCTTTTGAACAGGCACTAGAAGTTTGTCTCTCACAGCAACGCCCCTCAGTGATTGATGCTGATCTGTTGATGTTCTCGTTGAGGGTTCATTACCAGACATGTGCGCCACGGCTGCGTTGGCTCAGAGAAGCCGGTTACGAGCTACCCTTCCTGGAGGAAGTTACCATTCACTCGTTCACAGGCACTGCATGGGATGCCGCCTTGGTTGACGCTGGGGCTATGGAACACACCTCCTCCTTGATAGTTTTTGGCGTGGATTTACCAGTTTTGTCATCTGCCGAGGTGGAGAATCTCCTGCTTTCCATGACTGATGCTTGATTTGGAACGGTCCTATATTGACATTTTCCTTTGAATTTGGCTTTTTGGACGCATGCTCATTTTAAAAGTACCAAATAGGATACTTGTGTGTCCTCTTAACTTGCTGAAATTAAGTAAGGTTTTACGTAGGTTTTAGCTTAGGGCATTTTAGCTTAGGCTTAAACCACTTTCTACCGACAAGGGGAGGGTGTAGTGTAGCCATTTTTAATATAGCTTCATGCATGTTAGTTTAGCTTACTAGACCGCTGTGCACTTTGCCCTAGATATATTTTATTCAATTTCGTACTGTTATTTTACAATAACCACTTTTGCGGTCTTGTTTTAATTTCTTCTATCGCACTCTTTACCTTAGTTCAGCACCGTGTTCTCAAATAATGCATTCTTGATCGCCCTGTGCTTCAGTCAAGGTTACAGTCTGGTACATTGCCGGTAAACGTGGTAGAAGATTAGTCTCCAGTATTCATAGAAAATACACATCCTTACGTAGGGACATTTTTTTAGAACATCTGCATGTTAGTATAAAAACACTTCCTAGTCCTAGTAAACGTCAAGAGGGAGATTCCGGCCAGGAACCTACAACTAGATGCTGAATGCCCCCTTGCAGATGCAGATGCAGATTACAGGCCTTCGCTCAGGTATGAGGGTTGATGTCCTCCCGGGGGAACCTGAAAGGCAGGCTTAGAGCTTCACATGCTGTGCACGAAATATAACTTAGAGAGAAAATAATCTAGCGGCACTATGTTAGCTTTATTCTTCTGCTTCACTCTCATTGTTACTATTTTAATCCTACTGTGTTGTGTAGTTCTGGTTATTGCAGCTCACGCTTTGCTATCTAAGATGCAGTTGTTTTATTAAACCAATCTTTAAAACTTTAACTGCCTTTGTCATTTATATATGAGACCGTACTGTGTATGAGAGAACCGGTTGTGACCTGAGTGACCACGACTTCCCTGGGAAGTGCTAAGATGTCATGCACTCGGCTGCCCAATTGTCTCTCCCATTTGGGAGAGATGAGGCACTGCTAGTTAACTGAAGCAAAACCAGGATTTAGAGTGACAAGGGTCCTTCACCGTGGGTCAGACTTAGCCCCCCACACTGTGAACGATCTTGCTGCCCAAAATCCAGTAGTCTCATTAGGATAATGGGAGCCTACGCGACACCTTCAGGGACACTAAGGCAACCTCTGTCTCCTCCCCTAAGTTAACTGTGATCATGTCCTCCACAAGCACTAGAATCCCCAACCCAGGTGTCTGCCCAGCAATAGGACGCTGTGCGCTCTTGGGCATATGGCATTTCCCTTGAAGTGCCCATACTTGTAGCACTCAGTACAATGGAGGACAAACTTCTCTATCAGCTTGTCAAAGAACCCTTTCTTCTTGTTCTCTGATTGGGACTGGTTACTGTTATTCCCTTGGGAATTATTTTGGGGGCCTTTTGACAGCTCTTTATTTTTAAGGGTTTCTTCCCCTCTTTCATCTGGTGGAACCCCAGACTACCCTTTTGGGACTCCCCCCCAGACCCCCTTCCACCCTGTGTCTTCATGGACACTCTTGTATTGCCCCAGAGATCTGCTTCCTCTGCAAGATTCCTGGATCAGTCAACTTGCTATCCAATAGGTGCTACTGTTAACGCTGAGTTTTTAATGAAATTATTAATGAATATTCATGTATTCTGAGTGTTGAAATTGCATAGAAAATCTAATAATATAGAGAAAAATAATGCACGCATTTGACGGTGCGACTACCTGAGTGGCCACCAATGTTCACAAAATGTACTTATTATTGGCTTATTTATATGAAATGTTAAGCTTATGTTTGATTAATGTAGTAATATGTCAAATTAACAGTTATGCATTATGTATTAGCTTTATTAATTGCAGGCCTTAACTTAAAGGAGGTCTTGGCCTAGTTGAATGGCCTCATATTAAGCTGCATTTCTTTGCCGTTTAATAAAATGGCTGTCTAGAGAGTTAAATTGTGATTTTCCACTGTACTCTCC
The DNA here is from genome assembly GCF_031143425.1 of Pleurodeles waltl. Taxonomy (NCBI): domain Eukaryota; kingdom Metazoa; phylum Chordata; class Amphibia; order Caudata; family Salamandridae; genus Pleurodeles; species Pleurodeles waltl. The sequence goes on along the minus strand of NC_090447.1, from coordinate 1,477,457,170 downwards.
TTGTGCTTGTAGCTAAAAGTCTTTCTCATGAGAACTGCTTGCTAGACGATGCTGTACTAGCTAATGCAACAATGTTTAATGCAATGTGTGTGAGACTGACTTTCCTAGGAGAGGACAATAGAGACTCTGACTGGAGTATAAGCTGCAACAATATTGTTACCTGTCGAGCCGATTGATGGGAGCGGGACAAAAGGAGCCAATCATCAACATGTGAACCATGTACTAGTAGAAATGTAGAGTTGAAGTTTTAGTTTTATTGGACAATGTGTGAACATGCGATCCCTTGAACCAGGTGGGAAGTAGCTTTAGGAAATCTAACTTAGCCAGACTGCACGGAGAGAAGACTGGCCATTCACCCCATTCCTCTTGAGAGTTTAGCAGATTTGCCCATTTTCTATCTTGCCAGTAAGGCTGCCATTCCTTTCTTGACCGTCTTGAGACGGTCACCTTTTGTTTATCTTTATTGCTTAGAGAGACTTTTCCTTTTCTCAACTTTGATACTGAATCCTGATGCCTTGCTGACCAGATTGATGTTCTGAGGACAAAGACTGTGACAGCTTACTGATCCAAACTGAGGATAGGTATATTGACTATGATATTGTTTGCTATGTCTATTTGCTTTTGTTTCTAGGTACCAACCGCTATTTTGATAGAGCCATAGTTAGATGTTTTTCCAAATTTGTGTTGACTAAATTGTTTTGCATGAAACTCAACATGCTAATTCTAATCTGGTGTTAGCTAGGGAAGTCACTGAAGAAGTTTGTTATATGAAATAACAGCTGATGTCTTTTCTTTGCTGAAACTAAATGTATGTAATATTGTTTGCGCAGTGGTTCTTGTTATTATTTGCACTGTAGCTTTAGAATGTGTAGTAATGCAAGCTTTGATTAGATTGCGATTATTTCACTGCTTCCGACAGTCAGTGTTGTTTCTGTATGTCTATCAATTGATATTGAGATTATTTTACGTGACATTAGCATTGTTAATATGGGTAAATAAATATTCTAGCTTTTACATAAAGGTGTGGTTATTCATGACTGCAAGGTCATAGTGTGTGATAATTACTGACTCATTGATTACTAATGTTATTGATTGTTATTGATTATTGATGTGCACGTACGGGATATATGGAGGGAAAACCTTGAAGTGAGTCAAAAGGTTCATCGACCTTTTCACGTCTCCCTTGTAAGTTTACTTATTAAGGTCTGACGTGGTAACACTAGTGCAGCTCTCTAAATCAAGTATTGAACATGTTCTCCATCAGAATCAAGTTCTACAGCACATTAAAATAATTAACTTTGCTTCCCCTCACCCAGCCATTCAGTGCCTCATGGACATAATCTAAGAAATCCACTCACAACTGATTTGAGAGCTTGTAGCTATTCCTGAAGAAGAGTGTCCCTTGCCACTGGAAGCATATGTTTGCAAAAGCCACCCCAACCACCCCTGTGCTCCTCTGAGATCTTGTGTACCCTTAAGGTTACCTCAAAGCAGAAAACCTTTTGTCTATATCATCTCTCACCACATGACTGGGCACCAGACCTTTAGGGATGCGGACCTTCTGGTTTCCTTCAGACACTATGGTGGTCATTACAACCCTGGCGGACGGTGTTAAAGCGGCGGTAAAACCGCCAATAGGCCGGTGGTAAAAAAATTGCAATTACGACCGTGGCGGAAACCGCCAACAAAGACAGCCACTTTAACACTCCGACCGCCACGGCGGTACAAACAAACAGCGCGGCAGTCACCCGCCAACAGACAGGCGGGAGACAATGTACCGCCCACACTATTATGACAGGCCAATCCGCCTCCTTTCCCGGGGCGGATTCACCGCGGATAAAAACACGGCGGCACCAGGAATTTCGAAGGGAAAACGCTCACCTCTACACAGGAACGAGGACACCATGGACCCGGAACTCCAAATTCTCCCTTCAATAGTCTTCCTGCTCCTCTACCAGGAGCGCGAACGCTGGCGGCGAAGACCACAGTGAGTACTGCACCTATGACACAGGGGGGGGGGAGGGAAAAAACAGGGACACAAACACCCAACACCCCCACCCTCACCCACTACAACACACACAAATGCATATCAATACATCACAGTTACACCCCCCAAACCTCACGGAAGAATGCAAAGACAATAGAAAACTAGTGTAACCATTGTAATATATTTAAAACAAGTAGGCAGAAATATATATATACACCATGTACAAAATAAATACCAAGCATAGTAGTCCAGGTAGTGCACTAAGATAGTCCGTGGAACACTGGGACCACACTGTATGGGCGAGGCCCACACAAGATCCCCGACCATGAAGGAGACAACACTGCAGGGGCATCATATACCAAGAAAACAGGCACCTCAGGGGGAGGGAAAAGGGGGGGGCGCCTCAGCCGCTTGAGTGCACAACGCCAAATCCACAAGGGGGCCACATGCCCACTGTTCCATCCTGGGGAGTGCAAAGCCACAGACTCTCAAGTCTCTACAGTGGGTGGTCTGCCCACTGTTCAATCCTGGGGAGTGCAAAACCACAGTCTCTCCAGTCTCTACAGTGGATGGTCTGCCCACTGTTCAATCCTGGGGGGGTGCAAAGCCACAGTCTCCCAAGTCTCACAAGTGGGTAGTCTGCCCACTGTTCAATCCTGGGGAGTGCAAAGCCACAGTCTCACAAGTGGATGACAGTCTCCACTGGTTCTGGAGGGGGCATGGTGCCCAGAGTGCTTCATCCTGTTAAGGATAGAGGTAGTGCATGACAGTCTCCACTGGTTCTGGACGGGGCATGGTGCCAGAGTGCATCATTCACCCCGTGACGGACTCAGTTGCGTCAGTGCCCCTGCCACTCATGGGCTAGTGGTGCTTGAGATGGCGGTGCCCTGTTCAGCGGTGCTTCAGATGGCGATGCCCTGGTCAGCGGTGCTTCAGATGGCAGTCTCCATTGCAGGGTCTCAGCTGCTGGCAGTCCTTCATGGCCCAGCGGGGCTGGCGCAGGCGGTCCTTCATGGCCCAGCGGGCCTTTTGCTGGCGGTCCTTCTTGGCCCAGCTGGGCTTGTGCTGGCGGTGGCCTCCTGGGCAGCTGGGCTTGTGCTGGCAGTGCCCTCCTGGCCAGCTGGGCTTGTGCTGGCGGTGGCTTCCTGGGCAGCTGGGCTGGTGCTGGCGGTGCCCTCCTGGGCAGCTGGGCTGGTGGTGGCCTCCTGGGCAGCTGGGCTGGTGCTGGCGGTGGCCTCATGGGCAGCAGGGCTGGTGCTGGCGGTGCCCTCCTGGGCAGCTGGGCTTGTGCTGGCGGTGGCCTCCTGGGCAGCTGGGCTGGAGGGGGTGGTGGCCTCCTGGGCAGCTGGGCTGGTGCTGGCAGTGTCATCCTGGGCAGCGCGGATAATATCGGTGGCCTCCTGGGCAGCGGGGATGATGGCAGTCTTCTCCGCCGTGCAGCTCTTCCTAGACTTGCCAGATTTCTTGTGGCCCTTACCCCCCTTGAAAGGTGTCACAGCTGACTCCACACTCCCAACGGGACCCCTGGGAGCGGCTTTGGTGGCTGGAGTCTTCCCCCTCTCCCGCCGGGCACTGGCCAACTTCTGATGCTTCACAGGTGGGGGACTGTCTGTGCTGTGGCTCCGTGCCACACTGGCTGCCCTGGTGGCCGGGGCACTCCACATTCCGGTGACTACAGGCAGCACTGGTCCCAGAGATGTTGTGACTGAGGTGCTAGTTTGGGACCTATGAGACGGACGGGGTGGGGGAGGTGTGGGAAAGAGGTCAAGGTTGGACAGAAAAAGTTTTTGGGACACACTGGGACGGGTAGCTGGAGGGGGTTTGGGAGTGGAAGAAGAGGTGGTGGTTGCAGGAGGTGTACGTTTGGTGACTTTGAGTGAAGGTGCATGGGCTGGAGGCTGTTGTGAGGTGGATGACTGTTGGGTGGGTGTGTGCCTGCGTTTGTGTATCTTGGGAGGGGGCGTCACAGACACACTGGGAGAGGACACAGGGGACGTGTGAATGGTAGTGGGGGTGGTGCACGTGAGCGGGGTGTGGTGGTGGGTGTGCAAGGAAAGGGATGTAGTGGCTGTAGAGGTAGTGCATGCAGGTGTGAGTGTAGACGAGACTGGGAGGGAGGAGGGAGATGAGAAGGAGGGGTACACTGTGGAGGCAGTGGATGTTGGTGTGTCTGCATGTGTGTGATGCTTGTATGATGCTTGTATGAGTGCTTGTATGAGTGCCTGTGGGATGTGTGGTGCTAATGTTTGCCTGAGCTTCTCTTGGGTGTTGACGTGTGTGCATGTTGGTCTGTAGGTGTGCTTGGGATAAGCTGAGGTACAGGGGATTGGGTCGGGTTGAGGAAGTTGGAGGGGGGAGGCTAGAGTCGGGCACAATGGCTGCCATCAGTGCTGAGGCCAGAGTCTGAAAAGCTTGGTGAAGGGCCGCCTGACCAGAATGAATGCCCTCCAGGAATGCATTGGTTTGTTGCAACTGCCTCTCTACACCCTGGATGGCATTCAAAATGGTAGACTGCCCAACAGTGAGGGACCTGAGGAGGTCAATGGCCTCCTCACTGAGGCCAGCAGGGGTGACTGGGGCAGGGCCTGAGGTGCCTGGGGCGAAGGTGATGCCCACCCTCCTGGGTGAGCGGGCACGGGGCAAAGGCTGTGGGGCTGCTGGGAGGGCGGTGCTGGTAGGGGCGGTGGCGGCTGTACCTGTAGATGCGGGGGGCACAGATGTTGCCACCACCACAAGGGAGCTCCCATCAGAGGACGAGTCCGTGTCGCTGGTGTCAGCTCCTGTCCCCGCCGTGGATCTCCCCTCACCCTCCGTCCCACTGGTTAATTCAGACTCCGTTGTGTCTCCCTCCAGGGCCATGTGGGATGCAGCTCCCTCGTGCCCTGTTGCCACTGCTCCTCCGCCTGATGATGCTAATGCACACAAAAAGAGGGAGACCACAAAAAGGGGGGGGGAAACATAGGAAAGACATGTTGAGTGCATGCATTACCGCTACCGTTGGCGGACAAGACAGATGCAGAAGCCCCCTGCACTACGCTGCGCTCTTGGGCTCTACTGTTCAATTTCTGGGAAATGGCCTACAAGGCTATGGATGACATCTGCACACATAGATGACACAGGGGCATGATTAGCTGTACTTGGCACTCTACAGAGGTGGGCTGGGGTGCCACATGGCCTGACATACGGAGAGGCTTTGCGTACCGAACTAGCCCTGGCCTAGGGAAACCCACAACCCCCCTCCCCCACCCAGACACCTCCACTGCGCACAAAGTCAGCAGAATGAGAGTGTAATCACCCCCTTGTGGCTGCTGTGATGCCCTCAAGCGCCCATCCAACTCCGGGTAGGCCACCGCCAGGATCCTGAACATCAGGGGGGTCATGGTGCGACGGGCACACCTCCCACGTTGGGAGGCCATCCCCAGCTAAGTCTCCGCCGTCTTCTTGCTCCAGCGGCGAATGTCCTCCCATCTTTTCCAGCAGTGGGTGCTCCGTCTGTGGTAGACCCCCAAGGTCCGGATGTCTTTGGCGATGGCACGCCAAATATCTTTCTTCTGGTGGGTGCTGACCTACATGAAATGTACAGGGAAAAAAGAGAAGTTATTACCAACTGCACCGTCGAAGTGATTGGCCCCCATCCCTACCCTTGCCATGTGGCACATGCATTCACCATCTTTCATGAACGCAGCACTCTCCCCCTTTCCTTCTTACATCCAGCCATCTCCACACAGGCCTAGCCCATACAACATGCTCCCTGTGCACTTACCTGTTTGTCTGGAGGACCGTAGAGTAGCGTGTACTGGGGGAGGACCCCATCCACGAGTTTCTCCAACTCCTCCGATGTGAAGGCAGGGGCCCTTTCCCCAGACACTTGAGCCATTGTCTCTTCCAGTCAGAGGTCACAGCAGCACTTGCAGTGTAGGTCCTCTCCTGTCGTAGATCAGGTATCGAGTGATTGAAGTGATAGAAAATGGCGGTCACATCCGCGGCGGTGCGTACCGTCACCGCCAGCGTACATCGCCATTGGCTCCTGGGACCCATAGGGTCCAATGTTAACCAATGCAGCATTGCGCCGCAGTCTACAACCGCCTACTGCGATGGTGTAGAACGCCAGCGCAGTTACCTCACATCCCATTGTCCCACTTTACAGGTCAGGCAGCCGCCATTTCAGGGGCCCACATGGCTTCATTTCCAACTGCGTCACTCATACCTAGGCCTAGACTCAACACACATACAGGCCACCTTTTGTGTATGATAGGTGTTCTTTGTAAACTGTGGGTACGTACCTCTGAGTTGTTTTACTCTCTGCTCGCTGTTGTCCTTCATAGGCACCGTCTGCTGGGACATGTGAGGAGATGGCGGCATCCTCCGGTGTACCGACCGTTGGTGGACCTGTGGACAATGGAGGAGCGACATTTGATTATCACATACAGGCTTGAGCGTGCCACAATCCAGGAACTGTGTACCCAGTTGGAGCCAGACCTGATGTCAGCAATCTGTCATCCCACAGGAATCCCCCCTCAAGTGCAGGTGCTGTCAGTGCTCCATTTCCTTGCAAGTGGTTCCTTTCAGACAACAGTGGCTATGGCATCAGGGATGTCCCAGCCTATGTTTTCCAACGTATTGTCCAGAGTGTTGTCTGCCCTTTTGAAACACATGCGGAGCTACATCGTTTTCCCTCAGGTGGAGGATTTGCCTACAGTGAAAGGTGATTTCTATGCCCTGGGACATATCCCCAACATCATAGGTGCCATTGATGGGACACATGTGGCTTTGGTAACCCCCCACAGGAGTGAACAGGTGTACAGAAACCAGAAGAGTTATCATTCGATGAATGTACAGATGGTATGTTTGGCATCCAGTACATCTCCCATGTGAATGCCAAGTTCCCTGGCTCAGTGCATGACGCCTACATCCTGCGGAATAGCAGCATCCCTTATGTGATGGGTCAACTCCAGAGGCACCATGTGTGGCTATTAGGTGAGCACCTGGAAGCAAGTCAGTGGGAATGGTTGTCTGGGGATATCCCTCCAGGTTAGTGCGTGTCTAACAGTTGTCCCTCACCATTTGCAGGTGACTCAGGTTACCCCAACCAGTCATGGCTACTGACCCCAGTGAGGAATCCCAGGACAAGGTCAGAGGAACGCTACAATGAGGCCCATGGGCGAACTAGGAGGGTGATCGAGCAGACCTTTGGCCTCCTGAAGGCCAGGTTCAGGTGCCTCCATATGACAGGTGGATCCCTATTCTACTCACCAAAGAAGGTGTGCCAGATCATCGTGGTCTGCTGTATGCTTCATAACTTGGCTTTGCGACGACAGGTGCCTTTTCTGCAGGAGGATGGTCCAGATGGCGGTGTTGTTGCAGCTGTGGAGCCTGTGGAAAGTGAAGACGAGGACGCAGGGGAAGAAGACAATCACAACAGGGACTCAGTGATCCAGCAATATTTCCAGTGAGACACAGGTAAGAATACAAACCTGCCTACTACATGTACTTTAACACTGCTACCTCTCTACTGTGTGTCATTTTCACCCAGTGTATGGTCACTGAGTTGTCACTTTCCCTTACGATTTCACAGATGTGGGTCCCACTGTGTGACATCTGCTTAGATTCCTCATGGACTAGAGCTGTGCGACATAGGTATGTTGAACATTAAACTTGAAAGAGCATTTTGTCACTGTAATTGCTAATACACTATTTCGAAATCACAGACTGATTCCAGATTGTTTTGTGCGTTAAGTGTGTTTATTTAAGTGCTCAATATTGGAGGGGGTAGTGAAATGGTGAGGGGTGATGGCGGAGGAATGTCCATGGCAGAGTCCAGTCTATTAGTCTCACAGGTGCAGTGCCCATATGGGCATAGGAAGTGGAGCTGGGGCAGTTTCAGTAAGGACAGGGTGACAAAGTGGGACAGTCGGATGACAATCAGGGTGGTCTCATTTCTTGTTGGGGGTCTTGGCGTTGTGCTCTGTCTTTGTCCTGGATCTCAGGGACCGTTTGCGGGGTGGTCCTCCCTCTGCAGGGGGTGGGGTGCTGGTGTGGTGGTCCTGTGGCAGGCATCCTGTCCCCTAGTGCCGGCGGAGGTGGTGGGCAGTTCATCGTCCATGCTAGTGTCAGGGGCCCCTTGTAGTGCCACAGTGTCCCTCCTGGTGTTCACAAGTTCCTTCAGCACCCCTACGATGGTGCCCAGGGTGGAGATGATGGTTCTGAGTTCCTCCATGAAACACATATACTGTTCCTCCTGCAGGCGCTGGGTCTCCTGAAACTTGCCCAGTACCGTTGCCATTGTCTCCTGAGAGTGGTGGTATGCTCCCATGATGGAGGAGAGGGCCTCGTGGAGAGTGGTTTCCTTTGGCCTGTCCACCCCCTGTTGCACAGCAGCCCTCCCAGTTCCCCTGTGTTCCTGGGCCTCCGACCCCTGGACCGTGTGCCCACTACCACTGCCCCCAGGTCCCTGTAGTTGTTGGGGTGGTGGGTTATCCTGGGTTCCCTGTAGTGGTGGACACACTGCTGATTGACGTGTCCTGGGGACGGAGGTATGGGCCCGCTGGGTGGGTGCTGTGCTGGTGTTTCCAGAGGGTGGAAGGTCTGTAGTGGCCTGTGACTGGGTGATGGGAACCGACTGTCCCGAGGTCCCCGATGGGCCAGGCTGGTCACCTAGATCCAGTTGGACAGAGGTGCTGTCATCACTGTGGGCCTCTTCTGTTGGTGGTGTGGACATGTGTGGACCCTCCTGTCTGGTGTCGTTGGGTAGGGGTCCTGCAGGGGTATAAAGGATGGTTATTACATCTGTGTGTGTCATGGTGTGCAATGGGTGGGTGACCGTGTACCCCAGTGCTAGCATTCCTGTGTGAGACCTTGTGTGAGGATGGTTAAAGGGGTTCTATGGGTATGTGCAGTGGGCATGCTTTAGTGATGGGTGTCCATGCTTTGTTGTTGCATGCAGGGCTTGGTGTTGGGATGGGTGGTTTGTGATCTTGGGACATATGTGAGGAGTTGGCGTTCTGGGGGTGAGGGTGGGGGTATGTGATAGCATGCAGGTTGGGTGGGGGTTGTAATAGTTAAGATTTGACTTACCAGAGTCCATTCCTCCACCTACTCCTGCGAGGCCCTCAGGATGCAGAATCTCCAAGACCTGCTCCCCCCATGTTGTTAGTTGTGGGGGAGGAGGTGGGGGTCCGCCGCCAGTCTGCTGAACCCCCAGGTGTTGTCTTGAGACCACGGAATGCACCTTCCCCTGTAGGTCGTCCCACCGCTTCCTGATGTCCTCCCAATTTCTTGGGTGCTGTCCCACTGAGCTGACCCTGTCCACTATTCTTCGCCATAGCTCCGTCTTCCTTGCAATTGAGGTGTGCTGCACCTGTGCTCTGAATAGCTGTGGCTCTACCCGGACGATTTCCTCCACCATGACCCAGAGCTCCTCCTCCGAGAACCTGGGGTGTCTTTGCCGTGCCATGGGGTGGTGTAGGTGATGTGTGGGGTGGAGTGTGTGGTGATATGTGTGCTGATATGTAGTGGTGTGTTGTGTGAGGTGCATGGTAGTTCTGTGGGTGATGGTGTTGTGTGCCTGTGGATGCTGTTGTTCTTGCTGGTACTCTCTCTCTGGCCTTCTTTCGGAATTTTTTGTTGTGGGGGTTTGTGGGTGTTGTGGGTGGGTGGTTTATATTGTATTGGGTGTGTGGGAGTGGTGTGTGTATGTGTATCAGTTGTGTGTATTTTGAATTGTCCAATGTGGTAGTGTTTTGTAAATGTGTGTGTATTTTGAGCGCGGCGGTGTGTACCGCCAATGGAATACCGCGGTTGAAAGACCGCCACGTGGATTCGTGTGTCGTGAAAGTGTGGGCGTATTTCTGTTGGCGTGACGGTATCGGTTTTGTTTTTGCCAGTTTAGCACTGACCTTTGGTGTGGCGGACTTGTGTGGGTGTCTGAATTTTGGCGGATTCCGAAATATGGGTCATAATAGCTGTGGCAGAATTCCGCTGCTGCGGCAGTGTGTTGACGGTCTTCTGCATGGCGGTCAGTGGCTTTTACCGCCAATGTTGTAATGACTGCCTATATGCTGCCTGCATTGCTGCTGGAATCTGTTTGCTTTGTCTTAATTTCCAGGTCTCTGAGACTAAGCTCAGAGGCAATTCTCCTTTCCTCTGTGGTCAATTTATTTTTTCTCAAGTGCAAGTTCTTTCTCTGGATTTAGCCTGGCCACATCCAGCTGAAACTCCCCCTCGCCTTCCTGTTTGTGGGTTCCTCTGGACACAAGCAGTGCGAGAATACCTTGCTTCCTGCTCTGGCACAGTTCCAAATCAGGAGATGAGTCATCCCCCTCCCCTAAAGGCTGTATTTCATTATCGATATCCAGGTCCTGATCCTCCTCAACCATATCCTCCTCTTCATCCTGCTTCTCTGTCACTGACAGCTACTCCCACTAGGCCCTCAGAGTATTCTGAAGTTGGAAAGTTTTGATACCTTTCTTGATGGTGAGTCTGTCGTAGTTTGGACTCTTGCTCTGAGCAAGACTGCTGGTTTAAGGATGACAGTACTTTTGTTTGTAGACGACTGCGTCTTTCCTACAAGTCGCAACTGTTATCCCAACCTTACCGGCTCACTAGCAGTACCTCACCAGAAACACAATAGTAAAAGGTGATTTATGGCAGCCGTTTACGCATGGACTCGAAAATAAGATATCTCAGGGAGTGTCGTGGTTAAACGGAGATTACCCTTTTCTCAAAGATATATTATGTCTCATACAAACACAGGCAATGACACAGATGCAGTAAAGTTTTCAATAGTTTTTGTTTAAAATAACTGCAATTTGCAATACGTTGCATGGACTGCAATGATTAGGATAATGAATAAAGCAAGCAACAGTATTGTGAAGACAAGAGTCATTGTTACGAAGACCCCTACAATTTTGTAATACATAGAAAAGATATATGAGATGGAATATGCCCTAATACCCTACTGTGAAAAGACCTAACCTCCTACCTAAAGGAGAGCTGGGTTTGTTAAACCTAATCTGCCAATGCCGTGTCCATGAGAGGAGCCCCCAGCCCTCGTTACCTTGGAATGAGGTCTCTCTCTCAGACTCCGCTGGGACACAAAGACTGGGTCAGCGTCAAGACGACTGCAGCATCAGTATCAGCGATGGTGGCGATGCCCTCTGGTCGGAATCCCTCTGATTATCTGTCTAAAGTGTGATGTATTTATACAGATCTACAAGGTCCCCTGACGTAGGTGTATTCCTAAACAATAGATAACATACATGCTTGGAATGGCAATTAACATCAACTATCCCTCGAAAGTATATAGAGAGAAAATCACTAAGTGTGAACACCTACTGTTTGTTTGTCTTTGGTGCTTGATCTTGACGCCTTGGCTCGGTGACACTGATAATGTAACTCATAACAAGTGGCCTAACTATAAACAAGGCAGCCATCTTAGAAGAAATAAATAATTAAATGGGCTAAGACAGAACAAGCTAAGTAGGTTAAAAGTCACTAGTTGACGGGGGCACGAGTCTACAAACCAGAGGCTAAGCTAACTCCTGTTATCCCATTAAAACAAACTAGGATTCACTGCAAGTCCTCTATCCGTACAGAATTGTTTGAGCTCAACAAGAGTTTTATTTTCAATGCTGGCCGGCTCTAATTCCATTTCTGCACGAGTGGTCACAGACAGTCAGCAGCAATGAGATTATATTTGTGAAAAAAAACAAAAGAAGCCAGTCATCTAGAAAGTTTGAAGCTCAAAAAGGTCTTAAACTAGTTATCAGGGGTGGTAGCTGTTAGAAATGGGGTGGTCTTTGGTTGGCAGTCAGGTTACCCCCTGTCCAAGCTAGGACCCTCACTTTAGTCAGGGTAAATCACACACAGTCCAAATTACCCTGTGCCCACCCTCTGGTGGCTTGGAACTGAGCAGTCAGGCTTAATTTAGGAGGCAATGTGTAAAGTATGTGTGCAATGAATCATGCAACAACACAGTAGAACACCACAGAAATACACCACACAGTGTTTAGAAAAATATATAATATTTGGATAAATGCAGGTCAAAACGATTAAAATGCAATAAGTATATTCTGGAATATCACTGTAAAAATGATATAAGGTGTCTTTAGTCTCTTAAAAGCAACAAATGTCTCTTGCAAGCACAAGTTTGCGTTCAAAATCTCTGCAAAGAACCGCAGAGGAGGGGATACGTGGAAAACAGGGAGGTGTGCATTGATTTCTCGGGCCGCACACAGTGACACGTCATTTATTTTTCACGCAGGGAAGGCTTTGCGTCGATTTCTGGTGCTTGGTCTTGGATCCTCTTCTGGTTGTGGGGTTTTCGGACTCCCCGGTGACAATGCGTTGAAATCCAGCACTGGCAGGACGAAGTCACAGGGGCAGCATCGATCCGGTGGGCGTTGCATGGGAAATTCTACCACACGGCAGGCGCTGCGTCGATTCCTCTCAGGAAGTCGGGCTACGTTGTTCCAGCTCAGCTGTGCGTCAATCCAGTGGGCCATGCTTCAAATTTCCAGTCGCCACACTGGCGCTACGTTGATCTTGTCCTTGCGAAGTCGACCTGCGTCGTTCCGGTTTGACATGCAGTGAATTTTTTACCGCAATGCAGGCTGTGCGTCATTTTCTGCCGGCTGTGCGTCAATTTCCGCCATACAGGTAGTTTTTATTGCAGGAATTAAGTCTTTTTGGTCCTGGGACTTCAGGAAACAGGAAGCAAGCTCTATCGATGCCCTTGAAGAGCACTTCTCAGCACAGCCAGAGAGCAGCAAGGCAGCAGGGCAACAGCAACGCAACAGTCCTTCACAGAAAGCAGCCAGGTGAGTCCTCTGGGCAGTCAGGCTGTTCTTCTTGGCAGGTTGGAGGTTCTGGTTCAGGTTCTCTTCTCCAGAAATTGTCTGTGACAAGAGTGTCTTGTAAAGAAGTGTCTAAGTTGGTAGGGTCAGTGACCCTGCTTAAATACCGAAATGTGCCTTTGAAGTGGGGGAGACTTCAAAGAGTGGCTTAGAAGTGCACAAGGCTCCCTTTCAGTTCCCTCCTGTCTGCCAGGGTCCCAGTAGGGGGTGTGGCAGTCCTTTGTGTGAGGGTAGGCTACTGTCCTTTGACATACAAGTATCAGGCGCTCCACCCTTCCAGCCCAGGAAGACCCATTCAATATGCAGATGTGTGCAAGTGTGACTAAGCATCCTGTGTTTGGGGTTGTCTGAGTGAATGCACAAGGTAGCTGTCAACTAAACCCAGCCAGACGTGGATTGGAAGGCACAGAAGGATTCAAGTGTAGAGAAATGCTCACTTTCTAAAAGTAGCATTTCTAAAATAGTAATATTAAATCCAACTTCAACAGTCAGCAGGATTTTGTATTACCATTATGGACATACTAAATATGACCTGGCTACTACTTTCAGATCAGGATCTACCACTCAAACAGTATATGAGGGTAGCCGTAATGCTATCCTATGAAAGGAATAGGACTCACAGCAGTGTAAAAAACGAATTTAGGAGTTTTACACTACCAGGACATTTAGAACACACATGTTCATGTCCTGCCTTTTACCTTCATAGCACCCTGCCCTATGTGTTACCCAGGGCCTACCTTAGGGGTGACTTATATGTAGAAAAAGGGGAGTTTAAGGCTTGGCAAGTACTTTTAAATGCCAAGTCGAAGTGGCAGTGAAACTGCATACACAGGCACTGCAGTGGCAGGCCTGAGACATGGTTAAGGGGCTACTTATGTGGGTGCCACAACCATTGCTGCAGCCCACTAGTAGCATTTAATTTACAGGCCCTGGGCACATGTAGTGCACTTGACTAGGGACTTACAAGTAAATTAAATAAGCCAGTTGGGTATGAGCCAATGTCACCATGTTTTAAGGGGATAGCATATGCACTTTAGAACTGGTTAGCAGTGGTAAAGTGTGCAGAGTCCTAAAGCCAGCAAAAATGAGGTCAGAAAAAGAGAAGGAGGAAGGCAAAATGTTTGGGGGTGACCCTGCAGAAAGGCCATTTCCAACAGTAGCGTAATACAGAATTACTGTATGGCACTGCACAAATGCAAGCCTAGATCCTTACCACTGATCACCAGTGTAAGAAATTGTGTTACTGGTTGGGGTAGGGGTAAACCCCTACTCAAGAAACAACCACAACCTTTGTCAGGGTAAATTCACAAGCAACCTCCAAATTAACCTGGGCTCAGCCCTCTGGTAACTTGGCACAGAACAGTCAGACTTGACTTATGGGCAAAGTGTAAAGTATTTGTGCGGCACTTCAAACAGTAATGAAGTGAAAATACAACATGAGAAGAATCCTACACCAAATTAGAAAAATAGAGTAAATCAAGACCAAAATGACAAACATCCAATCAGTAGAACCCGAGATTTGCAATTTTAAAGATTTAAGTAAATTTAGCACCAAAAAGCACACAGTTCTAACTGCGGACGTGTGCAAAGTCACACGTCCAGACCACCTGAGATGAAGAGCTGGTCAGCTACAGTGATACACTTGGCCCGCTGAAAAAAGTACCTTAATAATGGTTGTGAAGAAATGCAGACTCCTGTGTAGAGGATGCTTTGCGCAGCAAAGGCAATGTATGGTCTGGGCCTAGATGTGTTGTACAGTGGTGGTTTTGGGGAAGGGAGCAACTCAGGCGAAGCGATGACCTTGAGTGGAGATGACCTTGAGTGGAGATGTGTCATGACACAGCAGTGGCGATGCTTTGGTTAGGCTGGGGGTTGCACCATGCTGTTGCGGAGATGAGTTGGTTCTGCTAGGTCCACAGGTGGGCTGGCAGAGCACCTTCAGGCCCACCTCCAAGGGCCTAGGACTGTAATCGTACCAGTTAGCAGGCCAGGACTCACAGATTGCAGAGTCCAGGTACAGGTTAAAAGAGACTAGCCCTTGAAGTCACTCTGGTGGTACTGTGTACAAGTTGCAGGTCTAATACTTCTCACCCAGGCAGGAGGGTAGCAGGGTAGCAATCCAGCAGGGCAGCAATCCAACAGGGCAGCAGTCCAGCAGAGTGGCAATCCGTCGGGTAGCACAGCAGTCCTTCTTCCTGGCAGTCTTCCACAGGTCATGAAGTCTGTGCAAGAGTGGGTGTCTCAGGTCCAATATCTTACCTGGTGCCTCCTTTGCTGTGGGAAAAGCTTCTAGAGAGTTCCCTTTGAAGTGCACAGGTTTCCTGCCTCACTTGCCCTGAATCCAGACTAACATTGGGGATATGCAGTCATGTGTGTGAAGATAGGACACACCATATGCATGTCTAAGTGCTGCAGTGCCCAGTTCCACCCATCCTGCCAGTGATGGCCCATCCAGGCACTCCTAAGCTCTGTACTGTGAGTGTTGTCTGGGAGGAATATACATAGCCCAACTGCCAACTACACCAATCATGTGACCAAGGAGCAGGCTGCAGGCACTAAATAATGCAGGAAAACACAAACTTTCTAAAAGTGACATTTTTTTAAATTTAAAATTGGAATTCAAAATCCGACTTTAGGAGTAAAAAGGACTTTTCATTACAATCCCAAAGACACCAAACATGAACTGTCTACCTGCTTCAAATTGGAAGTTATAGCTTATTATATTTAATAAGGTAACTCTAATATTATCCTATAGGAAAGACTGTCCTTGTAGTAGTGAATAATAAATTGGAGAGTTTTTCACTACTAGGATATGTAAACCTTAAAAGTTCATGTCCTACTTTTTAAATACACTGCATCTCTGGGCTGTGTAAGGCCTACTCTAGAGGTGACTCATATGTATTAAAAAGAAAGGTTTATGACTGACAAGAAGTTTACCTTGCATTTGCTTGTATTTTGAAATGACAATCCTGAGACAGGTTGGTGAGGCTACTTAAGTGGACAGCACAATGAGGGCCACTAGTAGAATTTAATTTACATGCCTTGGGTACATGTACCACCACTTTACTGGGGACCTACAGGTAAATTAAATATGCTGATTGGGTATAAGCCAATGTTACCATGTTGTTAGCAGTGGTAAACTGCACAGAATCCCCAGGCTAACAAAACAAGATCAGAAAAATATGAAAGAGTATGGCAAAAAGTTTGAGAAAAGACCACCCTAAAGGAGACAGGTCTAATAAGCCTCAAATCAGGAAAACAAACTTCAACCACTAAAACAAACGACCCTGGACCCAGACTACCTCACCTACTTTGGCCCACTCACCTACTTGCTTTTCTTAAGTAACATCAGTGTGAAGGCAGTCTCCACCCAACTCCTGGAGGAATATGTGACAGAACAACTAGGTCCCAAACAACTAGAGCCTAAACCACTACTGCTAAACAACTAAAAAGTCTCTACAACTAAGTACTGAACAACTACTGTCTAAACAACAATTGTGCCTGAATAACAATTGCCTGAACAATTAATATATATATATATATATATATATATATATATATATATATATATATATATATATATATATATATTCTAAACAACTAATAAACCATAAAAAACAAAAAGAAAACCTTACCTTAAAATTAGTTGTTCAGGCAATTGTTATGCAGGCACAGTTGTTGTTTAGACAGTAGTTGTTCAGTACTTAGTTGTAGAGACTTTTTAGTTGTTTAGCAGTAGAGCCCTCACACAAAGGACTAATAACCCCCCACAAGGATCCTGGCAAACAGGACTGGGCTGAAAGGAGAACTTGTGCACTTTAAAACCACTCTTTGAAGTTTCCCTGACTTGAAAGGCACTTTTGGGTATATATACTGGGTTTCTGACCCCACCAAATCAGACACTTCTGAACCTGCAATCATTACAGTTTAGACATAAAATAGGGCAATGTTTAAAATACTACACTATAACGTTTTTCAAAAGGAAAGATTGAGTACCTTTTTCAGTACCCAAATTAATCATAAGGCCATAGCATAACTATGTCTAAAACAAACATATGTTATACTAGGCCTTATGTGACAAATTCCTCCTCACTCAGCCTACAAGTGTTTACACATGCTGAGTGCAGCCCCTCCAGAATCCCTTACCCCAACTTTATACAGGCAGCTGACCTTATACATGGGCACTGGAGACTGCAGCCAATATTCAATATGTCAGAAGTTTTGCAGTCAGGGGGACTCCACTTTAGTGTGTCATGCCACACTCACTTTGACTGTGTAAAATTGATATGCTGGTAAAGGGGTTAATGCCGATGGCCTTTGGTGTTGGCCAGTAGCGGCTGGTACCCTAAACATTTGGTGGGGCAACCAACCAAATATTTAGGGAACCAGCCCCATGTGGAATCACGACTGACTGAATACAAATGAAAAATAAAAATGCACTTACCCACACCGACTGAGTTCTTCCAGTCCTCGTGAGTCCCTCAGAGCTCTGACTGTAGCAATGGAATTCTCTACACCAATCCAGACACTGCTCTCATGCTGCTGATAATGCTCAGCCGCATGAGAGCTGTGCCAGGATAGGTTGGAGCAGGCTGCCTCGACATCCCTGGATTTTATAAAGGAACAATGGTTCTTAGATAAAAGGACTTTAGATTAAAATACCACATAGAATGACAATGTAGTCTATGGAAAAAATGTGATAAATCCATATATTAATTCCAAGCAAAAGTAAGAAAACAGTGTAGTGCGAAAACAAAAACGTCCTGGAAACTACAAATCATAATTGTTCAGGCATACCCCATGTGACATAAAGCAGTCAAAGTCACAATTTTATTTGTCAGGTACTAAATGTCGACACCATTTCGATCCCTTATTTGATTGTTGGGGGTCATCATCAGGACATAACAATTATACCTGAGATGCACGTAAATAGTCACTGACTATAGAACCAAGACCTTTGTAGGGACATCTATCAATTAAAAAGTCCTCAATAAATCGATCGTAGTTATGATCCTCAATCAAGGCCCTCAATGGGCAATTAGCAGTGATTACTTAGGGCAAAACAAATAACTGGATGTCTCCTTTGGAACCAACGAGTCTCAACAAGATAAGGTGTACGCATATGCCAGCATGCAAGCAAATTATTGGCAAAGAAAGCTTGGAGCCAAAAGCAATAACACCTCATGCTCCCAGTGGCGACTCTCCTGGAGGCAATGGGGGCCTGTGCCTGCTCTCCACCTAGCTGTCTTACACAGCTGGATGAAGAGGTTTACACTGCACATGTCAGGCTGACCGTCACAAGACAGCCGGCCAAAATGGCATGAGCAGTGTAAACTGGTGGAGTGAGCACCACTCCCCTGCTGCCAGTCAGCAGCAGTGGCCCCGCCCCCAAACATGGCTTGTCTGGGGAAAGGGAAAAATAAAATGGTAATGCAACGCTGGCAGCTGGGGGGCAATGCTTCTCTGCCCTACTGGCCACTGCTGGTGTTGGCAGTACGCAGTGTACAGTGTAATTTGCTGCTGCTGTAGCTTCAGTAACACATCTGCAGAGAGGCCCATACATTTCTTCTACTCTAACATCATTTGGGGAAAGAGGGCATATTTACATTCATGTATGTTAATAACTCTCAGAGACAGGACTACAAACTCACTTTGAACTAGGAAACATGGTAACTTTCCCAGTAGTTACTTATCCGCTATTTCTGTGTCCACAAAATTAGTCCTGATTTTGGAATCAGCTGCCTCGTGTTTACTAGCCCATAGCAGTGGCCAGAGAAGCAGAAATACATTAAAAGGTTTTTTGTAATCAAATGCCATAATTCGTAGAAGAAGAATCTCGAGCTGGATGTATTTTATCTTTTAAGCACACTCTTATTTTCAAACTATAGAAGGCAGGAATTGTTATCTCCCAATCAATGTTTTAGCTTCCTTTTACACAATAACAAATGTGGCCCATATTCTCTGAAGCTTTGTACCTGCACAAAGTGACGCAAAGCAATGCAAATCAATGCAAAATCTTGCAGGGGTATTTGCAAAGCACCCTTTTTCTGAGCTCGAAAATACCTTCGTGCTGCTTTGCATCACTTTTCATTGGAAGGACATCACTAAAGAATTACTAGAGCAGATCAACGCAAAACCCATCTGCCAAAATAGCCACATTGAGCCTTGCGGCAAAAACGTACCCCTCCTTTTAAAAGCAGACGTTAACAAGAGAAAATATGTTAATTTCTCAAACAAAAAATGAAGCATTGAACATGTGCTAAAGTGCAAAGCTCACATCAAGTGCCTGAGATCCTTCTGAGTTTGCCTAGGAGCAGACTTTTGGTCTGAAGGTGGAGGCTTCCACCACAGATCTGCTAGACAGCACACAGCTAATTTCTGCACCATCATGCCAGTCTGTGCAGCCTGGAAGGCAAATCTCAGTAGATGCATGCATTGCGTCACTTTGTGAGTGTGGCGTAGTGATTTTTACCTCGTTGAGCCCCATTAGCATTTTAAAAAAATACGCTAATGTGGCGCAAGATAGCACTAGGGCCTTGTAGATCTGGCCCTCAATCTTTAAAAAGAGTAAACTTTTTTTAGTCACAGCCCAGTTTCCTTTAGGGAAAACAGGTTTCATTAAAAAAAAGTTTACTTAAATTAATGGCGATCACAGACATGGAAGTCTGCTGAACCCAGCAAGTCATCATCCCTGTGAAGGCCAGCGACAAAACAGAATTACAATTTGCAATTTACCTCATTAGTATTCATGATATATGTCAGATTACAATTTACTCGGAACCAACGTTTTATGAACCGACCAATTATTTTCTACGTCAGTTTGTAAAATTCCATAATGGCCTAAAAGCTATGGGGCGCATATTGCAATAAGTATTTTTGCTTCCAGTATGTACATCTGGCCCATAATTTGTTTAGGATTAGTAGACCGACAGAGGACACTAATGCATATATTTAAAACATTTGACTGTGCCTGTGCTGCTATCAATAGTAGTAGGCTGTGTAATAATTTGTGCATTAATGGGAACATAGAACATTTATCTCACTACAAATCCCCAGCTGTACTGAATATTAAAGGCCGTTCTAAGTAATAACATTCTTACACGTTACTTACTTATTCTACTATCGAAAATGGGATCTGCCTGCTTCACTAATTTTCTGTAATGGTGTTGCGAACCACCAGATGGCGATAGCGCAGTATCTATTTTGTGCAGATAGTAGTGATAGCTATGAATCCAGGGCTGAAACTGTGGAGCTGGAACCGTTTTCGAAAGCATCTGTAGCTCCATTCGCCTGATTAATGAGATGGTTTGCAAAGCCTATAATATGTTTGGATGAGAAATGGAAAGCTTGTACGGAAATTGTTGCTTTTGAAAATGTCATATCTTTAATACAAATATCACTGTGCGTTAAACAAAGCTAAGATCTGCATGACAGATGAAAGTGTATTTGCCTCAGATTTCCCTTCTCCTGGAAACCATGTCTGAATTCTGCAGTTCAAATACGTCTCTCCAAATTATATGTCTGCTAGCGGCCATGCATGAGGCCCAATTTAAAGGAAGGTTGGTAGCATCATCTTCCCAATATCCGTGGTGAGGTAACGTGCATCAGAAGTGTTGTTTCCAAGGGATACTTCTCAGCCGGAGATATTGCTCCCTCCCCGCACCCCAGACACATTTAGGGACGCATTGAAAAGTGCTATAAGTTAGGAGGAACAAATGAAAAAAATAGTGGACGCCTGTCCATAGAATGTTTTGAGTGATTACAAAGTGTGGAGTCAATATTTGCAATTTTTCTGAAAAGAGAGTACGCTACGGTTTGACTGCAGCAAGTAACCTCTGGTATAAAAAAAATACTCGGGGGTACCCAGAAGAGCATTCTCAGAAAAAGTAATTCAGCAGGCTGGTGGCTGCCCTGGTTTGAGAAAGAGAAAATATTGCAGCCACCAACAATACTTGTATTACCATCCTAGCTCATGAAAGGATCTCCACCATTTTCATGTATTTTTCATTGTCTGTAGTCAATACTCTGGTCATCTTGTCTTTTAGTAAAGGCCATATAACTCGAGGTTGGGGTGGGAGGGTGTTGTGGAGTACATTGATCCTCTGAAAATCAGCAGGTGTTGTCTTGTTGGCTTTCTCCATCGTGGACCTGTGTTGTCGAAGTTATCTTGGAAGGAAGAGAGAGAATCCATATTGATCCTGAAAAGCGTGAGTTCAATATTCCACAACTCATTTTAGAAAGTTCAGCATTCGGTGCAAATTATTATGTTTTTTTAATAATTTCAAAAGAGGAAGAGATGAAATGGGGAATTGCTTCTCCACACATCCAAACAAGTCTGTAGGTAGAATTATAATTTGGTGTAGATAAAAGTCAGAAGGATCTTCATTTTAAAACTGATAAACAAGTGAGAGCAAAAAACATAAACTTAGAGAAATTTGGAAAATCAGAAATAAGTGAAATACTTCATTATAATGACTTCATTGAACTTTGGCTAATAGCGGCGGGGATGCAACTAGAAATGACGCCAAAGTCCTCATTTAAAGAAAAAACAAAATCAGATTAGGCTTCCTGATGGGTTTATCAAATGGGGGTTTTGTGTCCAAACATTGCAGATAATACACCGAGATCAGTGGTGCTTTAAGGTCATTGGGATGTGTGATGGCGTGTGATCTTGGTGGAACCGCAGGGATATCAGTTTACCACTTCTAGTCACTCTTCATGAAATAATGGTAGCATTAGGGTTACACGTGCTCCAAGTATGGATGATCTAAATTCTCTCTCCAAGTGAAAGATGCAATTAGTTGCCTTTCAGGCAAAGAATGCAACAACCCCATTCCTGGTCGCGATGAGCAATGTTGGTGTTATTGGAAGAAAACCTACACATAAAAAAAGAATGTTAGCATTAAATCCTACTCTTTTTCAGTGGACCACTGGAGGGTGTATACACCCTTGACTGGGAATATATTTTACCCTCGAATCGCCATCACAGACTTGTTTTCTCTACTTATGATCTTTGCCTCAAATCTACTTTCGCTAGATGATGATTGCTCAATTTATACAATACTTTGGTGAGGAAATGTTTATCTTTGCAGTATTGAAGGTTCAAGGCACAGCACTCAAACTTTCCACGTGAGCGTTTTACAAAGACATTTTCCAAATCAGGAACATTATATTATGTATGGAATGTGGAACAGACTTTTTTCAGACACATGTTGTGGATACTCGAATGCAAACTAGCTAGTATTCCAACAAAGTTTTGCTTATGAGGGAATTTCATGTATTATTGATTTTGGAAGGGATTCTATTAACACAAAAGGAAAACAATAGAAAAGCTGGAGTTATTGTATACACAAAAACTATGGGAGCAGTTACATTCTAGTGCAGCCATTCATCAGAGTTCGGGGCACACCACTCCATCTTTGAAGCAGCATTCTGGACATAAGTCTAACACCGCTATAAAAATAATTATTCCGCTGAAAGTCACAAAAATGTTAGGAATATTATGAACAGCTATAGCCATAACAAACTGTGCCTGATGTAAGAAAACTCAAGCTCGACTTTTTTGAATGACTGTGAATGAAACGGCATGATTCTTTTTACATCTGACAATGTGGAGGGAGAAATTCTCTCTTGCAATTCAGCATTACAATTTTCGCTAAGAATGAAAATGCTTCAATCGTGGTCTTAAACAATGCAGAAAATAACTTGGGTGTTAAACTCATGTGAAACTCATAATATATTATGAAATGTTAATAGTGTGACAGACAATGCTTGTCTTCGAATTGATACCGAGCCCCTAATAATAATATTGTTAGTAGTTTCATATATGGGCAAACTCATTTTGCTCTATATAGTTACCTTGTGTTTTTAAACTATGTATTGCTTCTGTCTAAAAAAAGCAATGTGCCTGCCCACATGATATTTAAAGATCTATTTGGAATTATAAAAGTGGTGAAGTGCTACCTCATTATATAACTGGTTGCCTGACAAAATCGGAGAACATTGGGAACAACGACTCCGGAACCACAACATTGTTGTTAACGCAAGCGGAACCACGCTTGTGTTAACAGCGACTGCCCTCTTTCCTGCCTTAACCACGCATGTGCTGAACAATGCACATGCATGGTTAAGGCAGAGAAAAAAGTCAGCATCGGGAAAGGACGCAGTCAGGTAAGTGGGGCTGGGGCAAGGTTGGAGGCAGTTTTTAGGGGTGAGGGTGGATTAAGGGCTTTGGGTGGGGGGTGGTCAGGGTAGTTTGTTTTTTTATGGGAGTGGGTGGGGGGATCAGGGTAGTTCTGGTTTTTAGGGGTGGGGGATTGGGGCAGTTCTGTTTTTAGGGGCAGGGGTGGGGGGTTGAGGTACTTTTGTTTTTGGGGGTGGTGGGTGGGGGATCGGGGTAGTTTGTTTTTTGGGGTCGGCGATCGGGGTTCCTTGGTTTTTGGGGTGAGGGATCAGGGTAGTTTGTTTTTTGGGGGTGGCAGGCTGGTAGTTTGGATTTTGGGGTAGGGGTTGTTGGTTTTTGAGGGTGGGGCATAAGGGGATCGGGTAGTTTGGTGGGTGGGGGGTCATTGGTTTTTGGGGGGGGGGGGTAGTTTGTTTTTTGGGGGTGGCAGTGGGGGGATCGGGGTAGTTTCATTTTTTGGGGTGGGGGTCAGGGTAGATAGTGTTTTTTGGGGTGGAGGGTGGGGGGGTCAGGGAATTAGTGTTTTTGGGTGGGGGTCGGGTTAGTTTGGTTTTTGGGGCTGGGGGATCAGGGTAGTTTGTTTTTTGGGTGTGAGGGTTGTTGGTTTTTGGCGGTGGGGGGCCGGGGAAGTTTGTTTTTTGGGGGTGGGGTAATTTGTTTTTTGGGGGTGGAGGGATCATTGTTTTTTGAAGGTGGGTGGCTGGGTTAATGTTGTTTTTAGGGGCAGGGTAGTTTTATTTTTGGGTGTGGGGTCAGTTGTTTTTAGGGCAGGTGGGGTGTTGGGGCAGGTTTTAGGGCTCAGGGTGGGTGAGAGGTATAAGGGTAGTTGTATTTTTAGGGCGGGTGGAGGGTTGGCAAGTGAAAACCACGCATACTGTTCCACACATGCCTTTACTAGGCATGCCTTTACAATGAAAAAACATTGTAAAGGCATGCATGGTAAAGGCATTAGTGAAACAATGCAGTTGTTGTTACGACCGCGTTGTTCAGGCATGCACGGTTGGTGCATACGTTGTTACATCATACATTCAACAAAATCTTTGACTGTCGATATGGAAAGGTGTTACCTCACAATGCATTCATCATACAGCCTCCTTTGACCTACAAACCAGGTCAAGCAGAATCCCTCTTAGATAATATAATGACCTCACCTCATGCCCTAAAGGCTTGCATGTACCTATTACTGATTAGAACAAACTCTTGTTTCCAAGTGCACAGATATCAACAGAAAATTGCAGGAACCAACACATATTCTAATTTCTTGCTGACAATGCTTTATGAAAATGGTTGTTCTGTCAGAACATTGTGACTCCTTCTGGGTTGTCTCTTGATGTCCCTATCTCATCCTTAATTTGTCTGCCTTCAGTGCCGTCACCACCATCGTAATTTCATCCATATGTTAAAGTGTATCATTTTTGGACCTCACATATCCGTATCGCTCTTTAGTAGTTGTGAGAACTCCAAATTGCCCTTCTGGACCAAGCCCAGTTTCTTCTCTTTAACAACATCATCTAAGTTGTGTTCTAATTCTCTCACACACTTTCCATAATACTGCGTATTTTCATATTGATCCCTTTGCACTGTTTTTCAGTACACTCAACATAAGTTCAACTTCTCCATCCCTGCTTAACCACTCAGGATTAAATTTCAGTCTAGGTGTCTTCCCGTGCATCATATTATACAGTCTGACAGCAGTTGATTAGTTTTGATTCATAGTCTGATATGTGCACATCATCCCTTCCAAACCCACTCTACAGGACAACTCACTTACCTTCATTAACTGCACACTAATCTTTTTAATTCAGATTGTTGTCTCCACCAATTCATTCACTTGGGGTTGCATGAAGCTGTGCATCTGTGCATAATTCTGCAACATTCTAAAACTGCATCCATTAAAGACATCACCACCAACCAACGAGTTTGAATGATACCCATCAGCATCAACAAATAATACAATTTGTGACCCAACATCATCATACACCTAAAATTCCCAATGATACATTGCATCATGATTGTTGGAACATACGGCCAGATCGAATGAAAGTGCTCTTTCTGCATAAACCTTATTTGTTCTTTCAAAAGCCTCCTGATCCTTTACCACAACTTCAACATCTAAATCAATCACTGGCCATAGTACATTTTTCCCAGCTGTCTTTTCATTGAACTCCTCCATAAATGCAGTTTGTCTGCTAATTCTATTAATATGGCGCACAGCTCACGTCTGAGCTCTGAGCCCTCTCCTCTCAATCTGTTTAAAGCCCCTACACACATGCAAACTGTTTTGTATTCATCAAATGGGCCTAAGACGTTTCATCACTGCCCATCTTCCTTTCTTTCACTTTCTGTTGGTCCTACATTATCTAAGGCCCAAGCAAATATTAACCGATTTTCACTGTCACACTTGTTTTCCTCTTCAGATTAACCCCATTCCCCTTCAACACAATTCACGCTAAGCAATCTGCTCAGTTATTTAATTTCTGTTGGACAAGGCCCTTCTTAGGGTATTTCCCTGAAACCTTGTGCTTTTACCTCCTGGCCTTTTGCTGAATCTCTTTGCATTGCCTTAGGACTCTGGGCACTTTCCTACTGTACTGCAGTGGGAAAGTGCATGTGCCATTCCTACACATGCCAGGAAGGAGCGCTCGCATGGTTGGTTGAGGTGCTGCACTCAGGAGTTGCCTATAAAAACATACACCACATACCCGGGGTGAGTATGGCCCTGGCCACTAGTGGAACACTGCACTGATTGTGCCACCCACCAGGATAGCCTGGCCAAAATGTATTAGGTCTGACAGTACTGTCCTTTGGAGGCACAGGTGCACCTGTGCTCAGGGTGTCTTCTCCCCCGCCTTTCTCAGCCCTTAGTAAGCCTTACTCTACCACTAGAGCACTCCTGAAGGGCAGAGCAAGTGGGAGGTGGAAGGCAGGGCAGGTACACAAAGGTGTTCCATGCCCTGGGAGGGGAGAACCCCCATGCGATTTTTCTCTACCTAGGAGGTCGGCTCTCCCTGGAGGTTTTGCTGTTTCTCTTTGAGTGGCTTTAGAGCCAAGGCTACTTTTCCACTGTAAGTGGCACTAACCAGGGTGTGTGCACTTGCGCAATGATGGTATAATAAATACTGAGCCTGGCACAGTCTAACAGTATGTGCACATTTGCACAATGATGTTTCCACATATACTGACAAACAGTTAGGAGCGCACCTGCCTGACATCCCAGCAATTAATCTGCCCCATTGCATCATGGTAGATGTAGTATCTTCAAAAAACGAACTCCATTACTTTTTAAATATTTCACCTTTTAGTAGGTACAGCCTTTACTGTGCATCTCTGGACACATGTGTTTCTGGGTTAGTCCCTTCTTCAGCAGAGAACATATTTGCGGGGTGCTGGGAATGCTGCCATAAATCCCCCGGTTTCAGTACCTCTTTCCTGGCATGCTGGTGCCTGCTCCACAGCTCGTCAGCCCAGTAGCTCAAGGGAGCCTTTAAAGTCACAAACAGTTAGGAGCGCACCTGCCTGACATCCCAGCAATTAATCTGCCCCATTGCATCATGGTAGATGTAGTATCTTCAAAAAACGAACTCCATTACTTTTTAAATATTTCACCTTTTAGTAGGTACAGCCTTTACTGTGCATCTCTGGACACATGTGTTTCTGGGTTAGTCCCTTCTTCAGCAGAGAACATATTTGCGGGGTGCTGGGAATGCTGCCATAAATCCCCCGGTTTCAGTACCTCTTTCCTGGCATGCTGGTGCCTGCTCCAGAGCTCGTCAGCCCAGTAGCTCAAGGGAGCCTTTAAAGTCACAAACAGTTAGGAGCGCACCTGCCTGACATCCCAGCAATTAATCTGCCCCATTGCATCATGGTAGATGTAGTATCTTCAAAAAACGAACTCCATTACTTTTTAAATATTTCACCTTTTAGTAGGTACAGCCTTTACTGTGCATCTCTGGACACATGTGTTTCTGGGTTAGTCCCTTCTTCAGCAGAGAACATATTTGCGGGGTGCTGGGAATGCTGCCATAAATCCCCCGGTTTCAGTACCTCTTTCCTGGCATGCAGGTGCCTGCTCCAGAGCTCGTCAGCCCAGTAGCTCAAGGGAGCCTTTAAAGTCACAAACAGTTAGGAGCGCACCTGCCTGACATCCCAGCAATTAATCTGCCCCATTGCATCATGGTAGATGTAGTATCTTCAAAAAACGAACTCCATTACTTTTTAAATATTTCACCTTTTAGTAGGTACAGCCTTTACTGTGCATCTCTGGACACATGTGTTTCTGGGTTAGTCCCTTCTTCAGCAGAGAACATATTTGCGGGGTGCTGGGAATGCTGCCATAAATCCCCCGGTTTCAGTACCTCTTTCCTGGCATGCTGGTGCCTGCTCCAGAGCTCGTCAGCCCAGTAGCTCAAGGGAGCCTTTAAAGTCACAAACAGTTAGGAGCGCACCTGCCTGACATCCCAGCAATTAATCTGCCCCATTGCATCATGGTAGATGTAGTATCTTCAAAAAACGAACTCCATTACTTTTTAAATATTTCACCTTTTAGTAGGTACAGCCTTTACTGTGCATCTCTGGACACATGTGTTTCTGGGTTAGTCCCTTCTTCAGCAGAGAACATATTTGCGGGGTGCTGGGAATGCTGCCATAAATCCCCCGGTTTCAGTACCTCTTTCCTGGCATGCTGGTGCCTGCTCCAGAGCTCGTCAGCCCAGTAGCTCAAGGGAGCCTTTAAAGTCACAAACAGTTAGGAGCGCACCTGCCTGACATCCCAGCAATTAATCTGCCCCATTGCATCATGGTAGATGTAGTATCTTCAAAAAACGAACTCCATTACTTTTTAAATATTTCACCTTTTAGTAGGTACAGCCTTTACTGTGCATCTCTGGACACATGTGTTTCTGGGTTAGTCCCTTCTTCAGCAGAGAACATATTTGCGGGGTGCTGGGAATGCTGCCATAAATCCCCCGGTTTCAGTACCTCTTTCCTGGCATGCTGGTGCCTGCTCCAGAGCTCGTCAGCCCAGTAGCTCAAGGGAGCCTTTAAAGTCACAAACAGTTAGGAGCGCACCTGCCTGACATCCCAGCAATTAATCTGCCCCATTGCATCATGGTAGATGTAGTATCTTCAAAAAACGAACTCCATTACTTTTTAAATATTTCACCTTTTAGTAGGTACAGCCTTTACTGTGCATCTCTGGACACATGTGTTTCTGGGTTAGTCCCTTCTTCAGCAGAGAACATATTTGCGGGGTGCTGGGAATGCTGCCATAAATCCCCCGGTTTCAGTACCTCTTTCCTGGCATGCTGGTGCCTGCCCCAGAGCTCGTCAGCCCAGTAGCTCAAGGGAGCCTTTAAAGTCACAAACAGTTAGGAGCGCACCTGCCTGACATCCCAGCAATTAATCTGCCCCATTGCATCATGGTAGATGTAGTATCTTCAAAAAACAAACTCCATTACTTTTTAAATATTTCACCTTTTAGTAGGTACAGCCTTTACTGTGCATCTCTGGACACATGTGTTTCTGGGTTAGTCCCTTCTTCAGCAGAGAACATATTTGCGGGGTGCTGGGAATGCTGCCATAAATCCCCCGGTTTCAGTACCTCTTTCCTGGCATGCTGGTGCCTGCTCCAGAGCTCGTCAGCCCAGTAGCTCAAGGGAGCCTTTAAAGTCACAAACAGTTAGGAGCGCACCTGCCTGACATCCCAGCAATTAATCTGCCCCATTGCATCATGGTAGATGTAGTATCTTCAAAAAACGAACTCCATTACTTTTTAAATATTTCACCTTTTAGTAGGTACAGCCTTTACTCTGCATCTCTGGACACATGTGTTTCTGGGTTAGTCCCTTCTTCAGCAGAGAACATATTTGCGGGGTGCTGGGAATGCTGCCATAAATCCCCCGGTTTCAGTACCTCTTTCCTGGCATGCTGGTGCCTGCTCCAGAGCTCGTTAGCCCAGTAGCTCAAGGGAGCCTTTAAAGTCACAAACAGTTAGGAGCGCACCTGCCTGACATCCCAGCAATTAATCTGCCCCATTGCATCATGGTAGATGTAGTATCTTCAAAAAACGAACTCCATTACTTTTTAAATATTTCACCTTTTAGTAGGTACAGCCTTTACTGTGCATCTCTGGACACATGTGTTTCTGGGTTAGTCCCTTCTTCAGCAGAGAACATATTTGCGGGGTGCTGGGAATGCTGCCAAAAATCCCCCGGTTTCAGTACCTCTTTCCTGGCATGCTGGTGCCTGCTCCAGAGCTCGTCAGCCCAGTAGCTCAAGGGAGCCTTTAAAGTCACAAACAGTTAGGAGCGCACCTGCCTGACATCCCAGCAATTAATCTGCCCCATTGCATCATGGTAGATGTAGTATCTTCAAAAAACGAACTCCATTACTTTTTAAATATTTCACCTTTTAGTAGGTACAGCCTTTACTGTGCATCTCTGGACACATGTGTTTCTGGGTTAGTCCCTTCTTCAGCAGAGAACATATTTGCGGGGTGCTGGGAATGCTGCCATAAATCCCCCGGTTTCAGTACCTCTTTCCTGGCATGCTGGTGCCTGCTCCAGAGCTCGTCAGCCCAGTAGCTCAAGGGAGCCTTTAAAGTCACAAACAGCTAGGAGCGCACCTGCCTGACATCCCAGCAATTAATCTGCCCCATTGCATCATGGTAGATGTAGTATCTTCAAAAAACGAACTCCATTACTTTTTAAATATTTCACCTTTTAGTAGGTACAGCCTTTACTGTGCATCTCTGGACACATGTGTTTCTGGGTTAGTCCCTTCTTCAGCAGAGAACATATTTGCGGGGTGCTGGGAATGCTGCCATAAATCCCCCGGTTTCAGTACCTCTTTCCTGGCATGCTGGTGCCTGCTCCAGAGCTCGTCAGCCCAGTAGCTCAAGGGAGCCTTTAAAGTCACAAACAGTTAGGAGCGCACCTGCCTGACATCCCAGCAATTAATCTGCCCCATTGCATCATGGTAGATGTAGTATCTTCAAAAAACGAACTCCATTACTTTTTAAATATTTCACCTTTTAGTAGGTACAGCCTTTACTGTGCATCTCTGGACACATGTGTTTCTGGGTTAGTCCCTTCTTCAGCAGAGAACATATTTGCGGGGTGCTGGGAATGCTGCCATAAATCCCCCGGTTTCAGTACCTCTTTCCTGGCATGCTGGTGCCTGCTCCAGAGCTCGTCAGCCCAGTAGCTCAAGGGAGCCTTTAAAGTCACAAACAGTTAGGAGCGCACCTGCCTGACATCCCAGCAATTAATCTGCCCCATTGCATCATGGTAGATGTAGTATCTTCAAAAAACGAACTCCATTACTTTTTAAATATTTCACCTTTTAGTAGGTACAGCCTTTACTGTGCATCTCTGGACACATGTGTTTCTGGGTTAGTCCCTTCTTCAGCAGAGAACATATTTGCGGGGTGCTGGGAATGCTGCCATAAATCCCCCGGTTTCAGTACCTCTTTCCTGGCATGCTGGTGCCTGCTCCAGAGCTCGTCAGCCCAGTAGCTCAAGGGAGCCTTTAAAGTCACAAACAGTTAGGAGCGCACCTGCCTGACATCCCAGCAATTAATCTGCCCCATTGCATCATGGTAGATGTAGTATCTTCAAAAAACGAACTCCATTACTTTTTAAATATTTCACCTTTTAGTAGGTACAGCCTTTACTGTGCATCTCTGGACACATGTGTTTCTGGGTTAGTCCCTTCTTCAGCAGAGAACATATTTGCGGGGTGCTGGGAATGCTGCCATAAATCCCCCGGTTTCAGTACCTCTTTCCTGGCATGCTGGTGCCTGCTCCAGAGCTCGTCAGCCCAGTAGCTCAAGGGAGCCTTTAAAGTCACAAACAGTTAGGAGCGCACCTGCCTGACATCCCAGCAATTAATCTGCCCCATTGCATCATGGTAGATGTAGTATCTTCAAAAAACGAACTCCATTACTTTTTAAATATTTCACCTTTTAGTAGGTACAGCCTTTACTGTGCATCTCTGGACACATGTGTTTCTGGGTTAGTCCCTTCTTCAGCAGAGAACATATTTGCGGGGTGCTGGGAATGCTGCCATAAATCCCCCGGTTTCAGTACCTCTTTCCTGGCATGCTGGTGCCTGCTCCAGAGCTCGTCAGCCCAGTAGCTCAAGGGAGCCTTTAAAGTCACAAACAGTTAGGAGCGCACCTGCCTGACATCCCAGCAATTAATCTGCCCCATTGCATCATGGTAGATGTAGTATCTTCAAAAAACGAACTCCATTACTTTTTAAATATTTCACCTTTTAGTAGGTACAGCCTTTACTGTGCATCTCTGGACACATGTGTTTCTGGGTTAGTCCCTTCTTCAGCAGAGAACATATTTGCGGGGTGCTGGGAATGCTGCCATAAATCCCCCGGTTTCAGTACCTCTTTCCTGGCATGCTGGTGCCTGCTCCAGAGCTCGTCAGCCCAGTAGCTCAAGGGAGCCTTTAAAGTCACAAACAGTTAGGAGCGCACCTGCCTGACATCCCAGCAATTAATCTGCCCCATTGCATCATGGTAGATGTAGTATCTTCAAAAAACGAACTCCATTACTTTTTAAATATTTCACCTTTTAGTAGGTACAGCCTTTACTGTGCATCTCTGGACACATGTGAAACCGGGTGATTTATGGCAGCATTCCCAGCACCCCGCAAATATGTTTCTGCTGAAGAAGGGACTAACCCAGAAACACATGTGTCCAGAGATGCACAGTAAAGGCTGTACCTACTTAAAGGTGAAATATTTAAAAATTAATGGAGTTCGTTTTTTGAAGATACTACATCTACCATGATGCAATGGGGCAGATTAATTGCTGGGATGTCAGGCTCTGAAGGGCAGAGCAAGTGGGAGGTGGAAGGCAGGGCAGGTACACAAAGGTGTTCCATGCCCTGGGAGGGGAGAACCCCCATGCGATTTTTCTCTACCTAGGAGGTCGGCTCTCCCTGGAGGTTTTGCTGTTTCTCTTTGAGTGGCTTTAGAGCCAAGGCTACTTTTCCACTGTAAGTGGCACTAACCAGGGTGTGTGCACTTGCGCAATGATGGTATAATAAATACTGAGCCTGGCACAGTCTAACAGTATGTGCACATTTGCACAATGATGTTTCCACATATACTGACAAACAGTTAGGAGCGCACCTGCCTGACATCCCAGCAATTAATCTGCCCCATTGCATCATGGTAGATGTAGTATCTTAAAAAAACGAACTCCATTACTTTTTAAATATTTCACCTTTTAGTAGGTACAGCCTTTACTGTGCATCTCTGGACACATGTGTTTCTGGGTTAGTCCCTTCTTCAGCAGAGAACATATTTGCGGGGTGCTGGGAATGCTGCCATAAATCCCCCGGTTTCAGTACCTCTTTCCTGGCATGCTGGTGCCTGCTCCACAGCTCGTCAGCCCAGTAGCTCAAGGGAGCCTTTA
The DNA here is from genome assembly GCF_031143425.1 of Pleurodeles waltl. Classification (NCBI taxonomy): domain Eukaryota; kingdom Metazoa; phylum Chordata; class Amphibia; order Caudata; family Salamandridae; genus Pleurodeles; species Pleurodeles waltl. The sequence continues at coordinate 1,477,424,713 of NC_090447.1, read as the reverse complement.
AAGTCACAAACAGTTAGGAGCGCACCTGCCTGACATCCCAGCAATTAATCTGCCCCATTGCATCATGGTAGATGTAGTATCTTCAAAAAACGAACTCCATTACTTTTTAAATATTTCACCTTTTAGTAGGTACAGCCTTTACTGTGCATCTCTGGACACATGTGTTTCTGGGTTAGTCCCTTCTTCAGCAGAGAACATATTTGCGGGGTGCTGGGAATGCTGCCATAAATCCCCCGGTTTCAGTACCTCTTTCCTGGCATGCTGGTGCCTGCTCCAGAGCTCGTCAGCCCAGTAGCTCAAGGGAGCCTTTAAAGTCACAAACAGTTAGGAGCGCACCTGCCTGACATCCCAGCAATTAATCTGCCCCATTGCATCATGGTAGATGTAGTATCTTCAAAAAACGAACTCCATTACTTTTTAAATATTTCACCTTTTAGTAGGTACAGCCTTTACTGTGCATCTCTGGACACATGTGTTTCTGGGTTAGTCCCTTCTTCAGCAGAGAACATATTTGCGGGGTGCTGGGAATGCTGCCATAAATCCCCCGGTTTCAGTACCTCTTTCCTGGCATGCTGGTGCCTGCTCCAGAGCTCGTCAGCCCAGTAGCTCAAGGGAGCCTTTAAAGTCACAAACAGTTAGGAGCGCACCTGCCTGACATCCCAGCAATTAATCTGCCCCATTGCATCATGGTAGATGTAGTATCTTCAAAAAACGAACTCCATTACTTTTTAAATATTTCACCTTTTAGTAGGTACAGCCTTTACTGTGCATCTCTGGACACATGTGTTTCTGGGTTAGTCCCTTCTTCAGCAGAGAACATATTTGCGGGGTGCTGGGAATGCTGCCATAAATCCCCCGGTTTCAGTACCTCTTTCCTGGCATGCTGGTGCCTGCTCCAGAGCTCGTCAGCCCAGTAGCTCAAGGGAGCCTTTAAAGTCACAAACAGTTAGGAGCGCACCTGCCTGACATCCCAGCAATTAATCTGCCCCATTGCATCATGGTAGATGTAGTATCTTCAAAAAACGAACTCCATTACTTTTTAAATATTTCACCTTTTAGTAGGTACAGCCTTTACTGTGCATCTCTGGACACATGTGTTTCTGGGTTAGTCCCTTCTTCAGCAGAGAACATATTTGCGGGGTGCTGGGAATGCTGCCATAAATCCCCCGGTTTCAGTACCTCTTTCCTGGCATGCTGGTGCCTGCTCCAGAGCTCGTCAGCCCAGTAGCTCAAGGGAGCCTTTAAAGTCACAAACAGTTAGGAGCGCACCTGCCTGACATCCCAGCAATTAATCTGCCCCATTGCATCATGGTAGATGTAGTATCTTCAAAAAACGAACTCCATTACTTTTTAAATATTTCACATTTTAGTAGGTACAGCCTTTACTGTGCATCTCTGGACACATGTGAAACCGGGTGATTTATGGCAGCATTCCCAGCACCCCGCAAATATGTTTCTGCTGAAGAAGGGACTAACCCAGAAACACATGTGTCCAGAGATGCACAGTAAAGGCTGTACCTACTTAAAGGTGAAATATTTAAAAATTAATGGAGTTCGTTTTTTGAAGATACTACATCTACCATGATGCAATGGGGCAGATTAATTGCTGGGATGTCAGGCAGGTGCGCTCCTAACTGTTTGTGACTTTAAAGGCTCCCTTGAGCCATTGGGCTGACGAGCTCTGGAGCAGGCACCAGCAGGCCAGGGAAGAGGTACTGAAACCGGGTGATTTATGGCAGCATTCCCAGCACCCCGCAAATATGTTCTCTGCAGAAGAAGGGACTAACCCAGAAACACATGTGTCCAGAGATGCACAGTAAAGGCTGTACCTACTTAAAGGTGAAATATTTAAAAATTAATGGAGTTCGTTTTTTGAAGATACTACATCTACCATGATGCAATGGGGCAGATTAATTGCTGGGATGTCAGGCAGGTGCGCTCCTAACTGTTTGTGATTTTAAAGGCTCCCTTGAGCCATTGGGCTGACGAGCTCTGGAGCAGGCACCAGCAGGCCAGGGAAGAGGTACTGAAACCGGGTGATTTATGGCAGCATTCCCAGCACCCCGCAAATATGTTCTCTGCTGAAGAAGGGACTAACCCAGAAACACATGTGTCCAGAGATGCACAGTAAAGGCTGTACCTACTTAAAGGTGAAATATTTAAAAATTAATGGAGTTCGTTTTTTGAAGATACTACATCTACCATGATGCAATGGGGCAGATTAATTGCTGGGATGTCAGGCAGGTGCGCTCCTAACTGTTTGTGACTTTAAAGGCTCCCTTGAGCCATTGGGCTGACGAGCTCTGGAGCAGGCACCAGCAGGCCAGGGAAGAGGTACTGAAACCGGGTGATTTATGGCAGCATTCCCAGCACCCCGCAAATATGTTCTCTGCTGAAGAAGGGACTAACCCAGAAACACATGTGTCCAGAGATGCACAGTAAAGGCTGTACCTACTTAAAGGTGAAATATTTAAAAATTAATGGAGTTCGTTTTTTGAAGATACTACATCTACCATGATGCAATGGGGCAGATTAATTGCTGGGATGTCAGGCAGGTGCGCTCCTAACTGTTTGTGACTTTAAAGGCTCCCTTGAGCCATTGGGCTGACGAGCTCTGGAGCAGGCACCAGCAGGCCAGGGAAGAGGTACTGAAACCGGGTGATTTATGGCAGCATTCCCAGCACCCCGCAAATATGTTCTCTGCTGAAGAAGGGACTAACCCAGAAACACATGTGTCCAGAGATGCACAGTAAAGGCTGTACCTACTTAAAGGTGAAATATTTAAAAATTAATGGAGTTCGTTTTTTGAAGATACTACATCTACCATGATGCAATGGGGCAGATTAATTGCTGGGATGTCAGGCAGGTGCGCTCCTAACTGTTTGTGACTTTAAAGGCTCCCTTGAGCCATTGGGCTGACGAGCTCTGGAGCAGGCACCAGCAGGCCAGGGAAGAGGTACTGAAACCGGGTGATTTATGGCAGCATTCCCAGCACCCCGCAAATATGTTCTCTGCTGAAGAAGGGACTAACCCAGAAACACATGTGTCCAGAGATGCACAGTAAAGGCTGTACCTACTTAAAGGTGAAATATTTAAAAATTAATGGAGTTCGTTTTTTGAAGATACTACATCTACCATGATGCAATGGGGCAGATTAATTGCTGGGATGTCAGGCAGGTGCGCTCCTAACTGTTTGTGACTTACACATATACTGAGTCTAGCACAGCTTACCACTAGGTGCACACTTGCACAATGGTATTGTAACATGTACTGAGCCTGCCACTGTAGGTCAGTGTATGTGCACTTGCACAATGGTGGTTTAATATATACTGAGCCTGGCACAGCTTACCAGTATGTACAAACTTGTACAAGCATATTTTCATATATACTGAGCCTGGCACAGCTTACCAGTATTGTCACACTTGCACAATGGTGTTTTCATACATACTGAATCTGTCACAGCAGGCGTGTGTGGGCACACTTGCATCTTTTTGGTGTTCCTAAACTTGTGTCCAGCCTGCCACTTTGTGCGTGCACCAGGGCACATGTGCCCTGGGAGTGAAGAACACCCATGTATGTTTTCACTACCCAGATAGCTGTTCTGCCCATAGGTTAACATGAGGGAAGGTCACAATTAATCCTAGCTGAGATAGTGGATTGCAGTGGTGCAGCCTCGTGATGTTTACTATCATTGGATTTGCAAAGACCATCCCCTTCCTATAGTAAAGGTTGCTTTGTCAATAATACCTTGGAAATGCCACTTCTAAAAAGTGGGCATTTCTATGTTCCAGAAATCTTTTTGTGTGCCTTTTTAATTCAGCTTCATTCCACTGAAGGCTGGGGGTAGCACATCTGGGTGTTCCCCAGTGACATCTATAAAACCTGGGCAACTGGAATGGAGGGCCTCTGCCATTTGAGGGTCTGGCTGGATAGATTGGAGGGAGAGGTTGTGACACTTGGTCTTTTGGAGTCAGATCATGGCTGCACTAAAGATTAGGATATGCATTCCATGGTCCCGTGGCAGACAGGACTGAAATTTAGGGGAGGCATCTGTGGTTCAAAGGTGAGCACTCTGGACCACCCCCAACTTCAAAGGCTCACTTCAGTATAACTACTGGTACCACACTTTATTAACTTAGAGTTGCACTTGCACGAAAGTTGGACAGAGACCCTGGACTGTGTAGTGTACACTGCGAGAGGAATATCTTGTGCACAAGGAAAGGAAAGACCTCCTGCAAGGAACTTATGCCTTCTACCTATGTCAACTAGAGAGCGGTGCTCTCTTCAGTGCCTACATCATCTACTTGATGTCACCTGGTAGCAGCGGTGTGAGCATGGAACCAAGTAATGTTACTGAAGACTGGATTTGCCTGGTGCGGAGCCTTCAAAGTACTGCCCTCACTTAAGGAGTGTGGCCCTTCATCGTGGGTTGGTAGTGAGAGGATTCACCAGTGAGGGACCCCAAGATGCCTGCTTTTGTTAAGCATGACACATTTCTCTTGTGCAACACCCAACTGCATGCTTATTGTGTGCGGTGTCTGATTCCCTGGTTACTACCCTTGGAGGTAGGGGCATGCCCTGAACAGTGCTGTATTTTACCTCTTGCAACACCGCTGAACCTGCGTCTCTGTGGGTTGACTGGATTTGTCTGGTGTGGCTTAAGTCATTGCGCACCAGACATTGTGCCTAATTCCAGGGAGGTACGGGATTGGAACTCTTTGTGTGTGTGATCAGATTTGTCTGGTGCGGCTCAAGCATCACGCACCAGACGTTGTGCCTCATTCGAGGGAGGTACAAAATTAGAATTTTGTGTGTGTGTGTGCGTGTTTGTCTGGAATTTTCTAGTGCCACTCAAGTCATCCTGTACTAGATGTTGTGCCTCATTGCAGGGAAGTAAGGGATTGGAACTCTTCATGTGTGAGACCGGATTTGTCTAGTGCAGCTCAAGTCATTGTGCACCTGATGTTGTGCCACACTGCAGTGAGGTGCGGAATTGGAACTCTTCATGTGTGTGTTTAGAATTGTCTGGTGCGACTCATGTCATCATGCACCAGACGTTGTGCCTCATTCCAGGGAGGTGCAGCATTGTTCACTTTGCTTGTGTAAATGGTATTGACTGGTGCAGCTCAAGTCATTGCGCACCAGATGCAGTGCCACATATCAGAAAGGCACAGAAAGTGGTAACTCTTCATGAGTGATCAGAATTTTCTGGTGTGACTCAAGTCATCACGCACCAGATGTTGTGCCTCCTTCCAGGAAGGCACGGAAATTGGTGACTCTTCCTGGGTGATCGTAATTGTCTGCTGCGACTCAAGTCATTACACACCAGATGTTGTGCATCCTTCAAAAGAGGTGCTGATTTGGTAACTATTCATGTGCAACCGGGATGCTCTGGGGAGACTCAAGTCATTGCACCCAAGATGTGTGTCCCCTTCCAAGGAGGTGCAGAATTGTTAACTATTTGTGTATTGGAGTACCTGGCTTGGCTGGGTGGCACTGTGAACAGTGTGTGTCCCAAGGCAACCTATCCTTCAGCTTTGCAGACCGGGACCCACACCAGAAGGAACGGTGCAGAGACCCCTGAGTGAACTTTCTAAGTGGTGGCCAAACCTCCATTTGTCAACTGTTGCTTCATCAGCCATTATCTCTTTCTCCCCCCCCCCCACCTTTTCCCCAGCATCCTGGACAAGGGTGACTCCAGCCTCGAATAACCTAGTATCTGGTGAAAGGTTGTTTTCTTCTCCAGGTTGTGTCAGCTGGGCTAGTGGGAAGTGGTTGGAGGGTTTAGGAAGGTTTGTGCCCAGAGGGGTCTGTGAGCACAATGACAATTAACCTGCCAGATATCAGTCCACTGCATTAGGGTTCTGGGAGCGAGTGTGTGCGAGTGCGTGTTATCGAGTGCCTGTGCAGAGCGAGTGTGTGGGAGTTATTGTCTGCGATTGCCATACACGTTGTTTCTTAGTCAGAGAACTGTCATGGTTGACATTTGGTTTTACCTGTGTAGGCTGCGGAGCTATTTAGAAGTGATGCAATTCTTGGTATTTAAACATTGCTGCTATTGTTGTGAACCGGGGTGGTCCCTATAACTGTGTGATATCGAATTGTGGTAATCGTTAAGGTGGATCTTGTGATAACAACGTTTTAACACCGCATAAGGGAGCTGGGAGGGAAAGTATTATTTTTCTCATGTGTACATACTGCTAATGTCATTTTAACTCAGTTGGGCCTAGTACTACTAGTGATAGTTCCTAATGTGATTCATGCCTAGAATTACAAGATGTTCATGTTATGTTAGCCACTGTGTGTGTGGAATACAAACTTTATTTACATTCGCCTTGTGTGAAGTCTCTTTTGTGAGGCTCAGTGTATTGGGTGCATGGAAGTGCTATGCAATTTCTGTACACATTGCCCCTGTTATAAGCCTGACTGCTCTGTGCCAAGCTACGCAAGGGTGAGCGCGGTTTTTACAGTGAGTGTCATCACCCACACCTGATGGCAGTGGTAGTTTCTGCCTAGCTAGGGCCTCACCTCAGCCAACAAGAATGTGCCACATGCAACAATTTATCTGCCACATACTTCACACAAACATTGTAACCTCCCAAATTAACTCTTTGAGAAATTAAGTTCTTGACTCCAAGGTAGTAAACACTTTGCCTGTAGCTTATGGTTATTGCACACGCAGAACAATATACTACAAATATATGTTCTAAAACTATTTAAAATGCAGCTTCCTGCTAGTAGTTCAATCTTCTGTGGCACTCCTTACTCCATTTCTCCCATCCCTATCAGATTCTTTAATATATGAGTCTCATCAAATTTATTAACTGTCTCAGATTAAAATTCCATAAACTTTAGATAAGACATCAATGGGTCCATGCAATCTGGGACTATAGTAGAAATTTTACATAATTTTTGCTTTATCTGTGGACATATCCTGTACATCTCTGTTGTGTGAGCAGACTAGGGCACACTCTCCATTATCCAACAATGCTTTTGTTTGTCAGTGTTAAGTCCACAATATGCAATAGGGACTTGAGTATTATGCCCTTTTTTAGGTGGTCCATAAATTAATATGTCACCTCCAAAATGGCTCACTCCCACCATCATCTTAAAGATGTTGCTCTACACTTGCTCACAATTGGCCCTGACATCTACCCAGATAGCATCTGCTTAAACTGATAGATCCCAAAAGGGGAAGAATAAATGTTGAAAGGTGACAGAATGTTAGAGTCTGTGCTATATATTGATAAACTGAATAAAAATACCACATTTCAAACAATTGTGCTTTACACATGGTTCCAAGCATCTCATTAGCACTGGAGAGAATGCAATGATAGACCCATATCCTTCCAGTGAGATCTTTCATGTCAACACAATGTGTTTTGCATACAACCACTATAAGCGCAGCTACTCAGATGCATCTACCGCATCTGTCACTCACTCACACATTCAGTTTCCTTCTTCAAGTACACAAAAGGTACAGCTCATACCTTGAACACTACTGAACAACTGTTATGACAAAAGAGTTTGATCTTCTCTAACATGTCATTGAACATATCAGGGCACAGCAACAACAAACTTTCTCTATCCAGTTTATCCTCCTCCACCCAAACCTGAACTTTCATTCCAATCTCAATTCCATAGGCAATTTTGCCTGTCGTACCAAATCCAGAAAGTACACATTATCTGCAGGATACCACTTCTTCAACTATACTGTTAGACCAGGTTTCCTGGGCACCAGGGCACCCAGGAGTTATTATGCTCCAATCATATCAACTTGAGTGTTCCCCACTGTTGTCTTGGGGCCTCAGTACTAGTGGACCCAAAACTGGATAACCAAGTACTCCTCTCCAGCCCTTGCCTCTCTCGGGGTAGTGAGACAGAGCAGTCCAAAGCTTACTTAAGGAGATGAGGTGGGTTTAGACATTCAGAATACAGTGCAAACTGTACTGCCAGCTAATAAGATCAATGTCCAGTCAGTGCTTTATTTTAATAAAAATGAAAAGTACTTAATTACACATAAGAGAAATACACTACACATAAAACTAGGATAAACAGTGAAAACCAGACATCTCTACAACTATTTGGGCCAGAGTCCTGACCGCCAAAGAGTATTATAGCGCCTAGATGCTAAACACTATAAAAACACAGTTAGCATGTAGACACACAATTAGCATTAGACCATGTTTCACAGGGTTGCTCTCATTCGCTAGAGCCAAGATACCAATCCTTTTATTGCAATGGTTTAGTTTCAGCATATGATGTGAAGTCAAAATTCCAGATTATCCCCAGAACCCACCACACAAAGAGCAGAAGTGCCCTCCTGTCCTCAGCAAGGACACCGCTCCGATGGCGTCAGGAATCTGATCAAGGTGCCTGATGTTTTGACACAGTTTACTGGAGTCCCACTAGACAGGTAGCCACTGGCTAGCTGTCAGAGGGTATTGGCTGGCCAGAGTTCCATTACACACTGGTACCCACATGTATCACAAAGGGAAAGGTAGGAGGCCTGTACCACATGACACTCTTCACCAGCTATAGATGGTAACTGGTAGTGTCACAGAGGCTCCCACAGCAGAGGGGAGGGGTCTGGGCAAAGTGAGCTCACCTTCAAGAACTAGAATCAAGCTTCACCATCTCCCTCTGTCTCTGTTGCTGTGCTGCAAGCTTCCTTATTTTTGGCAGCTGTTTCCATTTCATTGTCTTCCAAGCTAATGCTCGACAAGCCTCACAATACAGCTGGTCCTCTGCTTCCAGGCTGCTGATTGATCCTTTTGCTCTTTCACGGCTGGCAAATTCCTTCACAGCAGAATCCATCCATCACAGAGAAAAATCTCGCAAGTTCAGACATAGTGAGCAAGCTTCCTTGCCTTTACACCACGGGCCCACAGCTGGCTTCTGTAGATGCTTGTTAGAACCAAAGACCATTCTTGAACAACCACTGACCATTCAGGCCAGACGTTTATCACATCTGAATGATAGGCTGTTCCAATCAGAAGGTCTGCTACTTTTGAATCCTGGGTGCCACTCCAGTCGTGAGGCACATGTATGTCATGCTCACTGCGTGTCCAAAGCATGTACAGGATGAGTTACTGTGCTTCAGGACAGGCTATTGATATCAGCCTGGCCTATTGCCCAGAGAGGAATTTTAATTAACTCAAGACCAGGAGGCACTGACCATCACCCAAAAGAAAGAGGAGAGGGTCCCTCTTAGCAGTTACGGCAGCTAAACACAGATAAGAACAATACTCTACCACCAGCACACCTGAATTCTCCAATGAATAGGGAGGGGCACGGGGAAGCTGAAATGTCAAGCAGAGCAGCTCAGTCACATTAAACACAATGGCTCACCCCACCATTCTCCCCTAGAGAACCTACTGGCTGTCAAACACACATCCCAGGTAGGCAAAGACAACAGGACCACAGGCACAGAAGACTGCACAGATTTGATAAGGAGGGTGGCTAGTATCCTCCCCCCCACCAAGGGTACAAGGCTACAGGTATCCCTCGCTATTGATTTATTGCTGCCACCCACTGTCAGTCTACCACCGCTTTGGTGCAGAGGGCAGTAGCCACTCTCTGTAAAATAGGGATGCACTATGCATGCCCCCTCGACCTCAGTGCTAAGATCTAGGATCTCAGTCCATGTAAACAGGGAGATCCTCAGTGGACATACATGTTTTTCATGTTCACTGAGGTAGGAATCCAGAAACCATACAGTAATTTTTAAGTGCCTGCCTGTAGATCACCGTAAGGCAGGGGAAGCACGCTCTATGGGGACATGCAGAAGACGTAGGCCCGTATTTATACTTTTTGACGCTAAACTGCGCTAACGCAGTTTAGCGTCAAAAAGTTTTGCGCCGGCTAACGCCATTCTGAAGCGCCATGCGGGCGCCGTATTTATTGAATGGCGTTAGCCGGCGCAAGCAGACCGGCGCTGCCTGGTGTGCGTGGAAAAAAACCACGTACACCTTGCAGCGCCGGCGTTGGGAAAAATGGCGCTAGGGCGTCTTAAAAATGGTGCAAGTCAGGTTGACGCAAAAAATCGCCTCCATCCGATTTGCGCCATTTTTAACGACGCCCAGACGCCATTTACATGACTCCTGTCTTAGTAAAGACAGGAGTCATGCCCCCTTGCCCAATGGCCATGCCCAGGGGACTTATGTCCCCTGGGCATGGTCATTGGGCATTGAGGCATGTAGGGGGGCACAAATCAGGCCCCCCTATGCCAAAAAAATATATATAAAAAAAAAAATTATACTTACCTGAACTTACCTGAATGTCCCTGGGGTGGGTCCCTCCATCCTTGGGTGTCCTCCTGGGGTGGGCAAGGGTGGCAGGGGGGGTCCCTGGGGGCATGGGAGGGCAGCTGTGGGCTCATTTTGAGCCCACAGGTCCCTTAACGCCTGCCCTGACCCAGGCGCTAAAATCCGGCGCAAATGCGGGGTTTTTTGCCCCGCCCACTCCCGGGCGTCATTTTTGCCCGGGAGTATAAATACGACGCATTTGCGTCGCAGTCATTTTTTTGGACGGGAACGCCTACCTTGCATCTCATTAACGCAAGGAAGGCGTTCACGCAAAACAATGACGCTCTTTACTCATACTTTGGCGCTAGACGCGTCTAACGCCAAAGTATAAATATGGCGTTAGTTTTGCGCCGAATTTGCGTTGAAAAAAACGACGCAAATTTGGCGCAAACGGAGTATAAATATGCCCCTTACTGTCCCAACACATACCTTTTGCTCAATATAGCTTAGAATCTTTATGTGTTGTCATCCATGAGCCACAAGTTTGTTACTAAAAGTTATAATCCCATCTTCATGCTTTCACATATTCCTCAACTCCCAGCATAGTGCATTATGCTTGGAATCCACTAGCATCTTCAATATCCATCCTCACATCTCAAAGTCACACTTCAGATGTTTCAGATCTTTTATGGCTGCACACCCCAGTCCACTGCAAAAATGCCCTCATATACAATAATGTTAATGTATTTGTGCTGTATATGTGCATACAACCTTTTTGCCCCAAATGGTATGCAGCATTAACTAATGGATTACCATGTCCAGGTAATCATTAAGGTGGATCTCGTGCTCACAGAATATGTGATTGAGACAACACCAATGGCTATGAGGGTGGGCAGAGGGCTGAACTTGTGCCAATTTGAATGCATATTATATTAATTCACTAAAACATCTAAAATATTCACCAGCTGTTGGTTAGTTTCAATTATTATGTATTGACTTCTACCAGTGTACTAAGGCAAATAGCGATTTCAACTACCAGATGGGTCTATAAAAGATGTGCCTCCATTTTATTTTACTTGTTTGCGGTTAACGGCAGTTGTTGGGGGTTCTGGTTGCGATTTCAGTTTCAGTGCGGAAGGGAGGAGGAGAAGGAGAGTGCGAAGAGAGTACGTGATTTTTCAGCTGTGATTCTCCAGCAGGGAGGATAGAGTGTTACAGGCAGTGTGAGCGGGGAGCAGAACAGGCAGTGTGGAGAGAGAGCAAACATATTAGCACATCACTGCTTTTGATTTCTCCGCTGCAGTCCCCTGTTTAGCTGCTATTCTTTGTGGTATTGACTCTCTGTGGCCCCCTGGATTGTCTGCCATGGCTCTATTCATCTCCATTCTGCAGGGGCAGCTGGTAAGCATAAGGCTGAGGGCTGGACTGAACCAGTGAACATGGGGCAAGTATCTTGTGTGTAGCACCTGCCTCGCTTGAGCGGCGCTGCAGTTTTCCTTGTGCCCTGACTACCCCCTGAGTCTCAAGCACCATTTTGGTCTTTGGATCCTAGTACACTGTCCCGCATGGTGCTGTCGTTTGGTGACTGGTGAGCTTGTGAGTGGAGCGACAGGGTGGGACGTTTCAAATTTTCAATTCTACCATTGGAGCTTTGTTTCTCAGGGAAGCCAAACACATTCTTCTGTTCAGGTAGAGGATAACATTCATGTGAATCAAGAGGTTATCCACCTTGAGCCGGGCTTGGAAGCTAGTCACCCCATAGTAAGAATCAGGGCTGGAAATTATATTGAAAATAACATTGAGTACATTTTAGTCAGTGATGGAGATTTGGGAGCCTTCTTTAACAGAAAAATGCTTCTCTTCAGCTACCACCAGAGTGTACCCCATACATAATAGCCCTAAATGATGTACTGGAATTATTACCAAATTTGAAGGAAGATTGTTCCGCTCTAACAAATAATGCAATCTATTAGTTGAAAACAAATACTGATTAGCCATACAAGCTTTCAGCAGAAGTGCTTATGGTAAGAAGAACTTCTTGGACTGGTATTGTCAAAAAGGATGTATTAGGTGATTGTGTGCTCATCAACTTGAGATCCCCTAGTATTGTTAAATTACTTCTAAGTCATTGGTACTATTTAGAACAAATGCTAGGCTTAATTCAGGCCCTGCCTCTGTGATATATTTACATACCCAAGGTTTTTCTAACCACCAATCTAGCTGCAAATGCTTTATATACCCTAAATGATAGGCCAATGTTCAATAAGGAATTATAAAACACTTTTGATGTACTGACTCCCTCGGATGACCTGTATCAACTTTGTCCTAAAGTGGGATTAGTGGCTCAGGGATGTGAGAATATTGCTGAAGCTCAAGTGGTGGACTCAATGAACTTAGATAATGAGGTGTTATGCAGTTCCTACTATATTAATAGGACTGCGTGTTTAGGATGGCAGAACAGCAGAGTATAGGACACTGAGTCCATACACACCATTAGTACCTCTCGGCGAAACTTTTGGCTAGCTCACAGCACCTCACCTGGACCCCCAACCTACGGGGTGGAAGGGGATTATGACATGACACGCTGGGACATGCTCGGGAAACCATGGAAACAGATCTTTCACCTTTCGTATTATTACTCATGCATGCCAAGGCGAGAGACAAAAGATACACAATACATTTTCAATACGTTTATTGAAACAATCATAATCTGACATATAGAGAATGGGCTGTGATAATTAGGCAGATGAAACAAAGCAAGGTAATCAGCATTTGAAACATGGTAAAAAAAGATAAACAATCCAATCATGGTGTATGTAGTTCTAGATGTTCTAGAGGTTCCTACCTAACCCTATGTCGATGCTGAGAGCATAGTGGGTGTACCATTCTGCCTGACCTATCTAAGGGATTAGTCCCAACTCCACACCATGAAACAACATCAAGAGCTGGTCTGTGATGTAGACAGCAATCCATTCAGGAGGCTGGTAGAACAGCACCAGCTGAGCTGCATGTTGCACAGCATGCGTCCCAGGATAGTCGTGGCCGAAATATTCTCTGCCCCTTCTGGGTCAGCGCACTGTTTATATAATAAACCATACTGTGTTGGAAGTACGGCTCTGATGCAATGCTGTGTCAAGATGTTGGAAGCTGTCTCCTGAACAGGCAACACAAACTAGCATATCATTTACAGTGTTCTTAAGCCTCAGAGAGATATTACTGATCACATGTCATGTAAAGGTTAACTAAACAAGCAGCTTGTTCCTCATCTTCCTATGATAAAAGTAAGCTGCAAAAAATGTGTAAAAATCATAGCTAAAACAACCTTACTAAAATGAATAAAATATGAACTGCAACACTAAGATAAAACAGGGGTGACCAGCTCCGATTCTAGAGATCCTCATGACACCCATCCTTGCCAGTTGGGGAAGACAGATTCTAATAACCCATTTAAAATACTAGCAGCAATAAAATGTCTAAAATCCTAAAGGCAATAAAATGTTCACACCAACAATCAGAGCAAACAAGTAAAAGGAACCAACTAAAAATAGTCAATTTGCTTAAAAACAAGGTGAAATTCAAAAGTCATCGGAGGCAGCCATGATGACATCTAACATCAGTGGGAAGGGAGTCCAAGGAGGATCATACATCTGCAGACAACCAAACCATCAAAGCCCCAGAGAACAAGTTGAAGAAACATAGATGATTCAAAGCCTCAGTCTTTGCTTAGGGAGTAGCATCCTGCGTAGTGCCCACAGTTGTTAAGCTAGATAAAAACATACTTGGAGCCTTAATGTCCATAACCACGAAGGATGGCTCATAAAAGGCATCTTTTAGCAACCGTAGTCTCACAAGACAACTCCAGAAATTAACCCTTAAAGGGAACATCACAAGATCCATGTCTGTAGATAGTACCAATTACTGTGCTAGACACACATCCATTGCACAATCAAAAGGGCACCAAAGACAGTGGAACACACGCTGCATTCAATAGATCCATACTTGTTGAAAAGGCAAAGACAATTTGCCGTTTATTTCCTCCAACAAAGATACTCTAAAGTGCTGTAGCATGCATTTATGACACAGCTGGACGTTCACTTGTTCCACCACCATTCAGCTTTGAAATGGGACATTCATTGTGGAGCAAAAATAGTAACAGTAAAATACCTCTAATTAATGCTAATACCAGTGGAATGCCTCCAAAAACACTTGAAAACAGGGAGTGTCTAAGGGATGGAATTACTCCAAAGCCAGTATGGAAAGTGCTGACACAACCAGACCTAATCACTTTAAAAAAATGCACAACACCTCATAGTTGGAAGCATTAAAAATGTGGCTCAAAGTTCACCGAAGTGCTTTGAAAAGTTGGCATTTGAAAGTGACCTCAGCAGATAACCTTGCCACTTGCAATTCAAATGTTTCACAAGCAGATGTAAGTGCCTCATGTTTTTGAAACAATAGTGCTATTATTTGGCTCAGCATTGTAGGAGTTAACAATAAAGGTAGGAATGGAAGGCCACAAAATTGCCACCCTAATCTCATGTGTGGGAGGGAAATAACACTGTACCACAACAGATCACTAGTTGAGAAACAGAAATCACATGCAGTGCACCTGCTTTCATCCCACAGCAACCTTGATCACTCAACATTAAATAACTTCCAATTGAAAGTTACTAAAACATTGAGTGATGGGAACTCCCTTCAAGTAACAAGCTGTCACCTGTTTACAAATCATTGAGTGGCTAACAGTAGTTTTAAAATCACAACTACTGAGAAATACTTCCTTTTCCCTACTCATACATTTGTAATTGAAAGGCAGTTCCTACACCTCATGTATAAAAATCTCCCCTAAGTCTTCAAATCTGCCTACCGAAAAATGTTTCAAACATGATATCAATTGAAACATGGAGATTGGCAGGGTGATAACTCCATGTACTAACCACACTGCTGATGGAGTCTCAGCCATTGTGAAAGGCAATGTTTCTATATTAAGCATTGTGATCGTTGCATCCTTCTATACCATTATCTGTTGTTTTGTGTTAGATTGGACGGACAGGATAACTCTTTTGAGTTCATGTATTTTCAGGGCACTCAATTCGATTTCAGAATCTATAATATCCATGTCAGCTGCATATGGGTATAAGCTGACTCTGTCCATGTTGTAAAAATGACATATTGTGTATGATATCAATTGCAGATGACACAATGTTACTCAGTGTGTAAATGCTAGTAGACAACATATTCATCCTATTATCTACAATGGCTAATCCTTTCTCTAAAATTGCCTGATCTATTTGCCCTAAATGAGCAGCAGCTTCCATTTGAGAAACCTTCCATATGTAATTGTATATTGCATACAAAAACCTTTGGAAGCATGGTGATTTAGGACCTAGCAAGAAATCTTGCTAGGCCATGTCATCAGAGAGAGAGGAGAGAGGTAATCTATTACGGCAGTCAAGGAGGAATTTTGCAACCATTGCTAGCATAACTTTCCTACGCTGTATATAGTGACAATCCCTGAATGTCGTGTCTCAATATAATGAGGGTCCGGTCTGCTTGCTTTAAAACTCTGTGTAGAGTTAATAAAATGTGTATGACAACCATTTGTGTCCACTGGCCACAATAACTACCCATCGGGACCTGAAAGTGTTGAATTAAATGTACCATTTCTGACCACACCATTGAGCTGATCTTTAGTGTAATTTAGCACACTTTGCCAATTGTCAGATTTTGCAATTGAAGGAAAACTGGGCCCATTCATTTCTGTAATCTTTGCTAAATGTAGGCAGATTGCCTGCTGAACAGTGTCATTAAGAAAAAATCATATGTGATGGAATCTGGCATACTTTGAATAAGGCTTCCATGGCCTGCACTTGCCAATCTTTCATTCCCCTAACTGTTTTCAAATCAATTGTATCTTTCCAATATTCATAATCCTTAGGGAAACAAAGGAATTTAAATAAATTAATTTAGTACTGGTCAGCATATTTTTCCGTGTTTGAGTGGAAGGTAATTTGAAATAATAAGATGCTGGATCAGAAATGCCATGCCCAGAAAAGTATGTAAATTTATCTGAATATGTTTTAGAACAAAGTGAAGTCAGACAATGGTGTTAACAGTACATTTCTACATAATTTGTGGAGTTCATATACGTATCTTCACTTTCAAATGCAGTATAATATTAAAACTCAGAAAGCAGTGATAAAACTATTTTCACATCCCAATCATCATCCACAACACCGGGTGTTATAATATCTTTAATTGAAAATTAAAAAACATAAGGAATCTGAATACTTTCTGTAGGACAAAATATATCATATGGAATCACATATCAAACAATCCATCATGTACTGGAACAGCAGAAGCCATTCACAAATCCAATCCACGGAAAAAGAGCCAACAAGCTGAGTAAAATCTACAAATTTGACCATGGACGGGTTACATAAGTGTGTTTAAGCCTGTGAAAAAGCTTATGTTTACAATGAAGAGAAGTTTCAGTAGAGTCCGAAGAAAAGTGGTTGATGTTGACAACGTACCCCAAAGCAGTCTATGTGAAGACAGGAGCCATAGAAGGTGAAAGAGAACCGGTAGGCACCTATAAAGGTAGTTTATCATAAACCAATCTGCCTGTTTTGAGAAAATGTTGAAGACTATAGATGTACCTCTGGTGCATTCGTGTAGCTTGCAGGGGTAATAGGAATCAACAAAATTTCATTCTCTGCCCTCCCCATAATAGGGGAAATAATTTCAATGTTGTTTAATGCTTGAAGTGGTATTTACTGTATGGTAGTGAGTAGGGATAGAGAACTACTCAGGAACCCTCGAGGCCAACTGTAGAGGATCGGCACCATCATGCAATTTGACTTGCTAAATGGAGAAAAAGCATTTTTCTTTACAACCAGGAGGCGGCAATATGAGAGTTCTAGTGCCTTAAATTCCACGGAATGGTACCTATGCAAGGTATGATGGGACAAATTATATTCTCACCGCAATCTTTTCTTGGATCCTCAACTTTTGGAATCCAACCTGCAGATGTAGGTGTATCCCTCATTCCCACAGAAGCAGCATGTGCAGTAGATCGCTCATCTCTGAAGTATTGGAGTTCCTGTAAGACCGTGAGATGTTCATTTATGTCAAAAGGGGTTTCTGCTGCCACTGCATCAGGACCATCAAGATCTGGGATATACATCAGGATGCCAAGCAGTACTTCATATGAAGTACAGCAACCCAAATATCTTCTAGGCATATTATTTAATGCTGTCTGCACCCCATAAAGATGATGGATCCAACTACGACTTGAACCTAACATTGTAGCTGTTCAGGATTGCTTTAAGTCTTGGTTCTTTCTCTCCACTATCGAATTGTTCTTTGGATGATAGGGGGACGAAAAATACACAGCTACACCCATGGTTCCCATGTATCCCTGAATGTTTTGGAGGCAAAAGCAAGGCCCTGGACCAACTGAAATGCAGCTACTGTATATGTCCAGACAAAGACTTGCAAATCTTAAATAACAGTGCAAGCATCAGCCAATCAATGTGGCCACACACAAAGGAATACCAAAGGAATCTGGTGCAAGAATCTACAGCAAGTAGAATGTATTTGTATGCAACTTCAGAATTTAAGGGCCCACAATGGTCCCAATACACACACTGCAAATGCTTGTTTGAGATTAAGATGGGGGTCTGCGGAGTGGAGCCTTAAATTTGTTTGCAAATGTCACAACTAAGGGATCACTGTTTCATCTGTCTGTATAGACCATTGTTAGACTTTTCATCCTTGGCGTGGTCTACCTTAACTTTTTGCCTCTGTTGCCCAGGTTGTTGATGTGTGCTGGGCTCTGATGTTGCTGTTTTTGTTACTCTGGGCACTTTACCACTGCTAAGCAGTGCCAAAGTGCAAGTACTCCTTTACAAAATGTGTATGTAATTGGCTTATCCATGATTGGCATATTTGATTTATTAGTAAGTCCCTAGTACCGTGCACTAGAGGTGCCCAGGGCCTGTGAATCAAATGCTACTAGAGGGCCTGCAGCACTGGTTGTGCCACCCACATAAGTAGCTCTGTAATCATGTGTCAGACCTGCCACTGCAGTGTCTGTGTGTGCAGTTTTAACTGTATATTCGACTTGGCAGACGTACCCACCTGCCAGGCCCAAACCTTTGCTTTTCTTACATGTCAGACACCTCTAAGGTAGGCCCTAGGTAGCCCCGAGGGCAGGTGCAGTGTATGGTTAAGGAAGGAGATATAGTAATGTGTTTTATATGTCCTGACAGTGAAATATTGCTAAATTGTTTTTTCACTGTTGCAAGGCCTGTCCCTCTCATAGGTTAACATGGGGGCTACATTTAAATCTGATTAAAGTGTAGATTCCCTTTGGGTGCGGATGGACATGTGGAGTTTGGGGTCTGTGAGCTCACAATTTAAAAATACATCTTTTAGTAAAGTTGATTTTAAGATTGTGTGTTTGAAAATGCCACTTTTAGAACGTGGGTATTTTCTTGATTATACCATTTCTGTGACTCTGCCTGTTTGTGGATTCCCTGTCTGGGTCAGTTTGACAGTTGTGCTGGTTGCACCTCACACTAGAAAGTGACACAAAGGGAGCTGGGGTGTAGTCTGCATTTCCCGATAAGCCATCTGTGCTAGGAGGGAGGGGAGGAGTGGTCACTTACACCTGAAAGGGCTGTGCCTGTCCTCACACAATGCAGTCTCCAATCCCCTGGTGAGTGTCTGGGGCCTGGCCTGGGCAAGGCAGGATTTCACATTCAAGAGAGACTTTGCTTTGAAGTAGGCCTACTTCAAAGGAGAAATTGGGTATCAGAAGCGCACCCACAACCACAGACTTTATAAAACTTCTGGAAACTAAGAGGAACCTCTGTCTAGAGAAGAGCTGAAGAGCTGAGGAAGAAGAGCTGCCCTGCCTGTGACTGTGCTTTGTGGAGCTATCCTGCAGTTGCTGCTTCTGCCAGAGAAATTGGGCAAAGACTGGACTTTGTGTGCCTTCCATCTTGAGAAGATCTCCAAGGGCTTGATTTAAAGCTTGCCTCCTGTTGTTTGAAGTCTCAGGGACAGCAAATACTTATCTCTGCCAGCACCTGGAGCCTCTGGAGAGACTCCTACTCTGCCCTGTGGTGCCCATCCAGTTCCTGGGACCCTGAAAGGAGAAGCTGGCAGCCTAAGAGGAAGAAATCCATACACAGAATGCCGTCGGGGGAAAAGATTGACGCGACTCCGATCTGCGGCTGAAAAATCAACGTGCCGCCGGCTTTGCAGCTGAAAAGCGATGCTCATCTGCAACGCAACCTAAGAATCGACGCACGGAGCTGGAGAAACGGCACGCAGCTTCGCTGACAGAGGCTGGGAGATCACAACCCGCTCTGCGTGGTTTTCGGATCATCGTGCAGCTTGATTTCCGATGCAAACACCGCTGGGTGTGTAAAAACAACATAAGGCCTGCCCGGACCCGAGAGTGCTGACCAGATCAACACATCGCTCTCCTGCAGAGAGAAGAAACAAAGCGCCTGTCCTGACGGAAGGAGAAACAACGCAAGATCTGACTCGTGAGTGAAATTGGCGCGTCGCAAGCCCTTTTGACGCACACTCGCCCTTGCTATGTTAGTTTTGACGCACCCAAGGTACATTTTCACGCTAACAGTATTAGTGTGTGTTTTAAACTACATAAAGACTCTTTTTGCTTTTTAATTGATAACTTGACTTGTGTATTGTGGATTTTTGTCATTTTGGTCTTGTTTTGTTTAGATAAATATTTTCTATTTTCCTAAACCTGTGTTGTGTCATTTTGTAGTGTTTTCATTAAGTTACTGTGTGTGTTGGTACAAATACTTTACACCTAGCACTCTCAAGTTAAGCCTACTACTCATGCCAAGCTACCAAGGGGTTAAGCAGGGGTTAGCTGAGGGTGATTCTCTTTTACCCTGACTAGAGTGAGGGTCCTTGCTTGGACAAGGGGTAACCTGACTGCCAACCACTTCTAACAGCCATTCAACCAATAGCGTTTTTGTAGCAAGAAAATTGTAGCTGCCACACCAGCATGGGCAGAAGCTTCACCCTTATGCGCTGCTTGAATTAGTTCTAGCGTATGGTCTTGGTTGGGGATTACGCAATCACCCACCCATGAAATAGTTATATAAGGAATATTTTGGGCACTTACAGGGTTTTGCTGGTGATGCTTTGGGTAACGGGGTGCCATCAGCCCAGGCATTCAAGGCAGCCAGTACTTCTTCACCCTCATTTGGGGATGAGTAATCGCATCTACAGTTGCAGCAGTGACTCCAGATGTGGCTGCTTCATCAACGAATGAATTTGTTACAACATGTATTCCAACACCTTGATGGCCCAATGTTTGTATTACATGAGCCCTTGGTAGTTTGTCTTTAAGTTCTGCCACCTTTCCCCAAAGCACTTTATGCTTGATAGTGTTTCCTGTGGACTCTCTCATATCTCAAAAATAGGACACTGAGAAAGGCAATTTTTGTTTTCTTTAAGTTAAATTTGGAGCCATGTTCAGCAAGTACCAAGTAAATGTGATCTACCCTGGCTAAATGTATGCTTAAGTCATCATCCATCAGCTATGTGTCATTGACATAGGACAATGCTTCTTGATCAATATCATAAAATGTTGATGTTCTCAGGCAGAGAACACCCCTGGACTGTTCTTATACCCTTGGGGGACTCAGCAGAATTGGCCCTGGAAGTCAAGCGTGGAAAAAGCAGTTAGATCCCTGCTTTCAAGTGTTATATTTTGGCAGAAAACAAATCCTGGAAATATCAAAGGTTGTTTTGTATTTTTTGTGGACAATGTTGTTGAATTGTGTGAGTTTCACGCCAGTAAAGCAGATTTTCATTGACAGACTGGACACAATAGTATTAATCACACACTACAAGTGTCAAGAACTTGGGATTTGTATGTCGCAGTACCATAATCGATGTTTTTAACTCAGTTAGTTGTGCAGTGCAATCCCCAAAGGATTGCATAAAGGTTTTTTTGAGGCAGTAACTCTCCATCCCTCATTACTCCATAAACAGCTATGCAAGCCACAGAGTATTGAAATTTGGTACCTTCAGCAAGTTGAGCTGAACAATCAGTGTAAATAATATATTTATACTGATCAGAAGGCATAATGTTAGTGGGCATGGGGCACTCCAGTTTGGAATTTTGGCCCAGATACATAGACTACATCAGTGGCAGTCAAGTAAGTGGCCAATTGTATCCATCTAGACTGTAAGGCTTTTGCATTTGGAACTCTAGCTTTTGTGGCAGCCCCTCAGGCTGGAACTGGTGTTACGAGAATTATATGTTTTTCCTGTGCCAGTGGTCTTTCCTTAATAACAGCCATCTAAACTGCAGTCAGTATTTTTTCAGTGGATGCAAAATGCATTTCATCATTAGACTATAAATGCAATTTGTATGCAATAGTCACTGTGTCACCTTCATTGAAGGTGTCATAAGTAAAGCCAGTAGCACCCGGAATTATCTGGATGACTACATTTGTTTAGTTTTCAAGTATGTGTAGATGTTTTGCTTCACGCATCTCATCTGTAATGATCTGAATATTTATGCGTTTTCTGGTGCCTAATGTTTGTTTGAAAATTCTGGATGAATTAAACCATAAAGTGGCTTTATGCATTGTGCATAATCTGGTATGTATGTTCTGCCAAAATTTAAGAACCCTAACAAAGGATTGTAATTGATGATGGTGTTTGCAATTGTGCACACTTCTGCAGGAAGTGTGGTAACAAACTCTTCATCTCAAAAATAGGACACTGAGAGAGGCAATTATTGTTTCCTAAAGTTAAATTTGGAACAATGTTCAGCAAATCCCAAATCAATGTGATCTACTCTGGCTAAATGTGGATTTAAGTCATCATCCACCAAATGTATGTAATCGACATAAGACAATGCTTCTTGATATCATTCAATATTGATGTTATCCAGGCAGAAAACAGCCCTGAACCGTTCTTATACACTTGGACAGGTCGGCAAAATTGGCTCTGGGAGACATGCATGGAAAAATCAGTTAGATCCCTGGTTTCAGGTGCTATATTTTGGTAGAAGAAAAGTTGGAAATATCAAAGGCTGTTTTGTAGTTTTTGCAGACATTGTTGTTCATTAGTATTGTATTGTGTGAGTTTTGTATTGCAAATGTGAGTGTGTGACTGTTTAAATGTCTATAATTTAAGACTACTCTATAGGAATGGCCCTGCTTAGCTACTGGGAACAAAGGTTTGTTCGTAGGAGATACACAGCGTCCAGTTTCTCCCTGGTACTCCAGCTGTGAGAGAATCTCCCTCACAGAAGCTTTTGCTTCATGTTTAATGGGGAATTACAGTAGCACTTGGGAGCTGGACTTTATGGGTATTACATGATAAGGAGAATTCCTATCCCACCCCACATGGTTGCGGTATAGCACCTGGGCTTTTACAAGAGCCCAGTCTGCAGCAACACTTGCTTTACTAGCACTGGATGAGGACGGAGAAAGTTGGTAAAACCACATCTTCTCTTTGTGAGAGTGTTCTAACAAACTCTGGTGGCCAATCCTTTTCATCCAAGAGAATGTTATAGGTAAGTGTTTATCTTTCCCAGAAAATTACTTTAATTGTGCACATGATTTCACCCTCAATTTGTATGTTTATTTTATAGACACCTTTTGGAGGGACAAGTCATCTGTCTGGGGTTTCGACTTCTATGCAGTTCTTAGTTGCTCTCACATCCAGAAACTCTTGAAGATTCTAGTGAACTATTGTGACCTCTGCCACGCTATCTAGCAGAGTCTATGACCACATGCTGTTCCGCAGTGCCATTCGCAATATGTGTGGCATATTTTGGCAAAATTCCTGCAAATTCCTTTCTGAATTGGTGTTTTTGCTGAAGAAGTTTCTCTTCCTTTTTTATTATTATATCAGGCGAGTGTTGTGAGTCCTTTTTTGATTTCACTTGCTCCTCTGCCATGCATTCTGAATGCACGCTCTTGCTGACCATTTGTCAAATTAGTCCTGAAAGGGACGAGAATACTGATACCTATTATGCTGTTTCAAATTATCATGGTTACGTAAGTTATAACAATTTTCAGAGTGCTGTGATTTTCCGCCTGATTTCACTTTGTCATTTGATTTTTGTTTGTCCCTACATTTTTTAGAAGACTTGTGTGCTTGCATGGTATTCTTCTTTTCAGGATTACATTTATGCTGTGGCTTATTTGGTCTGGCTTCCAAATTCTTGTGACCTACACACGTATAAGTCTCAGCAATTATTTTTGGTAACTTGCACTCCTGATCTATTAAAGAAACTTGCACAAGACATTGGTGAACCACTAATGCTGTTGCTTTCCCTTTTATGTTTCCTAAAATAATTGTGCATACTGTGGCAAAATTGCCATTTATTTTCGTCCCCAGGGCGGGGGAAGTCAATATTCATATTGGTTTTAGCACCTCCAGTAGAAACACAAGTGATGGTGTACCATAAGCCCTAGGTAGCATAGTCATGAATAAAGGGTATCATCCTAATTGGCAAGCACATTGTGAGAATTCTATGTTTATCATGTAGTCCCCTATAGTAAAACACTGCTTCCAGCTGTTTTTGGCAATCAAAAATGCAACTTCCTCCCGTTTGGTGGGTATTTTACCCATAATAGCATTAAAAGTCAGAGGGTGAAACCCAGGTGTAGCCAATGGTTGTTGGACAGCTGGAGCAGCCCTTACTAGGACAGTATTCAATGTTTTCATTACAAATTGTGTTTAGCATCTGTATAATCTATTATATTGTAAATTGGGCTGTGATCAGCTGCTGCTAAATTTTATATATTTGGACATGGAGCATAGGCAGCTAGAACTGGCCATGTGGCCCCATCATTAGTGAGAGGACCCAATCTAACATTTTCAACAATGTGTGGTAGGGTTCCTTGGAACAGATTTTGATGTTCTTGATATGCCAGAGGTATTCCTAAATAGTTGAATGCTTTGTATTGTTGTGAAATGTTGACTACTGTGTATGTATGGCATGTATTTGTATTAGCATCGACTGCAGGAAAATTGACCCATGAGAAAAAGGTTTCAGTTTTGTACTCTTCATGTGCCTCAACCATGAATATACCATCTCTGCCCCATTGACTTGCCCATTTTGAAAGAAATGTTGTGTGACAGCATGTCTACAATTTACTGGGATAACAACTGGATTGGCAATTTTAAGATGAAATTCAGGGAAGGAAACACTAAGTAAGGGATCCTTTCAAAGGTTCTGCTTTAACAACCTTCAGACAAATAAAGGTTCTACCTAATACGATGAGGATATTCCTGAACACCACGGATGTCTCAGTATAAAGGTGAAAAGGGCACCTTAGGCATACAGTAGAAAATGACTCAGGCGATCCGTAAATAGGTACCTGACCTTGGTATGTTGGTGGTGCCATGTTATATAGTTCCTACTATAGTACTACATGTTAGGGCTGCGTATATGACTGTGTGTTTATGGCGGCAGAACAGCAGCGTGTGTGAGACTGAGTTCATTCACACCATTAGTACCTTTTGGTCTCACTTCTGGCTAGCTCACAGTGCCTCACCCAGACCCCAAACCTAACGGGGTGGAAGGCAATTACGGCAACTGGAACATGATATTCTGCCTCCCCAGGGAAGCCGTGGAAACAGATCTTACCCATTTCATATTATTATTCATACATACCAAGGTGAGACACAAAAGATGACAGCTAAGTTTTCTATACATTTATTGAAACAATCGCAATCAGGTATATTGAGAATGAGCTAAGATAAGTGGGAAGATTAAACAAAGCAAGGTAATCAGCATTGCAAACATGGTAAAAAATGATAATTAATCCAACCATGGTATATGTAGTTGTAGATGTTCCTTCCTAACCATATGTCAAT
Source organism: Pleurodeles waltl (assembly GCF_031143425.1). NCBI lineage: Eukaryota > Metazoa > Chordata > Amphibia > Caudata > Salamandridae > Pleurodeles > Pleurodeles waltl. Next base: position 1,477,399,568 of record NC_090447.1, on the reverse strand, counting down.
GCTGAGAGCATAGCAAGAGTACCCTTCTGCCTTGCCCGATCTAAGGGACTAGCCCCAACCCCATACCTGAAAGCAATGCCGGCTGTTGGCCAGTGATGTAGATGGAAATCCTCTTAGGAGGCTGGTAGATCAGCACCAGCCGAGCTGCATGATGCACAGCATGCATCTCAGGATTGTCCTAGCTGGAATGCCCTCTGCCCCCTCTGGGACAGCGCACTGCTTATATATAAAAAAACATACTCTGTTGGAAGTACAGTTCTGATGCAATGATGTGTCTAGGTGTTTGAAACTGTCTTCTGAATGGGAACACAAACTAGCATATCAGGTACAGTGTTCTTTAGCCCTGGACAGAAAGTCTGATTACATGTTATGCAAATGTTAACTAAACAATCAGCTTGTTCTTCATCTTCCTAGAATAAAAGCAAGTTGATAAAATATGTAACAAATCATTGCTAAAAACAGGGTTACTAAAATGAATAAAATATGAACTATGAAATTAATCTAAAACAGGGGGGACCAACTCAGGTTCTAGGGGGTCCTCAGGACAGAGATGGTCCCCAAGGTTAACCATGCATTGAGGTCGGTAGGCACTAAGGACATACCTATGCTGCCCATTGTTGTAAGGCAAGGTCTAAATCTTCTTTCATGGACCATTACAGGTATCCACTCGGAGCTGTCAAACCCTGACTGGTTATCTGTTATAAATGACACTGATATTATATGTACGCAAGATACCTCGGCTCTTGAGGATTTTTATATAAAAAATGTTCACTGTAGGAGTAGTCCAGCCGTCCCAACACATGCAGGAAGAGTCAAACAGGGTTTGGCTATATTGATTCCAGTGAGGCTAATTAGATTCTTTACAAAAGTAATTAATATTACTTCTTATCATCAAATGGTGCTTTTGCAGATCTCCAACTCCTTTGATGTTATCTTAATCCATTTCTATAGAAATATTTTATATGTTCATGTTAATACGGTAATAGTTGATCCTGAAACAGTTTGATGAAATGTCAAGCAATTTGGGTGGGAGGATTTAAATATACGATTATGTGATAATAGTAAAACATTGAATGCAGCACAAAAACGCCACACAGTTCCAGCATGTCCCATATCAGGAGGCCCTCAATAGGATCATAGTATTGATACAAATTTGGTATTAGTAAAGAATATAGGGCAAAATAGTCACCTCTCTCTCCCACCTATAAAGGAATTGTGAATAGTAGTGAGATAGATTTTATAATGCTGTCTTTGGGCCTCATTGTTTGACTGAGGGACCACAATGTAGAAGTTTCCTGTCTGACCGATCACAATCAGTTTGGTATGGCTCTTGACTTATTCTTAGATAATAATAAAGGGCATAAGGAGAATTTGGCTCTATCATATATATATATGTAATAAAGGCACTAGAATTAAATGGGATAGAATAGATAAGGATACATTCTTACATAGGCCTTTTAAGGATAATAACCACACAATCTATGCTGGCGTCTTCTGATGAAACCCCTGAGAATATCTTAGATGCTTTTAATGTTTTATGTATATCTATGATTAAGTGGCTAGCTATAAGTAAATGCTTTAAACATACTTCTTCAAAGGGCTGGTTTAATCCTCCCTGCACAGTTGCTCAAAGCTGATTAAAATTAGCTTTATCAAAACAGCTGCACTCTAAGGTAGATATAATGTGTGCCAGGTAGCCTTATAAAGAATTCCTTGCATCCAGGAAAACCGAGCTTAGAAAGAAGGCTTGGGAGGAGATGGAAGAGGCAGCAAATACAGGAATAGAGCTGCTTTCTTGAAGGTTATTTATCAGCCTTTACTGTCAGGTTATCATAGGCCTGTGATGGAATCCCTTATCCCAGCTCTGTGACGCCACGCTTATCCACGGCGTCTCTGTTTACTTCCGTGGAGGAAGGCAACTCTGATTATCGGAGCCCCGTCCTCTGCGTTTGTGTCCTGCTCCTGCGATGCGTGCCAGGAAGCATTTTGAATGCTCCAGGTCTTGTTGTTCTTACCTGTCCTTATGATATTTTTCTTTCCTGTCGGTGGTGGACTCCTTTCTTTTTTATTTTTCTTATTTTCTTCTGTCTTTTCTGTGCTCCTGTCATTTTCTTCTTTTTGGTCTCCATGCTGTCTTCTTGCAGTGATCCTTGTTGTCTTGTTCTGTTCCTTTTTCCCAGCATGCCTTTTTCCTCTTATACTGCTTCTTTGTTCCCATTCTTTTCTACGTGCCTTTTCCCAATCCAAAATGGTGTTGATTCCTTTTCCTCTGTTGTCACTTACTGTTTTCCTGTACATAAGTCACTCAGTCCTGATCTGCATTGCGTTGCAAACACTTCCTCTTGGTGGTGATCTTCGCACCTGTTCATCATTTGTTTTCCAGTTCCCGCTCCCCTGACTGCAAATTTTTCCAGCATTCATTCCTGCTTTTTCCTCTGTTTCAGGAGATCCTGTTTTAGAGGTTTTTACCATTTTGGTTTTTTTTTCCTCTGGGACTCCTTCTGGAGGGTACGGTCTGCCTTGGCATTTCTTTGTCAAGCAGCATCGTGGCTACTAGAAATGGTCACCCCTATCTTGGACTATCCAGAACCAGCAGAAGACCGGGTGCTCTTTCAAACCCTTCCATCAAAGGTGAGAAGCATCATTCAGACCGTGACAAGCTCAGACTTGGGTGGATCATTTTTCCAGCATTTTCAACCCTGGTAATAAGGATACTACTGGCGGTGAAAACAAATTACTGTTTTGTAAATGTGAGGATTTTGCCCAATTTAGGGAAACTATTGAGACAAGGAATTTGATTGTTTTTATTAATCTGAGCCTTCCCAGAAAGGCCCCTGGTCAAAAGGATGTGCTAATAAACTTATATAAAGATAATATAGCCTTTAGGGCCCCATTGTTAACTAATGACATCAGGACTGCTATAAAGGGGCAACGTGTACCAACTTGGAAGATAGTTGTGGTAGTCCCATTTTTTTTTTTTAAAAGGGAAGAGACACTCTCCATGTTGTTATTACCTAATCTCCCTCCTAGACGGCTCTCTTAAACTGCTAGGGAGGATTTTGGCTGCCAAATTAGAGGCCTGGCTAGAGGAAAAGCAGGCCCCATCTAGAATGCAGTATGGTTTTCGGCAAGGATTCGGCACTGTGGAACAGTGCTTAAACCTACAGTTAATAATTGGGGAGGCCAGCAGGGGATCCTTTCATTTAGCATTTATCGACGGGGATGGGGATATATCAGGCTCTGATTGATACTTCGATGAATGCATTGTGATACAGAGGCTAGGTTTGGATTTGTGGCACAGGGTAAATTTCACCCATGATTAAATCCTCTGCAGGGGCTCACCAAGGTTGTGTGATGACACCATTGTTTTTCCATTTCTACATAAATGGCCTAGAACCATATTTGTGCAATATAGGAAAAGATTTTACTCAATTGAAATCATGTACAATACCAGATTTACTTTATGCTGATGATGTGGTTTTAATCATGAGAATGGCAATTGGTTTACAATTTCTCCTAGATACTTTTTATACTTTTATCAGTGAGGCGGACCCTGAAATCGATCTTAGTGAATCTTTTGCATGAGATTTGGCTAAAAAAATACTAGAACTAGGAAATTTAACCAGGAGGGGTGGTAATCTCTAAAGTCACAACTTTTACATGTTTGGGCTTCCCTTTGATTCAAATCTAGATTGAAACAGTTTATTTAATTCCAGGGTAATACGATATCAGAAAGCCATAGAGTTGGTCTTCAGTTTTGCATGCAGACTGGATCATAAACCTGTGAAAAGGTTAGCGAATATTTATAAAAGAGAGCGTATCTCACTAGCAGTCTATGAAGCGGATGTCTGGGGGTACAAAGGTGCTAACCAGCTACGGCAGGCTGAAAAGTCATTCTTGCATAGGCTTTTGGCTGTGCCTCAATCCACACCTTCTTCTCTTTTTTTTCTGATGTGGGGCCCTTTACTCCTTTGGTTAATGATTTGGGGGAACCTAAGAAGCCGGCTACATGAGAGAACTACAAGCGTTGGTCTTTCTATAGACAATGCCATATTGATCACCTGGATAAATTATGTTAAGAATAGCTTTCTAGATTTAGGTCTGTCTGAGGTTTTTTTTTACAATAGAGAGACTATAGAGGCATGGCCAAAGAAGCAGGTAAAAATCTTAGGGCCTAATTGCGACCTTGGCAGATGGGATACTCCGTTATATCCTATGGAACTTGTAAAACGGCGGGTGGGATATCCGTCACATTCATGACGGAGTATCCCATCTGCCAAGGTCATAATCAGGCCCTCATTCTTGCAGAGGCAAGCCAACCTTCATCAGGAGGACTTTGATAAATTACGTACTAGTACTATCTACAGATTAATCCCAGGACTGTGAGTTTTTCTTTGATAGGTATTTTCAACATTAAGTATTGGTTTTATCTAACTCTAATCATTTTAATATTATTGATCTTTTAGTAGCATTTTCAAGACAGGTTGATTGAAATTCTTGGCTCCCAAACTGCCCCTGTGATAATGCCTCCACGAAGCACCGTGCACTTTACGCTTTTTTGCGAGTTATATTCTTGACCACGGAACCACTTTTTGGTACTCATTTTCTGAGTGCTTCTAGTATTAATCAGCATAGAGACGCCCTAGGTTTCCTGCAACAGCTGAGTAGCCTAAAGTATTGCAGGAGTTAACTTTATCCTCTGTGCAATGGTGATTAGGAAAAGTGATGGCACGTAGTAGGGATTCTTTATATATTTTTGTGATCTGAATTATATGTGTTTATTCCGTGAATAGTGTATGAAAACTTTTTTTATTGTGATTTTTTTTGTTTACTGTGTATTTTACTAAGTATATGTAACATGAGCTGCTTTCAGTGATGTACACTTTTATGGCTTTTTAGCCGAATAAAGTTTGATGATGATGACTAAACCAGCTTAGTGTGCATGCTTTACAGCGGTTGATTAATTCGCATTTCTCCTAACCTTGCATATTAGTGACTACTGAAAGCATTGTGTTTTTAGTTCAAAGTGGATCGTTTTACTGATAATCTGGTGCTTGCACTTTCTGTTCGTCAGTGCATAAGTTCTTCCATATCCAGTGGGTGGGACGAACCCGTCTTCTCTACGTGCCTCAAAGAATGTTGTCAAAAAATCATCACATAAGACCTGTTCCTGTGAAAACCATACCACCTGTTGTATGGCTCAAATCCCTTCATCCCTAATAAACATCATCCCACTGCCCTTCTTTGATGATAATGCTCGTGTTCATAGACTTGTGCAGTCCGGCAGCATGCTGTGATTGCCTCAGGTCTGGTGTTTTGTTTGTATTTAGATTAATATCCAGCTGCAGTCATGTCTGTTCCTTCGAGGATTAAACAGTGGTCTCCTGGGTTTCGGAAACCAGATGCCTCGTCTTTAGTTCTGAAGCCCCGGCTGTGGCCCTGCTGTGCGGAAAAATCCCACAGGTGATGTCAATCTGTTTTATGTCCAACAGGTCATCTGGTTCTGACGTGATGCATACACTGTGCTTTTTGGGTAGTAGATTTGCCTTTCCGCATTATAAATCTGCATGAAGGCTGCTTTGGAAAGGACGACGGTGTGAGGTGAGGCAGTCACAGGTGAGCTGTTTACAAGATGCCTGTCTGTTCCATATCATTTATCCCGACAGACGCAGGGGTTACCCCACTTCTCAGATGCAAGCCCTCCTCAGGGAACCCTGCTCCGGTGCCAGCTGCAGGACCCCTATACTGACATCGTGCTTGAGTTCTGTAAGTATATGCAGGGTTTAGGATGGAAATGCTCCCAGCAGAGTATTCTCCGGCCTCTTATTTTGCCTTATGCATAGTTGGGACCAAATAGGGGCAGACAAAACAAAGCTTGTACCTGCATGTGCAAGTTGTGGTCAGAAGGAGAGGGAGAGAGGGACCGAAGATCCACAATTTGTGTAACACAACATAACTAGGACATCATTGTAGTGGACCTAAAACCAGGGCAAATAATAGTGGATGATTGTTGAAAAGTCGGTGATTGAAGAGATTTAGGCCCATAATACTAGTCGGACATTTTCCCCATCCCTGCACAAACACAGGAGTCACAATAGTGCAAAAGCCACACAGGTAATTCATTCTAAAATCAACTTAAAAGAGCCCTTGGTGAAGACAAATACTACAGTTCTTAATCTGAAAATTAATTGTGACTGATTTGCTATCCTTTCCAAATCACAAATTGTAGGTGGAGTAAAATGGGTGCTTTGGAGGGTGAGTCATTAGTTGGGTGGTCTGCACAAGTATTGTGTCCGCACTCGAACACCTCTGGGAACCAAACATCCCACTGTAATGCTTGACTGTAATGCTTGACTCTCATAGGGTTGCAAAGCAATCCAAGACTTACTATTGGGAGGTGATGTAGGCTAGTAATCACCTTTCACAAGCATGCAAGAATAACAGTCAATAAATGATTGTCCAGTCAGTGCTTTTTATTTTGAATAAAAGAAAAGCACATTTATTACACACACACTACTCACTACTATAGAACAATTTACAAAATTACACAAGCTGATGAAATTATTTTTGGGTGACATTGCATAATCATTCTTGTCTCTCCAAAAGGGAGAGGTAGACCAACAACCTACATGGCAAAACATTCACTTGTATTCCAATGCATTATTTGACTGTAACTTGTAGTGAGGATACCTAATATTGGCAATAAAGTACATCTACTTTGATCAATAATGTCTGTCAGTCTCATTACTCAAATAGGGATCAAGAAGAAACATGTATATGCCTGTTGGAATGATTTGTGCTTTTACAGTTTCTCTCAGCATGATCAACGCAGTCTAACCACACCCCTAAAGGGTGTTGCCAAAGGTGCATCATATTCCACTTTGAACATTTCTTATTAAAATGAGCCCACCTCCAGCTGCCCTCACCGGCTCTCCATGTGAGGAGCTGCCTAACATGCTGACACTGGGAGCCAGCAGCACCATTCTAGTCTGCACACTCCTGCAGGCAGACGCCAACAGTAGCCACACCCTCCTGCCCCCACCAGACATGGGCGCCGGGAGTGGGGCAGTAGGGTCACATGGGGGAATGTGGCGGCACTACCCCGATCCTCACCAGTGCTTCAGGGCCCGGGGATGGGTCCTGGGCCCTCCCCTTTTCCCGCACGGGGGGGGGGAGGGAGCGAGATGGTGCTCCCCCTCCGGCCTTTTTCAGTGGACGCATAGGTTCCTGGGATGTGGTTGGGGGCCCTCTTCTCAATTGTGGCAGGGGTGCGTGACAGTGCCTCCTCCTTCCATATGCTGCAAGGTCTCCTCTGGGCCCCAGGTTGAGGTCTGGGGCCCCCTTCCTTACAATGGAGGGAGTGCAACAGCACTACCCTGCAGTTGTCTTCTTCCTGATGAAAGCAGAAAGGTGCTCCCCACATTCTTTGCAATCTTGGGGCAGACTCTGGACCCTGGCTCACCCCAGAGGCAAGTTGGATGTCGGTAGAAGAGCCCCCCCATGCTTTGTCGCTGGCTGAAGAAAGGTTGCAAAACGTTGGATTAAGATATCTCAGGCCCCGTTGGGGCAATTTCAACTAACTTTGGCTTATTTGGTTCCTGGTGATGAGTCCTTGCAACCTGAAGCACTTTCCTGAGGCCTCCTGGCCTGGAAGGTTCCCAACTCGGTAGGGAGCTCATTCCATGGACTCCCTGAACCAGCCGTTCATTTGGATACCTTCCTTTCTACTAGACAGTAGTGCGCTCTCCTTGCACCATAGCCCAGTCTTTCCCCAACTAGTCCTCAGGGGGAGTAAGAGGAGCAGCTTACCTGGCCCTGGAGTGTGCCCCACTGGGCCTGGGGTAAGTCAGGGGCACAGTCCCTGCCCAAGTGAGCAGTCAGGGGGTTCTTCTTTCCAGTTTTACATGACGCCCATCTTCAGTCCCAGTGTTCTGCACAGAAAAGCACAGCCAAGGGAAAGCTCTCTCCCTTGTGCACAATCTTTTAAGTGGGGGAGGAAGGGTCCAGCAGGGCTGCGCCTTTAGCCTATTCTGATGTTCCACATCACTCCTCCACCGCATCCCAACCTTCCTGCACAGTATTGTTGAACAGCTCAAAATGGCGTCGACCAGGAGTTAGTTGTCACTTGTGCTCTGAGGGACCATTGAGGGGCCTGGGACAGGCCTGGCTCATGGCACAGAATGACAGCTGGCTGATTGATGCAAGGCTCAGCTCTTGCAGCTGAACAGAGCAGCAATTGACAGTAATCCTGAACTGAGTCAGAGAATGATGACATTCCTGGATGACCCATAAGCTCTAGAGATATGCTTTTGTGACCTACTTCATTATTCTTTTCCTACACGTTACAGTGCACATTGGTGCAACTATGGAGTCTGTGGAGCCTAGGGGACTAGAGTTGCGCCCCAGGGCAGCCTTTCCCACTGGCATGTAATGGAGTGTTGCTACAATGCAGACAGTAAGTGCACTGACTAAGCACATTGACTATCCCTCATATGTGTTCAACCATCTCATAAGGCCTACTCCAGGTCACCACCCCCTCTGCATGGTCCCTTCTGTGCCAAGCTTCCTAGGTGCAGTTCTTGGGCTGCGCGCAAGAGGAATTCTCCCTACTCGGCCCTCACATCGGTCCAAACATGTGTACCCAGCCCGGAGCCTCCTGCCCTTGCTGTATCACAGGAACCTTTGCTCAACAAGGTGGCACTGGCACGCAGTCCATTTTACCATGAGTTTACCATGAGCGAAACTATGAGGCTCCCTCACAGTAAAAGGCTAAAACCCAGATGATCCAAGAGAAAAAATCTGGGTGGTCCAGGTAGTCAAAACCGTCCTGCCACAATCCTGCCATAAACTTTGGAGGAATCCTACTTCCCTGATGTCCTGCCAAACAAGAAACATTATGGCCCTCATTACAACCCTGGCGGTCAGTGTTAAAGCGGCGGTAACACCGCCAACAGGCGGGCGGTAAAAAAAAATGGGATTACGACCACGGCGGAAACCACCAACATAGACAGACACTTTAACACTCCGACCACCAGGGCAGTAGCAACAAACACCGCGGCAGTCACCGCCAACAGACAGGTGAAGACAATGTACCGCCCACTCTATTATGAGAGCCCAATCCACCAGCTTTTCCAGGGGGTACCAATGACATCAAAAGCACAGCGGAAACAGTACACGGAAGGGGAACCACTCACCTTCCGACACTCCATGAAGAACCAGGACGCTATTGAGCCCGAACTGCAGGTCCTCCCCATGTTGGTGTATTTACTAATACACCAGGAAGTAGAAAGAAGGCGGTGGCGACAACGATGGTGAGTACTGCACCTAGCACACAGGGGAGGTAAAAGAGAGTTACACACACACACGACACGCAACACCCCCATGCCCCACCCTCACCCACAACACCACACACACTAACACATCCAACAACATGACAGATACACCCCGTCACCCCCTGGAAGAACGCAAGGACAAAAGGAAATGAGTTTAACCAGTGATATTTTGGAACATTCAGATATAGCAATCGAATAAAAATAAATCAGTATATACAAATATTTACATTATGTACAGAAGGCCGTACACTGTCCCTTGTAAATGTCCGTGGACCAATGGTCCCAAAAATCATGGGCAAAGCCCACACACAACACCTGCCTCAAAACGGAGAGAACACTGCAGGGTCATCAGGTCGAAAAAACACAGGCACCTCAGGGGGAAGGCGAGAGGGGGCACCTCAGTCGGAAGATGGTACTACGCCACTGCTCCTCGAGGGTGCTGCATGCCCATTGCTTGGTCCTTGGGAGTGCAAAGCCACAGGCTCTCCAGTGGGTGGTATGCCCACTGCTTGGTCCTGGGGAGTGAAAAGCCATAGTCTTTCTAGTGAGTTGTTTGCCCACTGCTTGGTCCTGGGGAGTGCAAAGCCACAGTCTCTCTAGTGGGTGGTTTGCCCACTGCTTGGTCCTGGGGAGTGCAAAGCCACAGTACCTCTAGTGGGTGGTTTGTCCACTGCTTGGTCCTGGGGAGTGCAAAGCCACAGTCTCTCTAGGGGGTGGTTTGCCCACTGCTTGGTCCTGGGGAGTGCAAAGCCACAGTCTCTCAAGTGGATGCCTTCTTCCACTGGTTCTGGAAGGGGCATTGTGCCCAGTGTGCTTCATCCAGCCAAGGATTGGGGGAGTGGATGCATCTCTCTGCTGGTTCTGGAGGGGGCATTGTGCCCAGTGTGCTATATCCTGCCAAGGATTGGGGGAGTGGATGCATCTCTCCACTGGTTCTGGAGGGGGCATTGCGCCCAGTGATGCTGCACCTGGGGTGTGGCAGTTCCCATTCCCTCACCTGGGTGTCTGAGCTACGAGATGTGCAGGGAGCAGGTAGCATGATACTCCATGGAGACAGAGCCACACTCCATCCTGCGGCGACTTAGGCTGCAAACTGCTGGTAGTGCCAATGCTGGTTTTGGTGCCTCACGTGGTGTGTGCAGGGTCTAGGACGTCACCTGCAGCCTCGGACGGCTGCCCACTGGGGATGCTGCTGATGCCCGATGTAGTGGCACCGGCTGGGCATGTGGCGGTGCAGATGGCGGTGCAGGTGGCGGTGGCTGCGGCGGTGGCTGCGGCGGGGATGCTGTCGGTGCTGCCCATGGTGCAGGTGCCCGCAGTAGTGGAGGGAGACACCAGACCTTCTCTGGCGACCTCGGATGGCTGATCACTGATGAGGATGCTGGTGACTGACGTTGTGGCAGAGGCGGTGCAGGGGGTGGTGCAGATGGTGTGGCAGATGGCGGTGCAGGTGGCGGTCGGTGCGGCGGTGCTGACCGTGGTACAGGTTGCTGGCCTGTCTGGGGAAATGGTGATCACCAGCCCCTCACCAGGAGGCTTCGTGCCCTGAGGTGACTTGCCCTTGTTTTTGTGTCCCTTCCCCACCTTGGTAGTCACTGCTGGGACCTTGGCACTGTCCTCTTTGGGTTTGGAAGAGGCCTTGCTGGCTGGGTGGTGCGACTTTTCCCAGCTGCATGCTGGCCCCTTCTTAACCTTGGCAGGTGGCGGAATCAGGTGTTCCTTACCATCTGTAGGTGGCACACTGGTAGCCCTGACAGGTGCCCCCTTCAATCCTCCTGGACTTGCAGGAACCACAGCAGATGCCGATTTGGTGGCTGAGGTGCTGGCCTGGGATCTAGACATCCTGGCCCTAGGGGAAGGATGGGGGTGGAGGTGTAGGGAAGAGGTCAACGTTAGATAGGAATTGTTTTTTTGACACAGTGGGACTGGAAGATGGAGGGGGCGTGGGAGTGGAGGAAGAGGCAGTGGTTGTAGGAGGTGTACATCTGCTGAGTTTGGGTGAAGGTGCATGGGCTGGAGGCTGTTGTGAGGTGGATGGCTGTTGAGTGGGTGTGTGCCTGCGTTTGTGTACTTTGGGAGGAGGGCTCACAGACACACTGGGAGAGGACACAGGGGATGTGTGTATGGTTATGGGGGTGGTAATTGCTCGTGAGGGGTGTGTTGTGATGGGCGTGCTGGTGATGGAGGCAGTGGCTGATGATGTAGTGCATGCAGGTGTGTGTGGAGATGATACTGGGAGGGAGGTGGAGGAAGAGGAGGTGGGGGACACAGTGGAGGCAGTGGATGCTGGTATGTGTGCATGGGGATGGTGCTTGTGTGAGTGCCTGTGTGATGATGTGTGGTGCTTATGTTTTCCTGAGCCACTTTTGTGTGTTGATGTGTGTGCATGCTGGTCTGAAGGTGTGCTTGGGATAGGCTGAGGTAGAGGGGATTGCGTTGGGGTAGTGGAAGTTGGAGGGGGGAGGCTGGACACAGGGACAATGGCTGCCATCAGTGCTGAGGCCAGAGTCTGAAATGCTCTCTGTTGGACCCCCATGCCAAAATGAATGCCCTCCTGGTATGCATTTGTTTGTTGCAAATGCCTCTCGACACCCTGGATGGCATTCAGAATGGTTGAATGCCCAACAGTGAGGGATCTCAGGAGGTCAATAGCCTCCTCACTGAGGGCAGCAGGGCTGACTGGGGCAGAGCCTGAGGTGCCTGGGGTGAAGGAGATGCCCACCCTCCTGGTTGAGCGGGCACAGGAAACACGCTGAGGGGCTGCTGGGAGGGCGGTGGTGGTAGGGGGGTGGCGGCTGTACCTGTTGTTGGGGTGGGCACAGAGGTGTCCGCCACCCCCAGGGAGCCTCCATCAGAGGAGGAGTCGCTGTCACTGGTCTCCCCTCCTGTCCTTGTCATGGAGCTCCCCTCGCCCTCTGTCCCACTGGTGGCTTCACCCTCGTGGATTCACCTTCATGGGCCATGTGGGATGCAGCTCCCTCCGTCACCGGTGCCTCTGTTCTTCCGCCAGATGATGCTAATGCACACAAGGACAAGGTGACAAAACAAGAAGGGGGGGATAGACAGAGGACACACATGGTCAACGCCAACAACACCACTACCGTTGGCGTATACAACACACACTGAGCTGCCCTATGCACTAGGCCATGCCCAGCCACTCACTAAGGTAGTCACCAGCCCATGGGGTACAATGCCTAACACCAGAATCTGCACACCTGACACCCACAGGACCCTGCACACTAGTAGTTGGCCACTTGTACCATTGGGGTAGGGGTGCTTCAGAGCCTGCAAACAAGGGACCTACCCTGGCATGATCGCCCTGGCCTCGGGACACCCACATCCCCCACCCAGGTAAAACCTTAACGTGCGCAAAGTCATGATTCAGAATCTGTACTCACCTCCTTGTGGCTGCTGTGATGCCCTCAAGCGCCCATCCAACTCCGGATATGCCACCGCCAGGATGCGGAACATCGGGGGGTAATGGTGCGACGGGCACCCCTTCCACGTTGGGGGGCCAGCCCCAGCTGGGCCTCCGCTGTCTTCTTGGTCCAGCTGCGCAGGTCTTCTTATCTCTTGCGGCAGTGGGTGCTCCGCCTGTGATAGACCCCCAGGGTCCGCAACTCCTTGGCGATGGCACGCACAAATCCCCTTCTTCTGGTGGGCGCTGACCTAGAGGGTAAAGACAGTGGAAAATGTAATTACTCACCCGTCCGGACCGTCATACTCATTGCTCACCAGTTCCCACCCATGCCCTGACGCACATATGGTGACCACCTCTCATGCAGCAGTCAGGCCAGGACGCCTTAGCACCCCCCAACATGTGACTTACATCCACACCACTCCAAACAGGCATTGCCCACGCATCATGCTCAAAGTGTACTCATCTGTTTGTCTGGAGGATCATAGAGTAGCGTGTACTGGGGGAGGACCCCATCCACCAGTTTCTCCAACTCCTCCGCAGTGAAGGCAGGGGCCCTTTCCCCAGACACATGAGCCATTGTCGCTTCCAGACTCAGGTCACAGCAGCCCTTGCAGTGTAGGTCCTCTCCTGTTGATTGTCAGGTATCAAGTGAGTGAATTGGTAGAAAATGGCAGTGACATCCGTGGCGGTGCGTACCGTCACCGCCTGCGTACCTCGCCATTGGCTCCTGGAACCCATAGGGCCCAATGATAACCAAGGCAGAGTTGCGCAGCGGTCTTCAACCGCCTACCGCGACGCTGCACAACACCAGCGCAGTTACCTCATTTCCCCTTGTCCCTCCTCACAGGTCAGGCAGCTGCTATTTCAGGGGGGCACATGGTATGGCACCTTACTGCGTCACAGCACATATTGGCACATATACGGACTCTCGATTTCCCACACTGCACTGACTCTCGATTTCCCACACTGCTTCTGTAACATTAATTCAGACACAGTTGTGCTATCTATGTGGTAAATGACCTTCTGCTCACCATTCTCCTCCATAGGCTACAACCGCTGAGGCAGATGATGAGATGGCGGCATCCTCCGGTGGTGGACCTGTCGACAATGGAGGACAGACACATTATAAGTACTTACAGACTTGATCGTGCCACAATCCAAGAACTGTGTGCCCTATTGGAGCCAGAACTGATGTCAGCTATCCCCAGCCCGCAGGTATCACCCCTCTAGTGCAGGTCCTGTCAGTGTTCCATTTTCTGGCAAGTGGCTCCTTCCAAACTACAGTGGCCATGGCATCAGCGATGTCTCAGCCAATGTTCTCAAATGTGTTGAGCAGGGTGTTGTCTGCCCTGCTGAAACATATGCGCAGCTACATCGTGTTCCTCCAGGTGGAGGATTTGGCCACAGTGAAAGCTGACTTCTATGCCCTGGGACATATCCCCAACATTATTGGTGCCATTGATGGTACACATGTGGCATTTGTCCCCACCCGCAGAAATGAACGGGTGTACAGGAATAGAAAATGCTATCATTCGATGAATGTGCAAATGGTGTGTTTGGCGGACCAGTACCTCTCCCATGTGAATACCAAATATCCTGGCTCTGTGCATGACGCCTATATCTTGAGGAATAGCAGCATCCCATATGTGATGGGCCAACTCCAGAGGCACCGGGTGTGGCTAATAGGTGAGCCCAAGGTCCCCACACAGTATGAGTAGGTGTCGGGGTATGGGGTTGTCCCTAAGGGTTAGTGTGTGTCTCACAATTGTCCCTCGATATTTGCAGGTGACTCTGGTTACCCCATCCTGTCATGGCTACTGACCCCAGTGAGGAATCACAGGACAAGGGCAGAGGAACAAATGATGCAAATGGGCGAACTAGGAGGATTATTGAGAGGACATTCGGTCTCCTGAAAGCCAGATTCCGGTGCCTCTGTCAGGTGACTTCCTGTACTACTTACCCAAGAAGATGTGCCAGATCATCGTGGCATGCTGTATGTTGAAAAACCTGGCATTGAGACACCAGGTGCCTTTTCTGCTGGAGGATGAGCCTGGTGATGGTCTTGTGGCAGTGGTGGAGCCTGTGGACAGTGAGGAAGAGGAGGCAGAGGAAGAAGATGTTGACAACAGAACAAACATTATCCTGCAGTACTTCCAGTGACACACAGGTAAGAGACTGTAACTCCTCTTCACATCTCAGTATACTTTAGGACATTGTACATGGCAGCCTCTTACCCTCTGTCCATGGACACCGACTGTTTCCTTTGGGTTTCCTTTCTTCAGATCTGTGTACCCATTCTGGCTTCTGCTATGTGTACTACTGCCCAAGAACTGTCATACATTGGCATGAGTGAATCGACATATGCCTTGCAATGCTTTACTAATGTTGTAGTATTACATTTGTAAATCATCAGACTGACTCCAGATTGGTTTTTGTATCAAGGGTGTTTATTTAGGTGCTAATAAGTATAGGGGTATGTGCAAGGGGCTGGGGTGATGGTGGAGGAAGGTCCATGGTAGAGTCCAGTCTCATGGCATCACAGGTGCATTTGCCAAGGTGGCATAGGAAGGAAAGTAATGGCAGTTCAAGGTGGACAGGGTAACAGAGTGGGACAGAAGGGTGACAATCAGGAGGGTCCTATTTCCTGGCGGGGGTCTTGGCAATGTTCTCTGTCTTCTGCCTGGATCGCAGGGACCATTTGCGGGGTGATTCTCCTTCTGAAGGGGGTGGGGTGCTGGTGGCCTGTTGGTCCTGTGGCAAGGCCTCCTGTCCACTAGAGCTGGAGGAGGTGGAAGGCTGTTCATCGGTTTGGCTAGTGTCAGGGGCCCTTTGTTGTGCCACTGCCTCCCTCATGGTCTTCCCCATATCAGCCAGCACCCCTGCTATGGTGACCAGGATGGTGTAGATTTTTGTGAGTTCATCCCTGATCCCCATGTACTGTCCCTCCTGCAGCCGCTGGGTCTCTCGAAACCTGGCCTGTACCGTGCCCATGGTCTTCTGGGATTGGCGGTATGCTCCCATGATGTTTGAGAGTGCCTCGTGGAGTGTCAGTTCCCTGAGCCTGTCCTCCCCCTGTCGCACAGCAGTCCTCCCAGTTTCCCTTTGTCCTGTGCCTCTGTCCCCTGAACCGTGTGCACACTGCCACTGACCCTAGGTCCCTGATCGTCCTGGGCTTGTGGGGTTGCCTGGGGTCCCTGTAGTGGGGGGCACACTGTTGATTGATCTGTCCTGGAGACAGTGGCATGGGCCTCTGGGTGGGTGCTGTGCTGGTGTTTCCTGAGGGGGGAGGCTCTGTGGTGGTTTGGGACTGTGGCAGGGTAACCGACTGTCCAGAGGTCTGGGATGGGCCAGGTTGGTCATCCTGATCCAGGCGTGCAGAGCTGCTGTCATCACTGTTGGCCTCTTCTGTGGGGGACTGGATGTAGCTGGCTCCTCCTGTCCGGTGACGTTGGGTAGGGGTTCTGTTGGGATGCAAATGCATTGTTATTGTATCTGTGTGTGCCATCTTGTTCAATGGGTGTGTTTCCCTTATAGAATTGTGCTTTCCCTGTCACCTTGGCCTTGTGTGATTGCTGATTGTGTGGGCTGGGTGAGTCTCTCTACTGGGCATGCTGTGGTGATGGGTGTCCATGCAGGGCTGTGATGGGTGTCCATGCATTGTTGTTGCATGTAGGGCTTGGTATTGGGACGTGTGGGTTGTGATGGTGGGGTGGATGTGAGGTGATGGAGTGATGGGAGTGAGGGTGTGGTTGGGGGTATGTGATAGCATGCAGGTAGGGAGGGGGGATAAAGTAGTAAAGATTTGCCTTACCAGAGTGTA
This sequence comes from Pleurodeles waltl, assembly GCF_031143425.1. Lineage (NCBI taxonomy): Eukaryota > Metazoa > Chordata > Amphibia > Caudata > Salamandridae > Pleurodeles > Pleurodeles waltl. Next base: position 1,477,382,995 of record NC_090447.1, on the reverse strand, counting down.
GTCCTCCTGCTACTCCTGCGAGGCCCTCAGGATGCATGATCGCCAAGACTTGCACCTCCCATGTTGTTAGTTGTGGGGGAGGAGCCAATGGCAGCCAAAAAAACACCTGGAAAGATGGAGGCTTAATTGAGGTAAAAGAATACCAATATTTGAAGAATCTTCCCAAAATAACAATGTTATATCTGTTGCCTAAGATACATAAGTCAAGGGAGACCTATTGTCTCCTCCATTGGGACTTTACTTGAAAACACATCAAAGTATATTGATCGCTTTTTGATTCAGTTTGTCAACTCCTTGCCATCACACATAGCAGACACTAGATGTTTCTTCAGAAGAATAGAGGATATACACTGGGAACCTGACTACCTTCTAATGTCTCTAGATGTCCAAGCATTTTATACTAGCATAAGACATCAAGCGTGTGAGCATTTTTTGAGAGCCAGACCTATGAGCCTATTTTCACAGACCCATATGCTTTTGGACGTGATATTGTTTGTCAAAGTAACTGTACAGGCAGGTACAGGGACAGTGATAGGCACTTGATTAGCTCCTAGCTATGCAGATCTTCTCATGTGCTGGTGGGAGGACCAGGTGTCCACTGCCTCCACTGTGGCCACAGATAAGGAGAAGGTAATCCTGTGGTTATGCTTTATTGATGATTTATTTTTGATCTGGCAGGGAAGTGAGGATGAGGACATGCGCTTTGTTGAAAGACTAAAAAACAATTTAAATCTACAATTTACAGTCCATATTCATAGAGAACATATTGTATTACTTGGTGTAGAGGTAGCAGTGGTAGACAATAAAATTACATCTAGATTACACTACAAACCTACGGTGGGCAACATTCTACTACATGCTCAAAGTAGCCATCCCAAACATATCAAATGGAGCATCCCTTTTGGTGAGCTAGTTCGAGCTCGGAGGAATTGCAGTGATGACACAGAATTTGAAAGAGAGAAATCTATCATGCCTGAGCGTTTTGCCCAGCAGGGATACCCTAAGTGAGAAAGTAGACTCACACACCTGCAATGGCATCCTTTTCAGTTGTGGTCACCCAAAGAAGGGAAGAAAGATATGGAAGTGAGTGATGTGAGACTCATGAAGTGCCAAGGCCAAGGACATGCAAGAGATCCCGAACAAGAATTAGAATGTTTGAAAATGTGACCCAGTGATTGGCATAATGGTTAGGGGTAGACCTAAAATCACCTAACGTAAGACCAAATCTCTTAGAGATTTACTTGTTAGAAACAACATTGGGGCAATGAATGATGGAGAAACTACCCTTGAGAAGAGTATACCTGTTTTTTACATTTGTGGCAGATGCAAGGCATGTTAACACTCATCGAATATCAAAGAAATTACTTTCCCAGTTATGCAAACTGCAAGACTCATCACCAAATGTATTACTTGTAGCACTACATTTGTAGTCTACATCCTCGAATGCCCTTGTGGCCTGTGGTATGTGGGCAGCACCATACATCCTATATGGAAAAGAATTTTAGAACATGCAAGAGATATTAATAAGGAGGATGAACATTATCCTATAGCCAGGCACTTTGACACTCCATTCCAGTGATAGGTTGTTGATGGTGTGGCGGTAGATCCTAGAGGTGGGGATCACATTCTAGCACTTAGCACATTAGAATCCAGAATCATCATATTGTTAAACACCAAGGTCCCATGGGATCTAAACTCCGATAAGGAATTATACTGTATGTGCATTTTGATTAATTACTGAGTTGGGATTCTGACAGTGAGGATCATGGAGTGCTGTATTAAATGATGGCTTTTAGGAGTTGACGTTGCTCTCTCTACAGAAGTGTGTAACATGTTTAATCTTTTCTTTCATTTCAGGGAGGAGAGGAAAGGGCTCTCATCTGGCATGCTGGGTTATGAGAGAAGGCCCCGGCAGGGGCTCCCTACCCTTTTCTTCTGGCAAGCAAATGGAGCACTTGGGTGATATGAAGTTTTACATTGCAGACAGTGCTCGATATAGGAGTGGATGTAATGCTATATACAGTTAGGAATATTGGTCCTTTTGCCCACTTGCGCTGAATTTAGTTTTGCTTGATTTTGAAAAATTGCTTTGTTATTTTATTATATTTGGCCCAGGCCAGAAAGGATTAGTACTGTATGCGTCTGAATTCCTCAATATGGGTAGCGGTTTCTCATGTTCCACTGTAATTTGACTTTGTAGCACTGTAATATCCACAGAATAGTAATAGTGATGTTATATGCTGCTTAAATTACATGATGTTTTACAGTTGCCATTAATGATGTACTTATTTATTGGAACAGTATATCACTATATGTAATATAGGATATCTTATTTTGTTGCTACCCATCTGCTGTTGCCAATAGAACTGGGACATGGACATCATGGGGATGTGTAGCCCATTCACTGTGAGCATAAATAGCTTGTTCTTTAGAGTGTGTCCTACAGTATGATTAGCAATCTGACTGGAAGTATGTTGTCAATCCAATTGGAACCCTTATCTATGGATCTTTATGAGATGTGTCACTTATGCCGTTTACAGTTTTTAGATAGATATAACCTAGTGGCGGTTGCCACTAGGTAGTTGTAGTTAGGAACTAGTTTCTATAGAAAAAGCACTTTTTTACTTGCCTATAGTGGCACCGGTTGACAAATGTTCACAAAATTTTCCAAACAAATTAAACGCTCACCACTCACATCAGCTGCTGTCTGGAAAGTTTCAGGGTGATCCATCAAGTGGGGGCCGAACAAAAAAGGGGGGGGGGCCAAAATGCTTTTTCCCCATTAATTTTTCCATAGGGATTTTGAACAGCGATAGCGCCCGAACCTTAAGACGGAATTACACCACATTTGGCTGAAAGGTAGCTCTTGGTCCAGAAAACTACCTTGTAGTTATTTGGTGTAAATCCTTTCTGTAGTTCTTGAGAAATTAAAGAAAATTCAAATTTGTGTATATATATATATATATATATATATATATATATATATATATATATATATATATATATATGTATTCATATATACACACACACACACATATGTGCTAAGATCTGATTGGATGATAACACTTCAGAAAGGAAGTGTTGACAGCCATCTTGGGAGTTGGGAAAAGAAAAGGGGCCAGGGTAGGTACACCCTGACCTCTTCGCTCTGGTGCTAGGGTCCCAGAGGGACCCCCCGAGCTAAAAAGCACTTTTAAAAAACATTTTTAAAGCACAATCTTGACGAAGTTGCTAATCCACTGAAAAAAAAAAAAAAAAGCAAAAATGCGCTTGTTTCAATTTTAAATACAAATAAAACCTCTATACATGTTTTTGTGTGTAAATAGTCAGTGGGGCTGTTTGACTCATTCTGGCAATGAACTACAATGTTTGAGTCCATCATCCTCTGTTCCAGGTCATCCAAAGACATCTCAGACAGAAGAGGGACCTTAAGTAACTGATATCAGGTGGTACTGGTCTTAGTCAGGACACTACATGCTATGGATTCCTTTCTTTGATATGCCCAGTTTATGTTGCAGAGGGTATCGTTTCTCTGCGCTTTGAAGTTTCCTCTTGCGCTATAATTGTTTTTGCAACATGTGCCTGGCCAGGCTGCCAGAGGCTGGCCAATCAGAGCAGTGCACTACAGGGCTGAAGTTGGCAACTTTTTAGGTAGAGTTTAAAACTCTTTACCTGCACAAGTTATATTAAATCCAACAATTGTAAGTTATGGGATTTGTTATAATAATTAATTTGATACCAAACGTAAGTTATCTGACACTTAAGGGGACTTTATAAATTAAAATAAAGTCTCCCCATTCTAACCTATGGAGGCCACTCACTACAATGATGGAAAAGCGAATTTGGCTGTTTTTCCTCGCCAGGGCTTATAAAACTATTTTTATAAGGTCCCTGCTTATAGTTACATGGCACCCAGCCTTAGGGGCACATAGGGCACACCTTAGGGGTGACATATATGTAACAATAAGGTAGTTTAAGGCTTTGTAACTACTTTTAATTCCAAAGTCGAATTTGCATATAACTTTAATTTAAAAGCAGCCAGCAAGGCAGGCCTGCTTTTAAAATGACACTGGGCACCTGAGCAGTGCACCTATGGGTGCACTACCTATGCTGGGGTCCCTAAACCTACATGCCCTACCATATACTAGGGATTTATAGGTAGGTTGACATAGCCAATTATAATTAGCCTAATTTGCATACTCATTTTATACAGAGCACAGGCCCTGGGACTTGTTAACAGTACCCAGGGCACCATCAGAGTCAGGAAAACACCAGCAAAAAGTGAAAAATAGGGGCAAAAAGTTAGGGGGCCTCTGCAATCAGCCCAGTTTACTCACAGTAACTATTACTCAAAGATGTCATGAGTACCGTAATTTGTGGGGTAATTAGCAGTGCGGGGTGAGGGTATGAGTTATAGTTACCTTACCTTAGAGATAACTCTAACTAAAACTGGTAAGTGTCTATGGTTTTGTACGTTTAAAATGGGAGCCTAACTATAACGTCCCTGTAACCTTTGGTTTTTTCAGTAAATTTCTATTTTTGTTTAGTGTATAGAAATTTTCATTACTATACATTAATCCAACCACCGGCCTGCATGGCCTTCTGTCATGCGCACCTGTGGTTGACCGCAGGGCCTGGCATGTGGCCAGTCCCTGCTGCCAACCCCCATAACTACCCAACCACGTGCTGCGCACAGTCATCAGCCATGCGCAACGGGGGTTGGCTGCAGCGCCTAGCCTGTGGCCAGTCCCTGTGGCCAACATCTATAACAACCCAATTCTGCATGGCCCACTTCATTAGGCTGATATCATCCCCGGTGACCCTATCCCCCAGGGCCCAGCATAAATATTCAATACATGCCCCCCTGGTGGATCTCAGCCCCAGGGATTGCCATCCCCTGGGGCCTGGCCTAAGCATTTCACTTTTTTTTTAAGAAGAGGGGCTGCGTGACCTCCCTCCCCTGGCCAATCTCACTCGGGGACCCCATCCCCTGGGTTGTGGCCTAATTGTTTTTTTTTTAGGGGAAGGGGGGCACATGGCCCCCCTCACTAGGGATGATCTCAGCCCCTAGGGGCCCCATCCACCTGGTCCCACCCATGTGACCTGGGTCCCAGCCACGGCATCGAGTCTGAATGATGGGGACCATGGGGGGAGCCTGAAGGCCCCCACAGTCCCAGCTGGCTCCCCACCTCCTGCTGCAGCCAGCATTGCTGTCACAGAGAGGGAGCTGCTAAAGCAAACTATAACTCGTGGCCCAAAGTTACTTTTTGGCATGAGTTATATATGACTGCTGAAGTTCTATAGTTTTGTATGGGTAAAACGCCAACCTAACTATATAACGTCCCTGTAAACTTTGTCTTTTGCAGCAAATTTCTATGTTTTTTTTAACACATGTTAATATTTCTGTCAGGTTGCAGCCAGCCAACTAGGGCTTTGCTGTTCCCCAGGATCCGAGGTGGATCCGAGGAGGATCCTAGAATTTGTGGAATGGCTAAAAAAAAGGCAATAGTCCCTAAGGGACCCCTCCAGTTGTCCTATGGGGTCAGGATACCTGCATCCTGACCCTTTATATGTTCTTACACTGTTCCCCCTCCCCTAGCAATGCGAGAAACAAAATGGCGGCCGCAAAGTTCCTGTCAGGTTGCGACCAGTCAATCAGGGCCCTGCTTTTCCTCTGAATCCGCTGAGGAGGATCCCTGTACCCATATATACAAATGTGGTTTTCATTTAAGAGCTAAAAAAAACTACTGAACGGATTTACACCACATCACAAAACGGCACTTTCTGGACCAAGAGCTAGTTTTCTGCCAAATTTGTTACAAGTCTGTCCACCGGTTTTGGGCTGTAATTGTGTTGAAAATCCCTATGAAAATTAACATAGGAAAAGTTTTGGGACCCCTTTTTTTCTTAGCCCCTGCTTGAAGGATCACCCCAAAACTTTCCAGACAGCAGCTGAAGTGATAATCAAATTTATGGGAAAATGTTATGAAGATTCATTAACCGGAGCCAAAGTTATAGGGAAGTGAAAAAATGCTTTTTTAATGGAAACTAGGTCCTAACTATAACTATTTACGCTAGTGGGTAATATATACATATATATGTATATATATATATATATATATATATATATATATATATATATATATATATATATATATATACAAATATATATATATTTTTATATATATACTTATTGACTGAAGAAAGCAAAGGTTACAGGGACATTATAGTTAGGTTCTGAATCTACTCGTACAAAACCATGGAAATTCAGCAGTTATAGTTAGAGTTCTTTCAAGTAACTAAAACTCGTGCCCTATGGTAACTATAACTCGCGCCTTCAACATGCACAGTTGTTTCATCAATACGTTATTGCAAATGTTACTTTGAGAGTATGAGCGATGGCATAGAATATGTCATCAATGATACAATATGTTGAGTAATTAGCTGTGATGGCAAAGGTGCGAGTTATAGTTACCTTAGGGCGTGCGTTTTAGTTACTCCATGTTTTGAAGTCTTTATTGCCCAATCACACCGACACACTTCAACCCAGCTCGTTCTTGTCACGGTTGATGGGTCTTTCAACAGTTTGAGTTTATACAGTCTAAGCTCACATTGCCCATAATGAGGCATTATGGGATACGCGGTTCAAACATAAAAATCAACAAACAATTAAAATTCACAATTCTTTTTGTACAATGCATGTGCAAGAGGACCATCTTTTTTCGCGATTTAGAACATCAGTTGTTTGATATGATATACAGCGTTAGTATGATATCAGATATTAATTGGTGTGTCCATGGTACATAGAATATTTAGCCATATTGGCAGTCATAATAAGAATACATGCTATGCTCTAGATCATCTGTTATGAGTTTCTTTTGTGTAATGTTGTATTGACTAATGTATCTTGTGTTGGATTCAGGTGCCATCGTGTAGATAGTGAGGAGTTCTGCAATCTGTGTCTAGTGCAATATTGTAATTTCCTCAATGTGCCAAGGTGAATTTATCCCCCCATGTCTAGTGCATGCCTTTTCGTTCCTCTTTGCAGGACATTTGTGATAGGTTTTCTATATGGTTAACTGTTATAGTAGTCATAATATATACATTGGTGAACTCCAGAACACAATTGGACACTCAATGGAGTCTAGTACCCAATTCATCCCATCAAGAAGCATATCAGTCATTATGTAGCTTATAAATGTACAGACAGTTCCTTATTTTTATTGAGCTCAAAAAGAATTTTGATTTTCAGGCGGATAATATATTTGAATTGCAGTTGTCTCAGGGCTAGTGTGCTGTTTCCCCTTTGCTCATGTGGGGGTATCATGTCAATACCATAATACCATAGTGTCTTCCAATTATTGTCACTGCATTGAGCCAGATGTTTGGCGATGGCATATGTCATGTCCTTGTTTTGTACTGCACAAATAAGTTCCAGTATCCTTTTTTTTCTTCAGCATACAGGTTGTGCAGCCTATGTATCTCTGCCCACATGCACATTCAATTGCATGTACAACACATTGAGAGTAGCAAGTGATTCTGTGTTTTATCTGAATAGGTTTGTTGCTTCTATCTAGAATGCTAAGTTTATTTAGTCTGACTTTACATGCTTTACAAGTGTTGCAGTTTATAAACCGAGATTCTACATTGTCAAGCCAAGATTTAGTTGGTTGGTCTTTGAAGTGACTTCTCACTAATTTGTTGTTCAGTGATTGCACTTTCCTAAAGGTAACTTGTGGTTTCTTTCCCACCTGTGTACTGATATCTAGGTCATTAACAATCATATGCCAATGCTCATTAAAATGTTGTGGATCTTATTGCTTTTTTCGCTGTAGGTTAAGATTAATCTTAACTGTGTGGGATTTGCACCACATCAGGGAGAATCAGGTTAGCAGACAGGAAATACCTACTTGGCCCCATATTATTTTCAGGTGAGCTAAGTTTATGAGGGTCACCTGGTGAGAGGTGTCATAAGTTTAAAGATTGAAAAGACCACATGGTTAACATCTAAAGTTCATAGTATACCTATGTAAATGTCCCTGTCCTAAAGTTTATATAGGGAGCGCCACTCTTCCAGTGCACAAATGGATACTCCAACATATAAGCACAATAAATAATAAAGACCTGAGCTACCCAGTAGCAAGACACTTTGAAAGATATCATGAGGGTGACGAATCCATGTTAAAACACACTTGCCTAGCCCTAATCCCCAAAGATGTTAGAGGTGGTGACAAGGAGAGAGAACTGAGAAAATTGGAAACCAGGTACATACTTGAAATGGACAGCATTGAACCACAGGGTCTCAATATGGATGACAAACTCCATACGTGTTTAGAATGACTGCTACAGGTAGTCTATCTGGGTAGTTGATGCCAATTGAATGGCACTTTTTCACTACTAAGGGTGGTTATATTCAGTGGCTGAATGTTTCTTTAGGGATGGGCATGAGGACTTCTGTGCCAGTGGTTTTAGGATTATTAGTTGCAATGGTAATTCTTTATTTTTAGTATTTTATTCAAACATAGGAGAAACTGTCCAAATATGACTGAATGTATTCATTGCAAAATATGCCTACTGAAGTTTGAAGGGGTAATGAGATTAGGCTGTTTTGACACAGAGTGTACATTGAGCAATCAGCCAAATACAGTTGAGCATATGCGTTGTACAATATGTCCATTAGGGCACGATGACAGAGTATATTTGAAATCTAACTGATCTAAATACATAGTATATGTATGTTTAGGTCATATGAAGTAATATGGTCAATAATATATGTAAAACAGCAAACATACTCCCTATGAACTGACCTTTATAACCTAAGTAAAATGAAATGAATTATGTGGCATTACATTTCTTATGAGAAAAAAACAAAGCAGCAATGCACTGTTCTGAAATAAATTTCATATTTTGGTTATATTGTGAATTTACTTTGAACTTCTACAGAATATTGTATTAAGGGACCAATTTTACAATATGGCGATCAAAGTCCTCATACACTTTAACTGGCTGGTGACACAGTATTTATGAATCTTTAATCAAAGATGGAATGTAATTCGTGAACAAGGTTCAGGGAGCTGCCAAAATGCACTGATTTCTTCAACACAGTAAATTTACAACTGTGAATATAGTATCCAGAGTGCTGTGTCAGTTCTTGGAGGAGACAGGATGGAGTTTATATATTTTGGCATTCTAGTGGATGCGTTGACTACACAAGCATCACTGGCAATCAGGAAGCATACCAGCAACATAGCTATGCAGGATTAGCCTCAACATAGCTATAAAAGCATTCCGAAAAAATAAATTAAAATGGACAATATTAAAAATAAACAAATAACTAGCTACTACTGTAATTTCAGTTTTATAAACAGTAGGGAAAGCATTGACTTCAAGGCATTAGATTTACTATTCCCATTCTAGTCTAATCAGCAGTTAGGAAAGTGTTGGACTTTGGAGGGGTTACAGTTACTACTCCCACTCACACGTAAGCAACAACAGGGAAAGTGTTGGGCTTCGGAGGTGTTAGATCTACTATTCCCACTTCAGTCTAAGCAACAGTAGGGAAAGTGTTACACTTCAGAATCATTAGATTTAATATTCCCATTCCAGTTTAGGCAACAGTAGGAGAAGTTTTGGACATCGAAATGGGTTAGCTTTACTACTTCCGTAAAGTCTCTAAATGCTAATCCATCTTGGTTCATGAGACCACCATCTTCCTCAACTTAGACAATGGAAGCCACCATAATACATGATTTATGTAGAATCATTGTCATGTCTGCCAGATGTCACTAGACTTTATCTTTCTAGGAAATGTGAAATCAGCAAGTTCTTTGATTAATACCATGGATACAACATCTAATGCTATATTGGTCTGGGTCAATGTCTCCTCCTCACCTCAGGACTAGACTGGGAACCTACAGGAGCCCTGGCAAATGTTGTAAGACCATCACCCAAAGGGAGCACAGCTGGTGAGTGCAACGAATGAGCCCGACCACTAGAAGCATGCTTGGGAAGTTTTCCTCTCCAAGAAAATTTGGGAAAAAATTGGAAAAATGGTGCATTATACAACACATTTTTCATTATATATTCAATTGTATTAATTGTTAAAGCGTAGTAAATAATGACTGTACTGTGCATGAGGATGCAGCACTCTTTATTGGGGCTCTTCAATTATTACCTCACTATCACCCCCCAACAGTCCCTCTCATCTCTTCATAGCCCCTCTCTCACATGTATTTCATTTGTTTTATAGCACCTCTCTTGCCAGTGTATGGTGTCAGAGCACTTTACATCACACACACACATGCAGAGACAATTAATCATACATGTGTAACTCAGTGTATAGAAATGTTACATAAGACATAGCGGACTACAAGGTGTAGGATTCTCATGTCATCCCTACTGGTAGGCATTTTTCAAGAGTGCTCGGTCTAGAGAAGCATAAACCCAGGACTCAGAACATAACACAGTGGTTAGGATTGACTTTACTAATAAGAATTTGTTTCTACATAAACAAACCCTTTTCAGCAAAATTAGGTTAACGAAAGACTAGGAAAAAACATACCTTTCTAACCTGTACCATGCAGTTTGTATGCAGCTCCTTGATGGCAGCTCATAGCTCACTGTGCTAGATTATGATTGTAATTTAAAAACTGCACAGTAACAAAAGGGTCTCTGCAAAAAAAGCTGAAATTCACTGAGCTCGCAGATAAAATAATGTTCCGTGATCTGCATGATGCACATTCTTTGCAGCAGGCATATTAACCCTCTGCACTACTTTAGATGAGTCAAAACTGCCACTAGACAAAACTCTCTCGCCAGCAGGTACATTCATCACCTTTTTTGTTGCCAGAAATCTGTGGGATATACAAGGATTTCTGCAGTGCTTTTAAAACTGCTGCACTGTCACAAAACTGGCCCCTACCCTTCCAGCCTTCTGGGGAAATGCCTGATACGGTACGGCCAGTCCAGCCTTCATTAAAGTTAAATAAGAACACTTGTGAAAGACTAAGAATAGTGGAAATGAGATACCGCTCTGGATCACAATTTATAAAGTGACGTTTGGGGAGTTGTTGGCAGTTTCATTTGACATAAGACCCCGGATAGCTCAATATATGACCTTACTTTTCTTCAGAAAGTAGCAAATACCTGGAGGGACCGAATAAGGGTAATCACCCTATTGTCGAAAAGAAAAGTGAGAAACCCTTTCCAGAACATCATTATGCGAGACCTGGGCAGAAATCTGTATTGATATATGTTATCTATGAGTCGAGATATTTTTACTGTTATTGGGAGACTATGTGATTGTCCTGTGGAAGATGGGGAGAAAATTGTGAAGGCCACCGAAACGTGTTGACGCATTTGAGAGACTGGATCCGCTGGGACATGCTATAATTAGACTTGGAAATTGAAGCATTAGTGTTTTGGCATGTTGATGAGATTTGTGGGACAATAATTCAATTATAGACAAGGGTGGCGTGTCTTTTGCTGTGTCTTCTGTATATTTAAGGTTTTTAAACTATTTTGGTGGGTTACTGACGGGTGGAACCATTGTGTTTTTGTGTAATGTTATCAAATATTTTGTGTGTGATTATGTGTTGAATCTACCAATGTTTAATGTGATTAATTAATGTATTAAACAGAAGTTTATTTTTGTAATCCTTTATTTTCACTGGTCATTTTGAGTGTGAGAGGTTGATGGAATAGGTATACATGTATGAAGTGATTGTGACTTTTTGGAACAGTGTAGGATACCTGAGATATATAACAAGGGGAAACTTGACATATCTTGCTAAATAAGAACACATACAGACACATAATAAAAATAAAATAGTCTGAATCGACATCCTTTTGCCTGATATGTTCATAATAAAATGTCTAGGATGCATGCCTCGATGCACATAATCTATGGCAGACATTTCTAAACTTATGTCAGAAATTTCAATTTCTGATAAGATTTAGTGGATAAGCACTGCCACTTAACCACTTGTCAGGAGAGGCCCTTCACTCAGATTATCACCTGTGTTTCAGCCAAAAATGGTCTCACCTGCTGCTAGCACACTTCACACTTTGCAGATGATGCTTCTCGCTTGAAGACTGAAGCTGATAAAACCAAGTCCCGCAGGAAGGCCGACTGACTGTCACCGCAGTGGGTGTTTGCCCTTTGCGGATAGCATGTCATGCCTTCATTGATAAAGACACCGTTTGCTGTCAACAAGGTATGCAATGCGTCTCTTCTCCCTAAGAAACTCTAGCCTGCAAGTTGCTCTGCCTTTTATGCTTTCATAGTACAGCACATAGAAGTAGGGTTTATGGCGCGAGGTTATAGGCTCTAGATAACATTTTAAATGACATTTTAACAATGCTGAAAATTTTCATTTTATTCTTGTTATTTGTAATGTATTTTGTTGCTGTTTTTCTAATATTCTGTGTAGTTGTTTCAGATGTACTGAGAAACAGATTGTTCCTGTAGTAATAAATACTTTTAAGTTAAAAGTGTTCATTCTTCTTAGTAAAGTGTGTGTGATTATGTGAATAACAAACAATGTTTTGTTGCTGTTTCCATGGTGCCCCGATCACTTTATGGGAATGTTAGTAACCCAGAAGCAATACTTCTATGTCACTGATACATTGAACAGTGTCTTGGGGGCTACAATAACCTGTCTTTCACATTTATCACTGGTGCATTGAACTAAGTTCACACTTGTCACCCATGGGTGGGAAAGCTAAATTCATAATATACGCAATACTATTCCAACTCCAGTCAAAGCAAAAGTGCAGAAAGTGTCGGATGATGGAGCAGTCAGATTTACTATTTGCACTCCAGTCTAAGCAACTGTGATAAAGTGTTTGACTTTGCAGAAATTACATTTACGAAGTCCTAATCATTTACTAAAAAAACTTCAATACCTAATAAAAAGAAATATCAAATTATAATATCTTGAAAAAATGACATATTTAAGAAAAATACAAATATTTGTTTAAAACATAAAATTACACATACAAAAAGAGAGTTACTTATAATAACATTCACTTTCCTAACTACGAGCAAATTACAAAATGTTAAAATAAGTACCATATTAATTAATTACAAAAACAATGCAAATTTAAAAATTTAAATCATTCCAGCAACAAGAGAGCACATTTATCAAGAGTTCAAGCAAGGCAGCAAGTAAAGTTGCTGAACTGCATTGGGTGAGCAGGAGGGAGCTGAATTGTGCTACATCTACTAAGATATGGTGCTCATCTGCTCACTCCTAGCGCTGGCTCATTTGTGGCCGCCTAGCACCAATGCAGGCACCTTCATGCCATGCTGCAAAAAATCTTAAAAACACAAGCTATATTTACATACTAACAACTATGTTAACAATACTAACACCTACAAATAATACATTAACTAAAACATATTGAATTAATTAGAAACCGATGTTGTACAACTATATTAAAGGGATTGTAGAACAACCTCCCTTATGAATTTTGTTATATTAATTAGGCAGGTTGTACTTTGGAATCCCCTGCTGTTGGCTACAAACACAGAGAAGGTGACCTAAAATGAAAAGCAGACCCTCATCCCTGTGCTTTCATTCCCATCCAAAACACTGTTTAAAGCAGCTTGTGGTGCTTAAAAGAAAAGGTGCTCCTTTTAAGAAATATTTATCATTTGCAAAGCCACCTGGGGAGCTGGCTTTGGTTCTTCGGACCATTGCCTGCTTCCTTCTAGGCAGCTCAACACAAAGTCCAAATGAGACACGGCTTCCTCTTTGCAGATGAATTACCACCTATTTTAAGGTGCCATTAAGTTTTCAGTGGTTTAGGACCGCAACTGCAGTCAGAAAGGTAGAAGGATTTAGTACATTGTAAAAACCACCTTTGCAAACCCTGAAATTTTGAGGTTCAGAAGGTTTATGAATGCAAAATGGCTTTCTACAGCAGGCCCATTAACCAGTGCTAAATTTGAAAGAGACTGAGGCGGTTATTCTGACCCTGGCGGGCGGCGGTTGCCGCTACGTGGTCAAAAGACCGCTGCCGGCATTCCAACCTTCCCGCTGGGCCGGCCGGCGCTACCCATGGTAGCGCCGGCCGGCCCAGCAGGAAGGAGGCCTGCAAAACAGAAGCCGGCTCCGAATGGAGCTGGCGGTGTTGCGGGCGTGCGACGGGTTCAGTTGCACCCGTCGCGCTTTTCGCTGTCTGCTAGGCAGACAGTGAAAAGCTTCATGGGGCCCTGTTAGGGGGCCTCTGCACTGCCCATGCCAGCGGCATGGGCAGTGCAGAGGCCCCCAGGGGCCCCAAGACACCCGTTCCCGCCAGCCTCTTCCTGGCAGTGACAACCGCCAGAAACAGGCTGGCGGGAAGGGGGTCAGAATCCCCATGGCAGCGCTGCTTGCAGCGCTGCCCTGGCGGATTCGCCCAGCCGGGGGAAAACCGGCGGGAAACCGCCGGTCCCGGTTTTCTGACCGCAGCTTTACCGCCGCGGTCAGAATGGGCATGGAAGCACCGCCAGCCTGTTGGCGGTGCTTCCGTCATTCGCGACCCTGGCGCTCAAAGACCGCCAGGGTCAGAATGACCCCCTGAGTGTTGCTGCCCTAAGTTCTGCTCAGATGACGGGTCGGTGCTATGAAATGTCAGCGCACCGAACACCAGGGCAGTGTGGTCGGGAATCCTCGATAGGCCTCTTTAATCCACTGCCAGACACTCCTTGCCCCTTTATCTCACTCTTGAGGGTCCCTGCTGTCTCCCTTTGTGATGTTCTCAACACCTCTCTCTTCCTGCTTCTTTCCACGTTGTGCATTTTCCCTCTGCTGCTCTCGGGAGATGTCTGAAGAGATTGAGAAAAAGGGCCAGTCACCAAAAAATGAGTGCCGGTGGTGCCGACCAGCAACCACCAGCTCAAATTAGGCACTGCCCTGGGCTCTTCACTTGTGAACATACGCCAGGAGATCTACCATCCTCATCCGTCTGTGTCAGCCACATTGCTACTTTGTGCTAGGTCTGTGAACCAAGCCCATATCGCCCTTCTCCACTCATCTCTGAATGTGCTGCAGCCTGCCTAGACCATTTCATCTTTCAAAGTTTTAATAAGCTTCTTCCGTGACATGGACGTACTGATCGTTTCTGATCTTTTTCTTCAAATGTTTTGGATTAAAAAGAACATTTTTAATAGTTTTGGCAGGAAAATTGTACTTTTTTGTAGACAATTCTGGTGGTCTGTTGTGGCAGGTTACACTCCATTTTCATCAATTATCTATTGATTTTCAGTGGTGGCACTCCAAAACATTAATTCAGTTAAGGCAGTTCAAGGTCTATAAAATGCTGGTCTGGAAAATTAGGGGCCACTTTTGAAAAGTGGGCAAATTGTTGTACAGACCCCTGAAATGTGTTCTAGCTAGCATTTTACATCAATTTGTATTCAAACAGGGCGCTCCGAACTAAAGAGAAGCCACTGTAATCCCACTTCCCACAGCTGTCAAGTGGAGAAGGGAAAATTAGGAAAGAGGGCAGCCAAGTGACCTGGTAGGCCTGGGTCCACTCGCCCGCCCCACTTACTGTGTGGCAGCCTCATCGGCCACCAAGTTCTTGCCCTGGGATTAAGGCTAAACTTTGACAGAGTCGGGCTGGTGCCTCACACTGCTATGGGTAGGGGTATTAACTTAGTGAAGCACCTCTCTTGTTAAAAAGGGAACAGGTGGTGCCCCATACAAGCACCCCTTTTTAGACATACGTTGATACTTGCGCACATATAGACTTGTTTTGTACATGGTATATGCATGGCAAGTGCTACTACCATGTTCCTGCCCTCTTGTTAATCAGCACTGTAAATAATAGGTGTTATTATCACCTAACACAATGGTGCACCATTCATAGATTGTGCGAGGTTGAAAAGTGGAGACAGCAGTAACCACATTAGAATTTGTGGCCCTGACCACAGATGTTTACAGTAGGACGATTAACCTAGCAAGCTACTGTAACTGCAATAATCGCAGTCCATCTATATCAGCCTTTAAGGTAGCTCAGTGAGCTAAAGTTTCCTTTGCAGAAATCTGTGTGCGGTTCTTATTTTTCACTACTTAGACAATAGGCCATGTGCTTAATGTGCCTGTTGTGGAGCACTGGGTTGGGTATTAGCGCTTAGTGGACTCATGACTTCATTCAAGTTTCAGTCCTGTTAAAACAGCTGAGTGGATTAAGCAATGTATACAGTGGGCTTGTTACAAGTGTGTATCCCGGTAACGTTAACCAAACTTTCATTCTTCTGAGGTCCATAAAATCAGTGGCGTTGCGTTGGATAGTAATTAACATAATATTAGGGACAAGGTATGTGTCTGCAGTGTGGCTGCCATAGTATTAGCATGAACAACCACTTACCTAGGCTATATTATGTGCGTTCAGGAGACAGGTAAAGCACTTTTCTGCAATGACTGCTGTCCCTTTTTTCCTACATGCAAGGTAAACACGCTTATGTGGAAATTTGCTTGTAGAGTTTATGAAAACAGAAGCTTCCCGAGCTCATGTCTTCTATCAGCTGGCTTGTGAGTTGTCAGCCGGGTTGAGGGAGGCAGAGTGCAGCCCCTCCAAACTCTGACAAATCCAGGCATGATGCTTTGTTCATAAAACTAACATTAGCAATGGGTGCTAAGTGGATGCTTTCAGGTATTACAGACAAAGCTCCAAGCATCCATCTTCTTAGACGTCGTGTATTCTGTGGTACTGTAATAAATGGTTGACTGAAATTTTAAACGGGGACGAGGGAAAATGTTCATCTTGTCCTAATAGGACGCCTCTCTCCTCTTAAAACTACATGTTCACAACCTGCTGGGGGCTCTTGTGAACTGCATGTTCACTGCCGACTGGGGCCTCCTGCGTGATGGGAGGATGCTCTTGCAGCTGAGCCATGATCTGAGCGAGCTAAGCAGGGCCACAAAGGCCACGCTGGGTTGCTCCTTGCCTCTCTTTTCAGTGGAAATGAACCACCTCTTAATGTCCTGATTGTCTGGGCAAGGCAGACACAGCAGAAAACTTCTACCGGTGCTCAAACAAAAAACACCATAGACTTGCCAATGGGTGGGGGCCATGGGGCAATGACTGACTGCCTCTGTGCCCAAGCTTCTGCTGATGCCCCTGTTAACGCGTCCCTCTAAGTTAATTTATTACACATTAGGACTCGTTTTAGGCCAATGAATCTTTTGACCCAGTTGAGAGATACCGTAGGACGAAATAACTAATCAATATACCAATCAATACATCAATAATGTCATCAATATATATCACAATACATTTCACCTTAGTCAAAGTCATTAACCAATTCAAGACGCTACCATGACCTTTCAGTCATGAATAACCACACCTTGTTTAGTAGAATTTTATGATTTTTTTTTCCCTATTAATTACAGTCTAATAGCAAATGCGTTAATCTCAACACCAAGAAACATAGCAACATAGTCACAATATGGCAACTTTGATAAGATTTCATTAAGGCAAGAATCACAAACATTAGAACATAGCACGGTGTAAACATAGATCAAGCATAGCAGAGTGTCAATATCACATCAATTCAACAAAGCATAGTCTCGGTCGTTTGTCTATTTGCGTCAGTTTAGTGAACACCTGTCCTAACCCCTGATTAGCATTAGCATGTTGGGCTTCATGCAAACAATTTAAAACATCAATTTGGAAAACATCTAGCTAGGGTCTCTGTCAAAACAAGCAGTTGGTACCTAGAAAGGAAAAGCAAACAGACATTTTACAATTGCATTGTCATAGTTACCCTCCAAAGATTAGGTCAGCGCACAGGTTCAGTCTTCGTCTTCAGGACATCAGTCAATTCGCCATCAATCAGGACTTAACTAAAGGGCAAAAGTGGGCACTTCCCTCATAAGGAGGAAAAAATGGGCAGTCTATGGGTGAGGATGGTTTCTAATAAAGTCTCAGGTCACCAAACAGAGTGACAGAGTTTCTGGATAAAATCAATAGCATTCCCTACCTAATGATCCCGACCTTTCTGTGACATGGGCTTTTATCCCTTTTTCGTAGTACATTCCCCCAAAATTCTATTGGACATTTACTACACCCCACGATCTTTAACCTATCAAATTTAACATTTGGTAATCTCAATTGTCACCCCACGTTATTTTAGAGATTGGTGATTGGTCTTCATAATTGACGCCTTCAGAGGTGGCACATCCGGCGTTATCTTTTTTGGCATCTCTTGGCACGTCCTTTGGTCAGCAGTTTTCGTCGTTCACCGGTCTAAGTGACCTTGTACATAACATTAATCTACACTTGTTTCAATATTTTTAAACATTCATTTCAGAGCACCAAAGATGTGCCTGGGAACGGATTCAATATGGATAGATTAGTCTTCCAAGTTTGAAGAAAAAGAACATTTGTAGGGTCATGGCCCCTTGTGAGTCAGCACACTGGAAAACAGAAAAATGCATTTAATATGAGAGCCGAGCAGCTAAACTGCAGCTCACGCTAAGTTAAGGCCTATGAAGAAATTCAATACAGTTTCAACAATATGAACGTTAATATAAGCTTAATTGAACATAACATAAACATTTTATTCATCATTATTAGTTGCGTCTACATTGGTGGCCACTCATCGTTGTCCCAATTTCAGTACACGTTTAAGCAAAATAGTTTTCTATGCAGTATCGTCACACATTAATATATAGACATTTCGTTCTAATATAGGTTATATAAACTACGCTCCCTCAGTCCCTCCTCTGATGACGCTCGTCATCACACAAACCTCTCTCTTTGACCTTTCACTTTAATTTTTCACTTTACGCATAATGCGCATTTCAACATCTTGTCCCTTGTGCGAGCTTTCCCAAATTTCATTGAACATTTTCTCTCTTTCACTTTCTTCATTTCTCCTGGTTCTTTTTGTCCAATTTCTTTTAATTTTATCATTAATTTTGCATGCTCCCTGTAGGAAAGTCCTCCTTTTTTGCCCTGATCACCCCCACACTTTTTGGACAGGTACTGGTGGTTACTGACTCTTGGCTGTGCCCTGGGTACTGCTTACCAGTCCCAGGGCCAGTGCTCTGTGTAAAATGGATATGCAAATTAGGCTAATTATAATTGGCTAAGTTAACCTACCTATAAGTCCCTAGTATATGGTAGGGCATGTGGGTTTAGGGACCACAGCATAGGTGGTGCACACCTAGTTGCACTGCTGAGGTGCCCAGTGTCATTTTAAAGGCAGGCCTGCTTTGCTGGCTGCTTTTAAATTAAAGCTATATGCAAATTCGACTTTGGAATTAAAAGTAGTTCCAAAGTCTTAAACTACCTTATTGTAACATATAAGTCACCCCTAAGGTGTGCCCTATGTGCCCCTAGGGCTGGGTGCCATGTAACTATAAGCAGGGACTTTATAAAAATAGATTTAAAAACCCTGGTGAGGTAAAAACAGCCAAATTCGTTTTTCCCTCATTGAAGTAAATGGCCTTCATAAGCTAGAATGAGGAGACTTTATTTTAAATTTTAAAGTCTCCTTAAATGTTACATACCAAGAATTTGGTATCAAATTAATTGTTGTAATAAATCCCACAACTTCCAGTTGATGGATTTAACATAACTTGTTCAGGTAAAAAGTTTAGACTTTACCTAAAAAGTTGCCAATTTCAGCCCTGCATTGTTTTTGCTGCTGTGCTCTGATTGGCCAGCCTGCAGCAGCTTAGTCAAAGCTGCCTTGATGAGGTGTGAAGTGGCCTGGCTTCACACAAAGGAATGTGCTTGGGGGAGAGAATCTCCCCTCAGCAGATGGTGAGGCAGGAAGGGGGAGGGCTGCCAAACTGGTCTTCAAAGGCAGAGAAGGACATTTGGAGCAACCAGCAACACCCCCACATCCTGCAACCCCAGACAACTAGGTGCCCCCTTGATTAGATTAGGAGAGGGGTGTGTTTATGATTTTTAGCCACACCAGTGGGTGGGCTCAGCCAGATGTAACCTCCAAAAACCAGATTCAGCAATGTTGGATTTTTAGAGAATGTTGCCTTTTGGGATGGATTTTTGCCACACTTCCCAGGAAGTAGTCATCACAGGGGGACGACCCTGTACCTGATTGGAGAACCAGGACCCCCCTGCTTTTCACCCAGGAGCAAGGATAAAACTGGCAGACCTGCCCCCACACCTCAGATCCCTGCCAGATTTCAAGAAGAAAAGAACTAAAGGAGAAGAAGGACTGCCCTGCTGGACCCCTGGCCTGCACCTAGAACCTGCACTCAGAAGGACTGCACCAGCTGCACACTTGGGCTTCACCACAAGAAGGACTTTGCCTGGCTTCAACTGGTTCAAGGAGGTACTCCCTGTTTGCTACAGGTGAAAAATTGCTATCCAGAGTCCCCCTGCACCAACTCCTGAAAAGTGACCAGCTGACCACTGTCCAGTGGCCAAAAAGGAGTTTGCGCCAGGTGCATTCTGGGAGTTGAAGTCCGCACCCCCCAAGGACCATCACAGAACTTCTGGACCCTTGGGGTGAGCTGTGGACCCCAAAAGAACCTTAAAAGAACATCTGGGTGAAGCCCCAGAAGTTTGGAAAAGATTTGAGAAATTTTGTAAAAAAGCTCCAGAGAGGGACCGACCCGCCGCGGAAATTCTAGCCGGCTTGCCTCAACCGCGACCCGGCCTGACTTGGTGGTTCGTCCCGGTAAAGAAAAACCTCAGAAAAAGAGACTAAGTCCGAAGGTAAAAAGTTCACTGGGACCTCCCAGCCATCGTATCCGAGAAGGGCTCCACGGACGTCGGACCAAGATCCAGGTTTACCCCGGTCGAAGGATTTTCACCTCGAAAAAACGACTAAGTCCGAAGGTAAAAGTCTCCACCGAGGAAACCCACATGGCGTATCCGGACAAGGGCTCCAGGAGGTCGGATTCAACTGGCAGGTTCGTCCCAGTGAAGAAAATCTTCAAAATAAAGACTAAGTCAGAAGGTAACTTTTTAACCGAGGCCTCCCGCGACTTGTAGCCGAGCAGGGCTCCATCACGGTCGGCCTGAAACTTTGACTTTGCCCCGGTCCTGGTGCAACCAGATGACCCGATTGGCGCTTTTTGTTTCTAAGTGCTAGAAAAATAATAATTCTTTAAAAATTCATATCTCCGGTTCCCTTTATCCGATTTTATTCGTTTTTGTGTCATTTTAAAGATAAAAATATAAACTATTTTTATAAATTGGTTTTGGATTTTTAAACTGTTTCCTGTGTTTTATTTAATTACTGTTTTGTGATATTTGAATGCTTTACACACTGTCTCCTAAGTTAAGCCTTGACGCTCGTTGCCAAGCTACCAAGGGTTGAGCTGGGATTAATTTACTGAGACCTAACTGTACCTAAGTGGAGGTTGGTGGCTTGTTGCTAGGTGTAGGTACCTACCTGCCCTTACCAATAACCCATTTTCCAACACTCCCCATAATCCTAATAGACAGGCCAGAACAATTAATAGACCCCCTAGTATTTTTGCAAGAACCCCATTCCAAATATTGGTAAACCAGCTTCCCACTCTAGCAACTCCTTTTCCAAATTTCTCCCACACTCCAAGTTCCTTCAAATCTTTCAAATCTACACTATCTCTAGTTAAGTTAGTAAGCATACCTCTAATCTTCTTACTATTATCTGGAATGAATGAACAGCAATGACGCTCATTGAGCATCTTGCAGACCCCTCCGCTCTTTGCTAAAAGAATGTCTAAAGCAAGCCGATTTTGAAGAGTCATAGCTCTTTCTGCAGCAAGTTCAGTATCCATCAGGAGTATAGCCCCTGTAAAGTTTGTCAGCATGTTATCCACAAAAGTAGACAACTTTTGAATTTTCACGGAATTCAAGATAACCCCTACTGAAGGAATTATGGCTCCAAATATATCACCAATGACAGGAGCCACTGATTCTCGTTTTTGTCTAGCATGTTGTAATTCAGACGTTTTAGGTATTTGCTTTAAGTCATCAATCTGGTAAATCTTTGGGAAAACTATTCCCAAATAACATGTCCCATACCATCCCTTAGGGAGACGGTAATAAGCATTAAGCCCACAGATGTATTAGATCCCAGGGATCGCTGGATCCTGTCCATTTAACATAAATGTCCATTTACTCTGAAACAAAAACACATGTCTGCATTCACTCGTTCCCACAAACAAATTGTCTTGCTCAGATTTTGGCCTATATATACAAAGCCTACCTACATGCAATGCATCTATAGCTAATTTGCCTTGTGTTTTGATTTCCGTGTAAGCATAATCGTTTGCATATGTGCGTTTTTCTAACCCTTTTTCTAATCTTTCTTTCAATACTTTGCATCTATCATCAGTGTGATCTAAAAAGCTTTTCTCTACAGGAGACAATAAGCAGGTCAGATTGTTGTGATGTGCATAGGCAGTCCCAAATGTAAGCGTTGATTCAAAGAAACCTCTAACAATTTTTATATCATGTTCTTTAGCTAGCTTGTTCAAGAATTCAATCACAGGCACAAAGGAAAACACAACATCCAAATTTGAGTAAAAGTATTGCACATGCTCTTGATTATAGAATCTGGTTAGTAGCAAGCTACAGCTAATCCCGTAGGTTAAAGGAAGGCTATGATAGGTAATCCCTTCTTGCACAGATGAAGGAATCTTAGTACACACATAACAGTCTTTCGCATCCATAGTCTCGACATACTCATTCAGTAGGCAATAGAAGACATTAGTAGAAAGTTCCCCTTTTGAATTAGTCCCCTCATGCAAGTGTCTTGCATCCTGCTCGAACCTCTCCCACGGTGTTAGTGTGATAGTATCAGGTTTTGAAGTAGCGTTAATAGTTTTCTTATCGAACCACGGCATTCCCACAATCACTCCTACAATTATTACTTCGCATACAATACCTATTATAAGACTTAACCAACCACACACCTTACTCTTCATGTTACTACTTCTATCGTAAGCCATGTCTGTATAGAATCAAATAGCAGAACAACAATCAACTTGAGGATGATATAAACTTCCCTTCTTTCACTCTCCTTTGCGTGTATTTACAGCGTTTTCATTTACTCCAGGATCCCTTTGTCAAATCAGGTTAGCAGCTTGTCAAATCAGGTTTCTCAAAGTCAAATCAGGTTATCAGTGTCTCATCCGGTAATTCATAAGTCTCTTCCTTCAGTTTTCGATTTCCAATTTGAACAAAAGTCTTATCTTTGAATTAGTTCAGGTGCCGTAGTATTGGCCTGGTACTTCTCGATCAAAACAGAATGCTAGTAATTCCTGTTGCCATTCAGATGTTGTAGCATACGCCCATTCAGGACCTGTATACCTTCTATTTGCGACTCTTTTTCTTTTCAGTCTACGTTCACCTTGCAGTTCTCCTTCACCACGATCTTCTACTCAGGATGTATCAGTTTCTTCAACTATTGTTTCACCTGGTACACTTCTCGCCTTTGCAGCCTGTTTCTCTGGCCAGTTATCTCCTTTATACGTCTTCTTCCGATTTGTCTTTTCAGGACGCTGAACAGCGCCCTCCTCTTGTAATATGGTGTTTTCTCTTGATGGACCTGCCACTGGCTCAGGGGATGCCGGATTGCTCTGGTCTCTTTCTATTATTTCCCCTTCTTCTGCTTCTTCTTCTTCTGGATCTGTAACGGGTTCAAGTTCTAACCCGTATTCGTCTACTTCTGGGAGAACCTCTCCTTGACTTAGTTCTCCTGCTGCCTCTACTGAGATAGGCACTCTGTACCTCTCTCGAACTCACTCACTGCTTGAGGGACAAGGCTGTTCTCAGTGGGCTCTCCTGCAGTGTCAGCTCCCTCTTGGCTGTTTTCTAGCCCTGAGACTTCTCTTTCTGGAACTGTTGTGCCGGAAACTTCAAGTTCCTCATCAGTTGGACACGTTACCTTCTTTGTGTGACTGTTATGTATCCAATTTGGAACGCCTGCACATTTCACAGCAGTAGTTGTTGTCAAGATTACTTGATACGGCCCCTTCCAGCGCGGCTCCAAATGCGACTTTCTCACGTGCTTCTTGACAACCACCCAGTCACCGGCTTGTAGGGTGTGACCCGGATCTCCAATCGGTGGCAATGTGTTAGCTTCTACCTGGTGAGAGAAAGAGCAAATCATATCAGCCAAACCTTTGCAGTAGTCCAACACCATATCATCCATGATATTCACTAGAGCATTTGCAGGTACTGCGGTTAACCTCATAGCTCTACCCATGAGGATCTCATGAGGTGATAGTCCTGTCTTCTTATTGGGGGTGTTCCTCATGGACATCAGCACTAAGGGTAATGCATCTGGCCATTTCATATTGGTAGCTGCGCACATCTTTGCCATTCTTGATTTCAAGGTACCATTAATTTGCTCTACTAATCCTGATGCTTCAGGGCGGTAGCTACAGTGCAGCTTTGCAACTGTGAGACTGTCATTTCTACGTGTGGGGTAAGCTTCAATCCAGTGACTGAAAACACACACAGTCACCAATACATACTTTAATCCTCCACAAACAGGCATCTCAATGAAATCCATTAGCATTTTGCTAAATGGACCACCAGCTCTCCCAATGTGGCACAAAGTTACCACAGTCCCTTTTCCGGCATTCATCTGTTGACAGATGATGCACCTGTGACAGGTAACCTCTGCGGCATGTCTGAACTTCGGGTTAAACCAATCGATTTTGAATGACCTGATCATTGCGTCTCTCCCAAGATGAGCCTGTCCATGGTATAACCTTGCGAATTGGGACAGAAGACTGTTTGGTAAAACTAGTTTCCCGTCCTCTGATACCCACAAGTCGTCAGCCCTCTGTACACATTGCATTCTTTGCCAGGAGCGTTTTTCCTCTTTGCTAGCACGACCTTGTAGTGTCTTAAGTTCATCTAGCGTATCGACTACCCTTAATGCAAGGTTCAAACATGTGTCATTTTCAATTTGCGGTAACAATTCCCACTGGTCCTTGAACGATAGTCAGTTCAATGCGCAGAATCTTGCGACTTGATCTGCATAGCTGTTTCCCATGCACACAAAGTCTTGTGACTTGACATGAGCATTGCATTTCACCACAGCAATTTCAAGAGGTAACTGAATCGCATGTAACAAGTCTTTAATTTGTTCACCATTTTTCACCGGAGAACCAGAAGAGGGCATGAAACTTCTCTGTGACCACAGTTGGCCAAAATCATGTACAATTCCGAATCCATATCTGCTGTCAGTATAGATAGTGACTTTCAGATTCACAGCCGCCTGGCATGCCTTGGTAAGGGTGATTAGTTCTGCCACTTGTGCGGAAAACACTTTTTCAAGCCAGGAAGCTTCAATAATACCAGCTATGGTACATACAGCATAACCGGCTCTCAGTGTTCCAACTGAATCTCTCAAACAGGACCCATCAACAAACATGATGCAGTCATTTTCTTTCAATTGTGTATCTTGAATATCAGGTCGTGGCTTGGTACATAATTCCGTCACCTCAAGACAATCATGCTCAACTTCCTCTTCATTATTAACTTCAGTGTTTTCAGCAGGAAGTAGTGTTGCCGGGTTCAATACAGTACATCATTTCAGAGAAACATTTGGTGACCCTAGTATAATTGTCTCATATTTGGTGAGTCGAGCATTTGTCATGTGCTGAGTTTTGGTTCGAGTTAACAAAATTTCAACTGAATGTGGAACCATTAATGTTAGGGGGTATCCCATCACTATGCCTTCGCATTGCGTAAGGCTCTGACCAACTGCTGTAACTGCACGCAAGCAACCCGGTAGGGCTGCTGCAACGGGGTCCAAAGTAGCTGAAAAATATGCTACAGGGCGATTTGCACCTCCTTGGACCTGTGTTAAGACAGACAAAGAACAAGCATCACGTTCATGACAAAACAGTAGAAAAGGTTTCGTGTAATCAGGCATACCCAAAGCTGGTGCCCTGCACATGCACTCTCTCAACTCCATGAATGACTCAAGCTCTTCTTTGGACGAAGCTATGGTATACGGCTCATCCTTGATCTCTTTACCTGTCAGCTTTATCAAAGGTTTTGAGATAATCGAGAAGTTGGGTATCCACTGGCGACAGTAGCCCACCATTCCCAAATCATTCTGACATCTCTCTTTGTTGTTGGAGGGTTCATTTGCAAAATGGCTGTTATTCTTTCCTTCGATATTCTTCGGGACCCCCTTTCAATCAGATGCCCTAAGTATTTCACCTCTTTCTGACAGTATTGCAGCTTCTTGGGTGACACCTTATGCCCATTCTTTCCCAAATGATTCAATAAGGCAATTGTTGGATGCAAACAGCAAATCATCGATGTACTGCACTAAAGTCGAGTTAAAAGGCAGTACTAAGGATTCTAAATCCTTTTTCAATATCTGATTAAAAATGGAAGGTTACTCAGAAAACCCTTGGGGAATTCTGCACCAACTGTACACCTTATCCAGGAGTTTGAAACTGAACAAAAATTAGCTGTCCTCGTGAAGAGGTATCGAAAAGAAAGCTTGTGACAAGTCTATAACGGTGAACCATTCAGCATCACACGGAACCTGAAACATGATTACTGCTGGGTTGGGCACTATGGGGCAACATTTTACCACAATCTCGTTTATTTTCCTCAAATCCTGCACAATTCGAACTTTCCCACAAGTCTTTTTCAGACCCATTATCGGTGAATTACATGGGCTGCTCAACACTTCCTTCAGGACTCCCTGTTTCAAAAAATCTGCAATTATTTGTGACACTTGAATAAGAACATCTTGTGCCATATGATATTGTGGCACCTGGGGAAACACTGCATTCGGCTTCATCTGTACTTTAACTGGTTCTACACCTTTCATCAGTCCCACTTCCTTTCCTGTCAAGTCCCACACTTTTTCTGTCACTGTTCCTTGTAATTCGGCAGGTAGATCAATCACTGTGAGCACCGGGAATAATGTAATCAAAGGGTAATCCTCATTTGTAAGTCCTGTCTCTAATTCTGAGAACTGACCTTCGTCTCCTTCATTGTCACTGTTTGTTTGCACTTCGATTCCATCATTAGTACATGTAATCGAACATTTTGTTTTGCACAGCAAGTCCCTTCCCAGTAAGGATACCGGGCTTGAATCACAGACTACAAACCTATGTAGTCCCTGGAAGTTGCCGATCTCAACTTGCACTGGATCTGTAATCGGGTTTGTCAGATACTGATTCGCCACTTCGACCACTCTTATGGTAAGCCCTGAAAGTGGTAATTTCGGATCCTCTGCACTTCTGACTGTAGAGCGTGTAGCTCTGGTATCAAACAAGAATGAAACCATGTAACCTATTACCTTGCACCTTTCCTTCTACATAGGGTCCCCTCCGATCTACCTCTAGGGATGCTGCAAGCCTGCACTCTTTACTGTCTGAGCTGTCATTCGACCACTCCTCATTCATTCCATCTTCACCTCGCAATGGGAATTGCTGTACTGTGTTATTTTGACTCATTACCTGACCTGTGACCTGTTGAGGAAGCATCACCTGTTGCTGTCCCATCGGAGCCATTGGTAATTGCATTTGCTGTCTAGGTACCATGGGAACCTGCTGTTGTACTTGCTGCATTTGTACTGGCTGAACACGCTGCATTTGCATCTGCTGCATGGGCTGTACCCCTTGCATCTGTACCTGGTTATTCTGAAAATTCGAATTCTGATTTCTCAGTTTTGGACCTCTCTAGTTAAGTTAGTAAGCATACCTCTAATCTTCTTACTATTATCTGGAATGAATGAACAGCAATGACGCTCATTGAGCATCTTGCAGACCCCTCCGCTCTTTGCTAAAAGAATGTCTAAAGCAAGCCGATTTTGAAGAGTCATAGCTCTTTCTGCAGCAAGTTCAGTATCCATCAGGAGTATAGCCCCTGTAAAGTTTGTCAGCATGTTATCCACAAAAGTAGACAACTTTTGAATTTTCACGGAATTCAAGATAACCCCTACTGAAGGAATTATGGCTCCAAATATATCACCAATGACAGGAGCCACTGATTCTCGTTTTTGTCTAGCATGTTGTAATTCAGACGTTTTAGGTATTTGCTTTAAGTCATCAATCTGGTAAATCTTTGGGAAAACTATTCCCAAATAACATGTCCCATACCATCCCTTAGGGAGACGGTAATAAGCATTAAGCCCACAGATGTATTAGATCCCAGGGATCGCTGGATCCTGTCCATTTAACATAAATGTCCATTTACTCTGAAACAAAAACACATGTCTGCATTCACTCGTTCCCACAAACAAATTGTCTTGCTCAGATTTTGGCCTATATATACAAAGCCTACCTACATGCAATGCATCTATAGCTAATTTGCCTTGTGTTTTGATTTCCGTGTAAGCATAATCGTTTGCATATGTGCGTTTTTCTAACCCTTTTTCTAATCTTTCTTTCAATACTTTGCATCTATCATCAGTGTGATCTAAAAAGCTTTTCTCTACAGGAGACAATAAGCAGGTCAGATTGTTGTGATGTGCATAGGCAGTCCCAAATGTAAGCGTTGATTCAAAGAAACCTCTAACAATTTTTATATCATGTTCTTTAGCTAGCTTGTTCAAGAATTCAATCACAGGCACAAAGGAAAACACAACATCCAAATTTGAGTAAAAGTATTGCACATGCTCTTGATTATAGAATCTGGTTAGTAGCAAGTTACAGCTAATTCCGTAGGTTAAAGGAAGGCTATGATAGGTAACCCCTTCTTGCACAGATGAAGGAATCTTAGTACACACATAACAGTCTTTCGCATCCATAGTCTCGACATACTCATTCAGTAGGCAATAGAAGACATTAGTAGAAAGTTCCCCTTTTGAATTAGTCCCCTCATGCAAGTGTCTTGCATCCTGCTCGAACCTCTCCCACGGTGTTAGTGTGATAGTATCAGGTTTTGAAGTAGCGTTAATAGTTTTCTTATCGAACCACGGCATTCCCACAATCACTCCTACAATTATTACTTCGCATACAATACCTATTATAAGACTTAACCAACCACACACCTTACTCTTCATGTTACTACTTCTATCGTAAGCCATGTCTGTATAGAATCAAATAGCAGAACAACAATCAACTTGAGGATGATATAAACTTCCCTTCTTTCACTCTCCTTTGCGTGTATTTACAGCGTTTTCATTTACTCCAGGATCCCTTTGTCAAATCAGGTTAGCAGCTTGTCAAATCAGGTTTCTCAAAGTCAAATCAGGTTATCAGTGTCTCATCCGGTAATTCATAAGTCTCTTCCTTCAGTTTTCGATTTCCAATTTGAACAAAAGTCTTATCTTTGAATTAGTTCAGGTGCCGTAGTATTGGCCTGGTACTTCTCGATCAAAACAGAATGCTAGTAATTCCTGTTGCCATTCAGATGTTGTAGCATACGCCCATTCAGGACCTGTATACCTTCTATTTGCGACTCTTTTTCTTTTCAGTCTACGTTCACCTTGCAGTTCTCCTTCACTCAGATCTTCTACTCAGGATGTATCAGTTTCTTCAACTATTGTTTCACCTGGTACACTTCTCGCCTTTGCAGCCTGTTTCTCTGGCCAGTTATCTCCTTTATACGTCTTCTTCCGATTTGTCTTTTCAGGACGCTGAACAGCGCCCTCCTCTTGTAATATGGTGTTTTCTCTTGATGGACCTGCCACTGGCTCAGGGGATGCCGGATTGCTCTGGTCTCTTTCTATTATTTCCCCTTCTTCTGCTTCTTCTTCTTCTGGATCTGTAACGGGTTCAAGTTCTAACCCGTATTCGTCTACTTCTGGGAGAACCTCTCCTTGACTTAGTTCTCCTGCTGCCTCTACTGAGATAGGCACTCTGTACCTCTCTCGAACTCACTCACTGCTTGAGGGACAAGGCTGTTCTCAGTGGGCTCTCCTGCAGTGTCAGCTCCCTCTTGGCTGTTTTCTAGCCCTGAGACTTCTCTTTCTGGAACTGTTGTGCCGGAAACTTCAAGTTCCTCATCAGTTGGACACGTTACCTTCTTTGTGTGACTGTTATGTATCCAATTTGGAACGCCTGCACATTTCACAGCAGTAGTTGTTGTCAAGATTACTTGATACGGCCCCTTCCAGCGCGGCTCCAAATGTGACTTTCTCACGTGCTTCTTGACAACCACCCAGTCACCGGCTTGTAGGGTGTGACCCGGATCTCCAATCGGTGGCAATGTGTTAGCTTCTACCTGGTGAGAGAAAGAGCAAATCATATCAGCCAAACCTTTGCAGTAGTCCAACACCATATCATCCGTGATATTCACTAGAGCATTTGCAGGTACTGCGGTTAACCTCATAGCTCTACCCATGAGGATCTCATGAGGTGATAGTCCTGTCTTCTTATTGGGGGTGTTCCTCATGGACATCAGCACTAAGGGTAATGCATCTGGCCATTTCATATTGGTAGCTGCGCACATCTTTGCCATTCTTGATTTCAAGGTACCATTAATTTGCTCTACTAATCCTGATGCTTCAGGGCGGTAGCTACAGTGCAGCTTTGCAACTGTGAGACTGTCATTTCTACGTGTGGGGTAAGCTTCAATCCAGTGACTGAAAACACACACAGTCACCAATACATACTTTAATCCTCCACAAACAGGCATCTCAATGAAATCCATTAGCATTTTGCTAAATGGACCACCAGCTCTCCCAATGTGGCACAAAGTTACCACAGTCCCTTTTCCGGCATTCATCTGTTGACAGATGATGCACCTGTGACAGGTAACCTCTGCGGCATGTCTGAACTTCGGGTTAAACCAATCGATTTTGAATGACCTGATCATTGCGTCTCTCCCAAGATGAGCCTGTCCATGGAATAACCTTGCGAATTGGGACAGAAGACTGTTTGGTAAAACTAGTTTCCCGTCCTCTGATACCCACAAGTCGTCAGCCCTCTGTACACATTGCATTCTTTGCCAGGAGCGTTTTTCCTCTTTGCTAGCACGACCTTGTAGTGTCTTAAGTTCATCTAGCGTATCGACTACCCTTAATGCAAGGTTCAAACATGTGTCATTTTCAATTTGCGGTAACAATTCCCACTGGTCCTTGAACGATAGTCAGTTCAATGCGCAGAATCTTGCGACTTGATCTGCATAGCTGTTTCCCATGCACACAAAGTCTTGTGACTTGACATGAGCATTGCATTTCACCACGGCAATTTCAAGAGGTAACTGAATCGCATGTAACAAGTCTTTAATTTGTTCACCATTTTTCACCGGAGAACCAGAAGAGGGCATGAAACTTCTCTGTGACCACAGTTGGCCAAAATCATGTACAATTCCGAATCCATATCTGCTGTCAGTATAGATAGTGACTTTCAGATTCACAGCCGCCTGGCATGCCTTGGTAAGGGTGATTAGTTCTGCCACTTGTGCGGAAAACACTTTTTCAAGCCAGGAAGCTTCAATAATACCAGCTATGGTACATACAGCATAACCGGCTCTCAGTGTTCCAACTGAATCTCTCAAACAGGACCCATCAACAAACATGATGCAGTCATTTTCTTTCAATTGTGTATCTTGAATATCAGGTCGTGGCTTGGTACATAATTCCGTCACCTCAAGACAATCATGCTCAACTTCCTCTTCATTATTAACTTCAGTGTTTTCAGCAGGAAGTAGTGTTGCCGGGTTCAATACAGTACATCATTTCAGAGAAACATTTGGTGACCCTAGTATAATTGTCTCATATTTGGTGAGTCGAGCATTTGTCATGTGCTGAGTTTTGGTTCGAGTTAACAAAATTTCAACTGAATGTGGAACCATTAATGTTAGGGGGTATCCCATCACTATGCCTTCGCATTGCGTAAGGCTCTGACCAACTGCTGTAACTGCACGCAAGCAACCCGGTAGGGCTGCTGCAACGGGGTCCAAAGTAGCTGAAAAATATGCTACAGGGCGATTTGCACCTCCTTGGACCTGTGTTAAGACAGACAAAGAACAAGCATCACGTTCATGACAAAACAGTAGAAAAGGTTTCGTGTAATCAGGCATACCCAAAGCTGGTGCCCTGCACATGCACTCTCTCAACTCCATGAATGACTCAAGCTCTTCTTTGGACGAAGCTATGGTATACGGCTCATCCTTGATCTCTTTACCTGTCAGCTTTATCAAAGGTTTTGAGATAATCGAGAAGTTGGGTATCCACTGGCGACAGTAGCCCACCATTCCCAAATCATTCTGACATCTCTCTTTGTTGTTGGAGGGTTCATTTGCAAAATGGCTGTTATTCTTTCCTTCGATATTCTTCGGGACCCCCTTTCAATCAGATGCCCTAAGTATTTCACCTCTTTCTGACAGTATTGCAGCTTCTTGGGTGACACCTTATGCCCATTCTTTCCCAAATGATTCAATAAGGCAATTGTTGGATGCAAACAGCAAATCATCGATGTACTGCACTAAAGTCGAGTTAAAAGGCAGTACTAAGGATTCTAAATCCTTTTTCAATATCTGATTAAAAATGGAAGGTTACTCAGAAAACCCTTGGGGAATTCTGCACCAACTGTACACCTTATCCAGGAGTTTGAAACTGAACAAAAATTAGCTGTCCTCGTGAAGAGGTATCGAAAAGAAAGCTTGTGACAAGTCTATAACGGTGAACCATTCAGCATCACACGGAACCTGAAACATGATTACTGCTGGGTTGGGCACTATGGGGCAACATTTTACCACAATCTCGTTTATTTTCCTCAAATCCTGCACAATTCGAACTTTCCCACAAGTCTTTTTCAGACCCATTATCGGTGAATTACATGGGCTGCTCAACACTTCCTTCAGGACTCCCTGTTTCAAAAAATCTGCAATTATTTGTGACACTTGAATAAGAACATCTTGTGCCATATGATATTGTGGCACCTGGGGAAACACTGCATTCGGCTTCATCTGTACTTTAACTGGTTCTACACCTTTCATCAGTCCCACTTCCTTTCCTGTCAAGTCCCACACTTTTTCTGTCACTGTTCCTTGTAATTCGGCAGGTAGATCAATCACTGTGAGCACCGGGAATAATGTAATCAAAGGGTAATCCTCATTTGTAAGTCCTGTCTCTAATTCTGAGAACTGACCTTCGTCTCCTTCATTGTCACTGTTTGTTTGCACTTCGATTCCATCATTAGTACATGTAATCGAACATTTTGTTTTGCACAGCAAGTCCCTTCCCAGTAAGGATACCGGGCTTGAATCACAGACTACAAACCTATGTAGTCCCTGGAAGTTGCCGATCTCAACTTGCACTGGATCTGTAATCGGGTTTGTCAGATACTGATTCGCCACTTCGACCACTCTTATGGTAAGCCCTGAAAGTGGTAATTTCGGATCCTCTGCACTTCTGACTGTAGAGCGTGTAGCTCTGGTATCAAACAAGAATGAAACCATGTAACCTATTACCTTGCACCTTTCCTTCTACATAGGGTCCCCTCCGATCTACCTCTAGGGATGCTGCAAGCCTGCACTCTTTACTGTCTGAGCTGTCATTCGACCACTCCTCATTCATTCCATCTTCACCTCGCAATGGGAATTGCTGTACTGTGTTATTTTGACTCATTACCTGACCTGTGACCTGTTGAGGAAGCATCACCTGTTGCTGTCCCATCGGAGCCATTGGTAATTGCATTTGCTGTCTAGGTACCATGGGAACCTGCTGTTGTACTTGCTGCATTTGTACTGGCTGAACACGCTGCATTTGCATCTGCTGCATGGGCTGTACCCCTTGCATCTGTACCTGGTTATTCTGAAAATTCGAATTCTGATTTCTCAGTTTTGGACCTCTCTAGTTAAGTTAGTAAGCATACCTCTAATCTTCTTACTATTATCTGGAATGAATGAACAGCAATGACGCTCATTGAGCATCTTGCAGACCCCTCCGCTCTTTGCTAAAAGAATGTCTAAAGCAAGCCGATTTTGAAGAGTCATAGCTCTTTCTGCAGCAAGTTCAGTATCCATCAGGAGTATAGCCCCTGTAAAGTTTGTCAGCATGTTATCCACAAAAGTAGACAACTTTTGAATTTTCACGGAATTCAAGATAACCCCTACTGAAGGAATTATGGCTCCAAATATATCACCAATGACAGGAGCCACTGATTCTCGTTTTTGTCTAGCATGTTGTAATTCAGACGTTTTAGGTATTTGCTTTAAGTCATCAATCTGGTAAATCTTTGGGAAAACTATTCCCAAATAACATGTCCCATACCATCCCTTAGGGAGACGGTAATAAGCATTAAGCCCACAGATGTATTAGATCCCAGGGATCGCTGGATCCTGTCCATTTAACATAAATGTCCATTTACTCTGAAACAAAAACACATGTCTGCATTCACTCGTTCCCACAAACAAATTGTCTTGCTCAGATTTTGGCCTATATATACAAAGCCTACCTACATGCAATGCATCTATAGCTAATTTGCCTTGTGTTTTGATTTCCGTGTAAGCATAATCGTTTGCATATGTGCGTTTTTCTAACCCTTTTTCTAATCTTTCTTTCAATACTTTGCATCTATCATCAGTGTGATCTAAAAAGCTTTTCTCTACAGGAGACAATAAGCAGGTCAGATTGTTGTGATGTGCATAGGCAGTCCCAAATGTAAGCGTTGATTCAAAGAAACCTCTAACAATTTTTATATCATGTTCTTTAGCTAGCTTGTTCAAGAATTCAATCACAGGCACAAAGGAAAACACAACATCCAAATTTGAGTAAAAGTATTGCACATGCTCTTGATTATAGAATCTGGTTAGTAGCAAGTTACAGCTAATCCCGTAGGTTAAAGGAAGGCTATGATAGGTAACCCCTTCTTGCACAGATGAAGGAATCTTAGTACACACATAACAGTCTTTCGCATCCATAGTCTCGACATACTCATTCAGTAGGCAATAGAAGACATTAGTAGAAAGTTCCCCTTTTGAATTAGTCCCCTCATGCAAGTGTCTTGCATCCTGCTCGAACCTCTCCCACGGTGTTAGTGTGATAGTATCAGGTTTTGAAGTAGCGTTAATAGTTTTCTTATCGAACCACGGCATTCCCACAATCACTCCTACAATTATTACTTC
This sequence comes from Pleurodeles waltl, assembly GCF_031143425.1. Lineage (NCBI taxonomy): Eukaryota > Metazoa > Chordata > Amphibia > Caudata > Salamandridae > Pleurodeles > Pleurodeles waltl. The sequence goes on along the minus strand of NC_090447.1, from coordinate 1,477,348,027 downwards.
GCATACAATACCTATTATAAGACTTAACCAACCACACACCTTACTCTTCATGTTACTACTTCTATCGTAAGCCATGTCTGTATAGAATCAAATAGCAGAACAACAATCAACTTGAGGATGATATAAACTTCCCTTCTTTCACTCTCCTTTGCGTGTATTTACAGCGTTTTCATTTACTCCAGGATCCCTTTGTCAAATCAGGTTAGCAGCTTGTCAAATCAGGTTTCTCAAAGTCAAATCAGGTTATCAGTGTCTCATCCGGTAATTCATAAGTCTCTTCCTTCAGTTTTCGATTTCCAATTTGAACAAAAGTCTTATCTTTGAATTAGTTCAGGTGCCGTAGTATTGGCCTGGTACTTCTCGATCAAAACAGAATGCTAGTAATTCCTGTTGCCATTCAGATGTTGTAGCATACGCCCATTCAGGACCTGTATACCTTCTATTTGCGACTCTTTTTCTTTTCAGTCTACGTTCACCTTGCAGTTCTCCTTCACTCAGATCTTCTACTCAGGATGTATCAGTTTCTTCAACTATTGTTTCACCTGGTACACTTCTCGCCTTTGCAGCCTGTTTCTCTGGCCAGTTATCTCCTTTATACGTCTTCTTCCGATTTGTCTTTTCAGGACGCTGAACAGCGCCCTCCTCTTGTAATATGGTGTTTTCTCTTGATGGACCTGCCACTGGCTCAGGGGATGCCGGATTGCTCTGGTCTCTTTCTATTATTTCCCCTTCTTCTGCTTCTTCTTCTTCTGGATCTGTAACGGGTTCAAGTTCTAACCCGTATTCGTCTACTTCTGGGAGAACCTCTCCTTGACTTAGTTCTCCTGCTGCCTCTACTGAGATAGGCACTCTGTACCTCTCTCGAACTCACTCACTGCTTGAGGGACAAGGCTGTTCTCAGTGGGCTCTCCTGCAGTGTCAGCTCCCTCTTGGCTGTTTTCTAGCCCTGAGACTTCTCTTTCTGGAACTGTTGTGCCGGAAACTTCAAGTTCCTCATCAGTTGGACACGTTACCTTCTTTGTGTGACTGTTATGTATCCAATTTGGAACGCCTGCACATTTCACAGCAGTAGTTGTTGTCAAGATTACTTGATACGGCCCCTTCCAGCGCGGCTCCAAATGTGACTTTCTCACGTGCTTCTTGACAACCACCCAGTCACCGGCTTGTAGGGTGTGACCCGGATCTCCAATCGGTGGCAATGTGTTAGCTTCTACCTGGTGAGAGAAAGAGCAAATCATATCAGCCAAACCTTTGCAGTAGTCCAACACCATATCATCCGTGATATTCACTAGAGCATTTGCAGGTACTGCGGTTAACCTCATAGCTCTACCCATGAGGATCTCATGAGGTGATAGTCCTGTCTTCTTATTGGGGGTGTTCCTCATGGACATCAGCACTAAGGGTAATGCATCTGGCCATTTCATATTGGTAGCTGCGCACATCTTTGCCATTCTTGATTTCAAGGTACCATTAATTTGCTCTACTAATCCTGATGCTTCAGGGCGGTAGCTACAGTGCAGCTTTGCAACTGTGAGACTGTCATTTCTACGTGTGGGGTAAGCTTCAATCCAGTGACTGAAAACACACACAGTCACCAATACATACTTTAATCCTCCACAAACAGGCATCTCAATGAAATCCATTAGCATTTTGCTAAATGGACCACCAGCTCTCCCAATGTGGCACAAAGTTACCACAGTCCCTTTTCCGGCATTCATCTGTTGACAGATGATGCACCTGTGACAGGTAACCTCTGCGGCATGTCTGAACTTCGGGTTAAACCAATCGATTTTGAATGACCTGATCATTGCGTCTCTCCCAAGATGAGCCTGTCCATGGAATAACCTTGCGAATTGGGACAGAAGACTGTTTGGTAAAACTAGTTTCCCGTCCTCTGATACCCACAAGTCGTCAGCCCTCTGTACACATTGCATTCTTTGCCAGGAGCGTTTTTCCTCTTTGCTAGCACGACCTTGTAGTGTCTTAAGTTCATCTAGCGTATCGACTACCCTTAATGCAAGGTTCAAACATGTGTCATTTTCAATTTGCGGTAACAATTCCCACTGGTCCTTGAACGATAGTCAGTTCAATGCGCAGAATCTTGCGACTTGATCTGCATAGCTGTTTCCCATGCACACAAAGTCTTGTGACTTGACATGAGCATTGCATTTCACCACGGCAATTTCAAGAGGTAACTGAATCGCATGTAACAAGTCTTTAATTTGTTCACCATTTTTCACCGGAGAACCAGAAGAGGGCATGAAACTTCTCTGTGACCACAGTTGGCCAAAATCATGTACAATTCCGAATCCATATCTGCTGTCAGTATAGATAGTGACTTTCAGATTCACAGCCGCCTGGCATGCCTTGGTAAGGGTGATTAGTTCTGCCACTTGTGCGGAAAACACTTTTTCAAGCCAGGAAGCTTCAATAATACCAGCTATGGTACATACAGCATAACCGGCTCTCAGTGTTCCAACTGAATCTCTCAAACAGGACCCATCAACAAACATGATGCAGTCATTTTCTTTCAATTGTGTATCTTGAATATCAGGTCGTGGCTTGGTACATAATTCCGTCACCTCAAGACAATCATGCTCAACTTCCTCTTCATTATTAACTTCAGTGTTTTCAGCAGGAAGTAGTGTTGCCGGGTTCAATACAGTACATCATTTCAGAGAAACATTTGGTGACCCTAGTATAATTGTCTCATATTTGGTGAGTCGAGCATTTGTCATGTGCTGAGTTTTGGTTCGAGTTAACAAAATTTCAACTGAATGTGGAACCATTAATGTTAGGGGGTATCCCATCACTATGCCTTCGCATTGCGTAAGGCTCTGACCAACTGCTGTAACTGCACGCAAGCAACCCGGTAGGGCTGCTGCAACGGGGTCCAAAGTAGCTGAAAAATATGCTACAGGGCGATTTGCACCTCCTTGGACCTGTGTTAAGACAGACAAAGAACAAGCATCACGTTCATGACAAAACAGTAGAAAAGGTTTCGTGTAATCAGGCATACCCAAAGCTGGTGCCCTGCACATGCACTCTCTCAACTCCATGAATGACTCAAGCTCTTCTTTGGACGAAGCTATGGTATACGGCTCATCCTTGATCTCTTTACCTGTCAGCTTTATCAAAGGTTTTGAGATAATCGAGAAGTTGGGTATCCACTGGCGACAGTAGCCCACCATTCCCAAATCATTCTGACATCTCTCTTTGTTGTTGGAGGGTTCATTTGCAAAATGGCTGTTATTCTTTCCTTCGATATTCTTCGGGACCCCCTTTCAATCAGATGCCCTAAGTATTTCACCTCTTTCTGACAGTATTGCAGCTTCTTGGGTGACACCTTATGCCCATTCTTTCCCAAATGATTCAATAAGGCAATTGTTGGATGCAAACAGCAAATCATCGATGTACTGCACTAAAGTCGAGTTAAAAGGCAGTACTAAGGATTCTAAATCCTTTTTCAATATCTGATTAAAAATGGAAGGTTACTCAGAAAACCCTTGGGGAATTCTGCACCAACTGTACACCTTATCCAGGAGTTTGAAACTGAACAAAAATTAGCTGTCCTCGTGAAGAGGTATCGAAAAGAAAGCTTGTGACAAGTCTATAACGGTGAACCATTCAGCATCACACGGAACCTGAAACATGATTACTGCTGGGTTGGGCACTATGGGGCAACATTTTACCACAATCTCGTTTATTTTCCTCAAATCCTGCACAATTCGAACTTTCCCACAAGTCTTTTTCAGACCCATTATCGGTGAATTACATGGGCTGCTCAACACTTCCTTCAGGACTCCCTGTTTCAAAAAATCTGCAATTATTTGTGACACTTGAATAAGAACATCTTGTGCCATATGATATTGTGGCACCTGGGGAAACACTGCATTCGGCTTCATCTGTACTTTAACTGGTTCTACACCTTTCATCAGTCCCACTTCCTTTCCTGTCAAGTCCCACACTTTTTCTGTCACTGTTCCTTGTAATTCGGCAGGTAGATCAATCACTGTGAGCACCGGGAATAATGTAATCAAAGGGTAATCCTCATTTGTAAGTCCTGTCTCTAATTCTGAGAACTGACCTTCGTCTCCTTCATTGTCACTGTTTGTTTGCACTTCGATTCCATCATTAGTACATGTAATCGAACATTTTGTTTTGCACAGCAAGTCCCTTCCCAGTAAGGATACCGGGCTTGAATCACAGACTACAAACCTATGTAGTCCCTGGAAGTTGCCGATCTCAACTTGCACTGGATCTGTAATCGGGTTTGTCAGATACTGATTCGCCACTTCGACCACTCTTATGGTAAGCCCTGAAAGTGGTAATTTCGGATCCTCTGCACTTCTGACTGTAGAGCGTGTAGCTCTGGTATCAAACAAGAATGAAACCATGTAACCTATTACCTTGCACCTTTCCTTCTACATAGGGTCCCCTCCGATCTACCTCTAGGGATGCTGCAAGCCTGCACTCTTTACTGTCTGAGCTGTCATTCGACCACTCCTCATTCATTCCATCTTCACCTCGCAATGGGAATTGCTGTACTGTGTTATTTTGACTCATTACCTGACCTGTGACCTGTTGAGGAAGCATCACCTGTTGCTGTCCCATCGGAGCCATTGGTAATTGCATTTGCTGTCTAGGTACCATGGGAACCTGCTGTTGTACTTGCTGCATTTGTACTGGCTGAACACGCTGCATTTGCATCTGCTGCATGGGCTGTACCCCTTGCATCTGTACCTGGTTATTCTGAAAATTCGAATTCTGATTTCTCAGTTTTGGACCTCTCTAGTTAAGTTAGTAAGCATACCTCTAATCTTCTTACTATTATCTGGAATGAATGAACAGCAATGACGCTCATTGAGCATCTTGCAGACCCCTCCGCTCTTTGCTAAAAGAATGTCTAAAGCAAGCCGATTTTGAAGAGTCATAGCTCTTTCTGCAGCAAGTTCAGTATCCATCAGGAGTATAGCCCCTGTAAAGTTTGTCAGCATGTTATCCACAAAAGTAGACAACTTTTGAATTTTCACGGAATTCAAGATAACCCCTACTGAAGGAATTATGGCTCCAAATATATCACCAATGACAGGAGCCACTGATTCTCGTTTTTGTCTAGCATGTTGTAATTCAGACGTTTTAGGTATTTGCTTTAAGTCATCAATCTGGTAAATCTTTGGGAAAACTATTCCCAAATAACATGTCCCATACCATCCCTTAGGGAGACGGTAATAAGCATTAAGCCCACAGATGTATTAGATCCCAGGGATCGCTGGATCCTGTCCATTTAACATAAATGTCCATTTACTCTGAAACAAAAACACATGTCTGCATTCACTCGTTCCCACAAACAAATTGTCTTGCTCAGATTTTGGCCTATATATACAAAGCCTACCTACATGCAATGCATCTATAGCTAATTTGCCTTGTGTTTTGATTTCCGTGTAAGCATAATCGTTTGCATATGTGCGTTTTTCTAACCCTTTTTCTAATCTTTCTTTCAATACTTTGCATCTATCATCAGTGTGATCTAAAAAGCTTTTCTCTACAGGAGACAATAAGCAGGTCAGATTGTTGTGATGTGCATAGGCAGTCCCAAATGTAAGCGTTGATTCAAAGAAACCTCTAACAATTTTTATATCATGTTCTTTAGCTAGCTTGTTCAAGAATTCAATCACAGGCACAAAGGAAAACACAACATCCAAATTTGAGTAAAAGTATTGCACATGCTCTTGATTATAGAATCTGGTTAGTAGCAAGTTACAGCTAATCCCGTAGGTTAAAGGAAGGCTATGATAGGTAACCCCTTCTTGCACAGATGAAGGAATCTTAGTACACACATAACAGTCTTTCGCATCCATAGTCTCGACATACTCATTCAGTAGGCAATAGAAGACATTAGTAGAAAGTTCCCCTTTTGAATTAGTCCCCTCATGCAAGTGTCTTGCATCCTGCTCGAACCTCTCCCACGGTGTTAGTGTGATAGTATCAGGTTTTGAAGTAGCGTTAATAGTTTTCTTATCGAACCACGGCATTCCCACAATCACTCCTACAATTATTACTTCGCATACAATACCTATTATAAGACTTAACCAACCACACACCTTACTCTTCATGTTACTACTTCTATCGTAAGCCATGTCTGTATAGAATCAAATAGCAGAACAACAATCAACTTGAGGATGATATAAACTTCCCTTCTTTCACTCTCCTTTGCGTGTATTTACAGCGTTTTCATTTACTCCAGGATCCCTTTGTCAAATCAGGTTAGCAGCTTGTCAAATCAGGTTTCTCAAAGTCAAATCAGGTTATCAGTGTCTCATCCGGTAATTCATAAGTCTCTTCCTTCAGTTTTCGATTTCCAATTTGAACAAAAGTCTTATCTTTGAATTAGTTCAGGTGCCGTAGTATTGGCCTGGTACTTCTCGATCAAAACAGAATGCTAGTAATTCCTGTTGCCATTCAGATGTTGTAGCATACGCCCATTCAGGACCTGTATACCTTCTATTTGCGACTCTTTTTCTTTTCAGTCTACGTTCACCTTGCAGTTCTCCTTCACTCAGATCTTCTACTCAGGATGTATCAGTTTCTTCAACTATTGTTTCACCTGGTACACTTCTCGCCTTTGCAGCCTGTTTCTCTGGCCAGTTATCTCCTTTATACGTCTTCTTCCGATTTGTCTTTTCAGGACGCTGAACAGCGCCCTCCTCTTGTAATATGGTGTTTTCTCTTGATGGACCTGCCACTGGCTCAGGGGATGCCGGATTGCTCTGGTCTCTTTCTATTATTTCCCCTTCTTCTGCTTCTTCTTCTTCTGGATCTGTAACGGGTTCAAGTTCTAACCCGTATTCGTCTACTTCTGGGAGAACCTCTCCTTGACTTAGTTCTCCTGCTGCCTCTACTGAGATAGGCACTCTGTACCTCTCTCGAACTCACTCACTGCTTGAGGGACAAGGCTGTTCTCAGTGGGCTCTCCTGCAGTGTCAGCTCCCTCTTGGCTGTTTTCTAGCCCTGAGACTTCTCTTTCTGGAACTGTTGTGCCGGAAACTTCAAGTTCCTCATCAGTTGGACACGTTACCTTCTTTGTGTGACTGTTATGTATCCAATTTGGAACGCCTGCACATTTCACAGCAGTAGTTGTTGTCAAGATTACTTGATACGGCCCCTTCCAGCGCGGCTCCAAATGCGACTTTCTCACGTGCTTCTTGACAACCACCCAGTCACCGGCTTGTAGGGTGTGACCCGGATCTCCAATCGGTGGCAATGTGTTAGCTTCTACCTGGTGAGAGAAAGAGCAAATCATATCAGCCAAACCTTTGCAGTAGTCCAACACCATATCATCCGTGATATTCACTAGAGCATTTGCAGGTACTGCGGTTAACCTCATAGCTCTACCCATGAGGATCTCATGAGGTGATAGTCCTGTCTTCTTATTGGGGGTGTTCCTCATGGACATCAGCACTAAGGGTAATGCATCTGGCCATTTCATATTGGTAGCTGCGCACATCTTTGCCATTCTTGATTTCAAGGTACCATTAATTTGCTCTACTAATCCTGATGCTTCAGGGCGGTAGCTACAGTGCAGCTTTGCAACTGTGAGACTGTCATTTCTACGTGTGGGGTAAGCTTCAATCCAGTGACTGAAAACACACACAGTCACCAATACATACTTTAATCCTCCACAAACAGGCATCTCAATGAAATCCATTAGCATTTTGCTAAATGGACCACCAGCTCTCCCAATGTGGCACAAAGTTACCACAGTCCCTTTTCCGGCATTCATCTGTTGACAGATGATGCACCTGTGACAGGTAACCTCTGCGGCATGTCTGAACTTCGGGTTAAACCAATCGATTTTGAATGACCTGATCATTGCGTCTCTCCCAAGATGAGCCTGTCCATGGAATAACCTTGCGAATTGGGACAGAAGACTGTTTGGTAAAACTAGTTTCCCGTCCTCTGATACCCACAAGTCGTCAGCCCTCTGTACACATTGCATTCTTTGCCAGGAGCGTTTTTCCTCTTTGCTAGCACGACCTTGTAGTGTCTTAAGTTCATCTAGCGTATCGACTACCCTTAATGCAAGGTTCAAACATGTGTCATTTTCAATTTGCGGTAACAATTCCCACTGGTCCTTGAACGATAGTCAGTTCAATGCGCAGAATCTTGCGACTTGATCTGCATAGCTGTTTCCCATGCACACAAAGTCTTGTGACTTGACATGAGCATTGCATTTCACCACGGCAATTTCAAGAGGTAACTGAATCGCATGTAACAAGTCTTTAATTTGTTCACCATTTTTCACCGGAGAACCAGAAGAGGGCATGAAACTTCTCTGTGACCACAGTTGGCCAAAATCATGTACAATTCCGAATCCATATCTGCTGTCAGTATAGATAGTGACTTTCAGATTCACAGCCGCCTGGCATGCCTTGGTAAGGGTGATTAGTTCTGCCACTTGTGCGGAAAACACTTTTTCAAGCCAGGAAGCTTCAATAATACCAGCTATGGTACATACAGCATAACCGGCTCTCAGTGTTCCAACTGAATCTCTCAAACAGGACCCATCAACAAACATGATGCAGTCATTTTCTTTCAATTGTGTATCTTGAATATCAGGTCGTGGCTTGGTACATAATTCCGTCACCTCAAGACAATCATGCTCAACTTCCTCTTCATTATTAACTTCAGTGTTTTCAGCAGGAAGTAGTGTTGCCGGGTTCAATACAGTACATCATTTCAGAGAAACATTTGGTGACCCTAGTATAATTGTCTCATATTTGGTGAGTCGAGCATTTGTCATGTGCTGAGTTTTGGTTCGAGTTAACAAAATTTCAACTGAATGTGGAACCATTAATGTTAGGGGGTATCCCATCACTATGCCTTCGCATTGTGTAAGGCTCTGACCAACTGCTGTAACTGCACGCAAGCAACCCGGTAGGGCTGCTGCAACGGGGTCCAAAGTAGCTGAAAAATATGCTACAGGGCGATTTGCACCTCCTTGGACCTGTGTTAAGACAGACAAAGAACAAGCATCACGTTCATGACAAAACAGTAGAAAAGGTTTCGTGTAATCAGGCATACCCAAAGCTGGTGCCCTGCACATGCACTCTCTCAACTCCATGAATGACTCAAGCTCTTCTTTGGACGAAGCTATGGTATACGGCTCATCCTTGATCTCTTTACCTGTCAGCTTTATCAAAGGTTTTGAGATAATCGAGAAGTTGGGTATCCACTGGCGACAGTAGCCCACCATTCCCAAATCATTCTGACATCTCTCTTTGTTGTTGGAGGGTTCATTTGCAAAATGGCTGTTATTCTTTCCTTCGATATTCTTCGGGACCCCCTTTCAATCAGATGCCCTAAGTATTTCACCTCTTTCTGACAGTATTGCAGCTTCTTGGGTGACACCTTATGCCCATTCTTTCCCAAATGATTCAATAAGGCAATTGTTGGATGCAAACAGCAAATCATCGATGTACTGCACTAAAGTCGAGTTAAAAGGCAGTACTAAGGATTCTAAATCCTTTTTCAATATCTGATTAAAAATGGAAGGTTACTCAGAAAACCCTTGGGGAATTCTGCACCAACTGTACACCTTATCCAGGAGTTTGAAACTGAACAAAAATTAGCTGTCCTTGTGAAGAGGTATCGAAAAGAAAGCTTGTGACAAGTCTATAACGGTGAACCATTCAGCATCACACGGAACCTGAAACATGATTACTGCTGGGTTGGGCACTATGGGGCAACATTTTACCACAATCTCGTTTATTTTCCTCAAATCCTGCACAATTCGAACTTTCCCACAAGTCTTTTTCAGACCCATTATCGGTGAATTACATGGGCTGCTCAACACTTCCTTCAGGACTCCCTGTTTCAAAAAATCTGCAATTATTTGTGACACTTGAATAAGAACATCTTGTGCCATATGATATTGTGGCACCTGGGGAAACACTGCATTCGGCTTCATCTGTACTTTAACTGGTTCTACACCTTTCATCAGTCCCACTTCCTTTCCTGTCAAGTCCCACACTTTTTCTGTCACTGTTCCTTGTAATTCGGCAGGTAGATCAATCACTGTGAGCACCGGGAATAATGTAATCAAAGGGTAATCCTCATTTGTAAGTCCTGTCTCTAATTCTGAGAACTGACCTTCGTCTCCTTCATTGTCACTGTTTGTTTGCACTTCGATTCCATCATTAGTACATGTAATCGAACATTTTGTTTTGCACAGCAAGTCCCTTCCCAGTAAGGATACCGGGCTTGAATCACAGACTACAAACCTATGTAGTCCCTGGAAGTTGCCGATCTCAACTTGCACTGGATCTGTAATCGGGTTTGTCAGATACTGATTCGCCACTTCGACCACTCTTATGGTAAGCCCTGAAAGTGGTAATTTCGGATCCTCTGCACTTCTGACTGTAGAGCGTGTAGCTCTGGTATCAAACAAGAATGAAACCATGTAACCTATTACCTTGCACCTTTCCTTCTACATAGGGTCCCCTCCGATCTACCTCTAGGGATGCTGCAAGCCTGCACTCTTTACTGTCTGAGCTGTCATTCGACCACTCCTCATTCATTCCATCTTCACCTCGCAATGGGAATTGCTGTACTGTGTTATTTTGACTCATTACCTGACCTGTGACCTGTTGAGGAAGCATCACCTGTTGCTGTCCCATCGGAGCCATTGGTAATTGCATTTGCTGTCTAGGTACCATGGGAACCTGCTGTTGTACTTGCTGCATTTGTACTGGCTGAACACGCTGCATTTGCATCTGCTGCATGGGCTGTACCCCTTGCATCTGTACCTGGTTATTCTGAAAATTCGAATTCTGATTTCTCAGTTTTGGACCTCGTACATTTTGTAATGTACCGACATTAATGCTTTGTTGAACAACACCATCCTGCACCATATTTGGGCACTCCCGTTTCCAGTGCCCCACGCCCCCGCACGCATGACATGGTGACATCTTTTTCATCCCTTGTGCGTCATTTTGATCCACAACAGTATTCAAATCTGAACCGCGATTCACAAAACCTCGACCTCGACCTCTCGGTTGTGGCTGAAACACACCATTCATTTGCGGTTGCTGCTGTATCATCTGTTGAACTCCATTTCCCTGTATTCCTGCCTGTGCAGCCCTTATCTGCATCACCATCACCTTTTCTTTCACTTTTTCTGCTTTAGTTCAATCTCGTCACTACAGTATTTCGCATACTGCAACACCTCATCAATCGGCTTCGCTTGCCAACAAATCAAATGATTTTTAATCATCTGACTGACCTCTGGTCTCAGCCCTTCAACAAATCTGAACACAAGATGGTTCATGTCTTTCGGCTCAATAGTTTCAGTATCACTGTAATGTTTGAATGCCTTTAACAACCTCTCATAGTAAGCATGTATCCTTAACCTCCTGTGAGGTCCGGTCGATTTTCTGCCAATCAGTCACCTTTGGCGACACTTTCTGCTTCAAAAACTCAATCACTATATGATAATATTTCATCACCTCCTCAGAAGGTGCTCCAGTTACCTTATCCCTTGCCGGCTCCTTTGTCGGCCAGTCTACCCCTCTCTTGCCCTCAAGCCACAAATCAGGCGGAACAATGATCTCAAACAAAGTATTCAAGTCTTCCCAGAGACACTTTGCAAGCTTTACAAACCTATCTGTTTGTTGATACCACTCAATCGGTTTCTCCCTCAACCGGGGATAATCATTTTTAAAAGATAGGATGTCTCCTCTGGACCACGGCACATGAATTAAAACTCCACCAGCTGTTTCTCTCATGGGTAGTATTTTTACTGATTCCGTATCGGGTGAAGCTTTAGCTTGGCCCGACCCCGGACTGTCACCTTTCTCCTTATCTCTTTTCTTTGCCTATCTGCCTTCCCACTTTTCTAACGCTCCTCAAATTTGTGCACTTTGCAAAAGTTCTTTTAAATGCGCCTTCATTCCGGCAGACCTCATGTGCTCAAAGTCTTTTGAATCAAATTCTAACCTGTAACTTCTTTTCAAATGTTTAGTGCTCTCAATATCAATGTTGTACTTGTCTGCCAGGTTCGCTAATCTCTGATGTACCTTGCCTACCTCTTTAGTAATCTTAGGACACAGATACCTCAATTCTGCTTCTGTGTATGACTCTAATCTGTTTACTCCCATTGTTCCATCCACTAGTTCAGCAGCTTCCACTCCCAGTCTCACAAAATTCAGGTAGTCATCTTGCCCTGTCTTTTCCGGTTCTATAGTAGTCACTGTAGTCTTTTGTGAAGCATAGGTATTTTCCAGCCACTCATTCAACTGTTGTACTGTAAAACCTTGCAGTGAAATATTTCCTTTGGTGACTGTGAAGCATTCGTACTTATTGTCTGCGGAGTCAAAACCCCTAGCCCTGCCTGACGCATTGCTTCCAAGGGTGCTTCCACTGGGCTAAGGTCTATCAAGGACCTCGGCTTTTCAACTGCTTGTTCTCCCGGGGCCATTATCTGGGGAGTTCCCATGGACCCTCATCTTGTTAGATCTTGGGTCATTACTCCCTGATCACATACGCCAGATTTACCCTGTGCATATAACGGCACCGGTGGACCGACAGTAATTGGTAACGATATTGCAGCAGGTGTCTGACCCAGTCCCAAACTTCGTGGAGCAGTAACCCCATAAGTCTGTTCCAAAGTACCCGGGACAGGTATTAACGGAGGACCAGCTACTGGATTGTACCCTGGTATCAGTTGTGGTTGTGGCTGAGACAGTAATTTCGGAGTTGACTCAATCTGCACTAACCTCGATTTGGTATATATCGGGTCTGGCAGCACAATCAGATTTGTAGTAGTCTCAAGTACTGGGACGTCTGGATAGATCCTCTGTATCTTCTGTGGAAGTTGCAACTGTATCTGCATGTCTGGCGCAGTGGGTACACTGACACCATTCTGTATCGAAGCCGTATCACTAGTCTGTACCGTATCAGTAACTCCCTTCTCCTGCGTCTGGTTCCCAGGACCCACGCTAGTGCTTGGAACACTGTCGCTCACCGCATTAGGTGGCGGGCGATCATGTAATAATCGGTCCATGAATTCTTCATCGTCTGAATCATCTTCCTCTTTCCAAGGTCTCTTATTTTCTTTAGGCTTACTAGAATCCTTATCTGTTTTACAGGTGGCTTTCTTTCCCTGCGTCTCGTCTCCCTGTGTTATTGCTGGGAACAGTTTCAGCCAGTCAACAATTCCCCGTCTCCACATTTTGTTCTCATTATCCCACCTAGCTTCTGCATAAGACTTTTCTGCCCTTTTTAGTCTTCTCTGGAATCTTTCTTGTCTATGTTTAAGAGCCATCGAGTCCCAAATCGCTAAAGCCTCATACTGAGCTGGCCATTGAGGTGGTTTTTGTGTACTTAACATCCACTTTAGATTATCTAGTACCTTTGAATTGAACGTCCCATGTTCTGGAAACGCTAAACATTCCTCTTTCTCTGTTAATTTACGCCACTGTTTCATCCATAAACAAGGCACAACACCTTTTTCCTCCATAACTATGTAAGCTGGAGTACCCTCAGGCGGTGTAGGCTCTCCATCAGTGGCCATAATGTAGGCGTCTCCTTTCAGAGCACTCTTGAATGCTTTGACAAAATTAATTTCTACGTTTTCTCTTTATTTGTATTTAATCAGAAAATGACTTAGTTACCAGGACACTCTTCACCCACCTTTCTCAACCTATTGCCTCTCACGGACGGCAGCCAATCCGTGCGCGACCCCTCTCGACAACCGACCTATCTCAGCGTGGCACCACTGATGTCACACTCACACACTGCAGCTGACAAAGTCTTGCGGCTCGTCAGCCCCTCACTGGATTCACACAAACTAATGCAAAAATTACTGCGAGCATCTTTAACAATGACACAAATCTGCCGGTTTACTACAGGAAGGGTAACACATTCGCTTCAGAATTTTACAGAGATTTCACTTGAAGCCTCGGCCGCTACTCTCTCCTTCTCAATTCCCGCATATGCAAGCAGAATTCGACCTGCAAATCCTACTCTCGACTTGTCAATGGTTCGTTCTAGTGCACTTTAGAACTTGCCAAATCTCCATCGAAGGTTTCACACATACGTTTTGACGCAAACCCGACTTGTCAACCACGCCCGATTGACCTATTAAACCGCACAGATTACAACATAAACCCAAGTGTCTCCTACACTTGTCAGTATACTCCGGAGTCTTAGACCATGACGAACAACCAACCACGTGGATAATTTTGAGCACAAAGCACCACACTCATATGAAGTACGCCGACTTCCCTACTCTCATACTGCGGAGTACGTCCACTCCTACTAAAACAACATTTACCTGGCCTGAATACACACAAATTTCACAATCACCTGCAAAAAGGCATAAGCTGAGCAAGCGCAAAACCCTATACCACACATGCTATGACGCAGAGAACATTCCCAACTCACTTAGGAAGGCTCCGAGATCCCGGGAAAGTCATGGTGAATTTAGAATCATATCATACCTCCAATTTGCATTATTACAGAAAAAACAATTTAAACAGCGATTCTCCCTCCTAGGGCCCCGAAGGGCCAAACCGTCGCTCTGCTACCAGAACTGTTAACGTGTCCCTCTATGTTAATTTATTACACATTAGGACTCGTTTTAGGCCAATGAATCTTTTGACCCAGTTGAGAGACACCGTAGGACGAGATAACTAATCAATATGTCAATCAATACATCAATGATGTCATCAATATTTATCACAACAATACATTTCACCTTAGTCAAAGTCATTAACCAATTCAAGAAGCTACCATGACCTTTCAGTCATGAATAACCACACCTTGTTTAGTAGAATTTTATGAATTTTTATTCCCTATTAATTACAATCTAATAGCAAATGCGTTAATCTCAACACCAAGAAACATAGCAACATAGTCACAATATGGCAACTTTGATAAGATTTAATTAAGTCAAGAATCACAAACATTAGAACATAGCAGGGTGTAAACATAGATCAAGCATAGCAGAGTGTCAATATCACATCAATTCAACAAAGCATAGTCTCGGTCGTTTGTCTATTTGCGTCAGTTTAGTGAACACCTGTCCTAACCACTGATTAGCATTAGCATGCTGGGCTTCATGCAAACAATTTAAAACATCAATTTGGAAAACATCTAGCTAGGGTCTCTGTCAAAACAAGCAGTTGTACCTAGAAAGGAAAAGCAAACAGACATATTACAATTGCATTGTCATAGTTACCCTCCAAAGATTAGGTCAGCGCACAGGTTTAGTCTTCGTCTTCAGGACATCAGTCAATTCGCCATCAATCAGGACTTAACTAAAGGGCAAAAGTGGACACTTCCCTCATAAGGAGGAAAAAATGGGCAGTCTATAGGTGAGGATGGTTTCTAATAAAGTCTCAGGTCACCAAACAGAGTGACAGAGTTTCTGGATAAAATCAATAGCATTCCCTACCTAATGATCCCGACCTTTCTGTGACATGGGTTTTTATCCCTTTTTCGTAGTACATTCCCCCAAAATTCTATTGGACATTTACTATACCCCACTATCTTTAACCTATCAAATTTAACATTTGGTAATCTCAATGGTCACCCCACGTTATTTTAGAGATTGCTGATTGGTCTTCATAATTGACGCCTTCAGAGGTGGCACATCCAGCGTTATCTTTTTTGGCGTCTCTTGGCACGTCCTTTGGTCAGCAGTTTTCGTCGTTCACCGGTCTAAGTGACCTTGTACATAACATTAATCTACACTTGTTTCAATATTTTAAAACATTCATTTCAGAGCACCAAAGATGCGCCTGGGAACGGATTCAATATGGATACATTAGTCTTCCAAGTTTGAAGAAAAAGAACATTTGCAGGGTCATGGCCCCTTGTGAGTCAGCACACTGGAAAACAGAAAAATGCATTTAATATGAGAGCCTAGCAGCTAAACTGCAGCTCACGCTAAGTTAAGGCCTATGAAGAAATTCAATACAGTTTCAACAATATGAACGTTAATATAAGCTTAATTGAACATAACATAAACATTTTATTCATCATTATTAGTTGCGTCTACATTGGTGGCCACTCATCGTGTTCCCAATTTCAGTACACGTTTAAGCAAAATCGCTATTATTATAGTTTTCTATGCAGTATTGTCACACATTAATATATAGACATTTCGTTCTAATATAGGTTATATAAACTACGCTCTCTCAGTCCCTCCTCTGATGATGCTCGTCATCACACAAACCTCTCTCTTTGACCTTTCACTTTAATTTTTCACTTTACGCATAATGCGCATTTCAACATCTTGTCCCTTGTGCGAGCTTTCCCAAATTTCATTGAACATTTTCTCTCTTTCACTTTCTTCATTTCTCCTGGTTCTTTTTGTCCAATTTCTTTTAATTTTATCATTAATTTTGCATGCTCCCCATAATCCTAATAGACAGGCCAGAACAATTAAAAGACCCCCTAGTATTTTTGCAAGAACCCCATTCCAAATATTGGTAAACCGGCTTCCCACTCTAGCAACTCCTTTTCCAAATTTCTCCCACACTCCAAGTTCCTTCAAATCTTTCAAATCTACACTATCTCTAGTTAGGTTAGTAAGCATACCTCTAATCTTCTTACTATTATCTGGAATGAATGAACAGCACTGACGCTCATTGAGCATCTTGCAGACTCCTCCGCTCTTTGCTAAAAGAATGTCTAAAGCAAGCCGATTTTGAAGAGTCATAGCTCTTTCTGCAGCAAGTTCATTATCCATCAGGAGTATAGCCCCTGTAAAGTTTGTCAGCATGTTATCCACAATAGTAAACAACTTTTGAATTTTCATGGAATTCAAGATAACCCCTACTGTAGGAATTATGGCTCCAAATATATCACCAATGACAGCCGCCACTGATTATCGTTTTTGTCTAGCATGTTGTAATTCAGACTTTTTAGGTATTTGCTTTAAGTCATCAATCTGGTAAATCTTTGGGAAAACTATTCCCAAATAACATGTCCTATACCATCCCTTAGGGAGACGGTAATAAGCATTAAGCCCACAGATGTATTATCATCGTGGTCACAATTTCAGTACACGTTTAAGCAAAATCGCTATTATTATAGTTTTCTATGCAGTATCGTCACACATTAATATATAGACATTTCGTTCTAATATAGGTTATATAAACTACGCTCTCTCACCCCCTTCTGCTCACACCTGTCCAGAGGGTGGAATCCACACAGGGGCGACATCCATGGCGTTTCCCCAGTACCCTCTGACTGACCATAAGCAAATAATTATGTTTTCCAAAATCACACATACTGCATTTAGAAGTTCTTTGAAATATGTACATAAAATGTGCATGCAACATTTTGAAAGTGAAACTCTGAAGACACATAATAAATGTACGAATTGGCATCGATTAAAAACAAACATAAATTAGGCTTTAATTGAATGTCTATGGTGGAAACTCTAAAGATTCGGTTTCTAAGTAAATCTTGAAACAATAAAAGGATTTCATTGAATATTAAAATGTTGTCGCACTTTTCTCTGTGAAGTCAAACTCAGGACATAGATTAAACAAAGTGTCAGGGGTTTCACATAAAATATTGTTGGAGTTCAAGTTCAGTGTAGTGTTTTGCAGCAGTCACTGTCAAGAGAGCTGTCATGTTTTCAAGCTGACACCCCCAGCCAGCACAAAATATTCCTGTGGGTGTTGGTGCTTTGTGTGCATGAATTGCCTGTGAGGTGACAGACATTGGATGGTTTGTTGTGGAAGAGGTCTGAAAGAACAGGGGATCATATTTGTGAGGCTCAGATCTTAAGCAGTGGCGTGAAAAACTCAAAACACTATTGTCCAAAAGTGTGCAATATAGATATACATATGATAAAAGACACGATTTAGGGGCTGGAAGAGAGAGAGAAACAGGGAGGCACTTTAAGCCAGATTTGAAAAGCCCTTAGCACCAACTTACACCACACTAGCATCATTTTTTCACGCTTAAGTGGCGTTAGGTTAGCAAAAATGCTGCGTCACATTTACAAGTGGCGCAATGCAAGCATTGTGCCAATTTGCAAACCCTTGTGCTACATTATGCCTGCACCAGGCATAATGTATGCAAGGGTAGCATTCTGGTATTAGGAGGCCCGCAAAAATTGCACAGTGGAATCTCTGAGATTCCACTGCACCATTTCTAGCATCATTTCTAATGCCTGCCTAAGGCAGGCGTTAAAATGATGGTCCCATTGTTTTCGATGGGCCTCCTGTCACTTTGCTGGATTAGCCTCAATATTTTGGGCACTAGTCCTGCAAAGCGCCAAACTAGTATCAGAATTTATGATGCTAGTTCCCTAACGTGCGCCATTGTGCGATGTATCATAAATATATAGGGGAGTGCAATGGGGCGGAAGAAAAGTGGCACATCATGATATGATGTACCACTTTTCACAAATCTGCCCCTTTATTTATAGAGCGAAATATTTGAAGATAGTACCATGGGCATGGGCTACAGTGAAGAGAGATACAGTCAGATGTGAGATCCTACAGCTATTTCTGTGCCTAATCGAAGATCCAGGCCATTCCCAGTGAATGATACTGACTTTTTTGCAGTTGGTCAACACTGGGACACATTGCATGGTGGCCACGCTTTCGTTTGGCTTTGTGTGTGTGCAGTACCCTGCAATGTGAGAGTTAGGGCTACTATTCTCTTACCAATCTTGGTGCAAATGCCTTACATAAAGGGCAAGCAGCAACCCCTCTTGTCCCAGTCTTACGATAGGTGGGACGTTAAAGGAACCTAACACCATTCTGAAAACTCAGACAGATTCCAATCAAAGCAAACAAACACACTCAGCTTGTTGTTTCACACATGCTAAGAGATAAGGAGATTTGGAAATATTTTTAACTTGCTTAAACTTTGTAGGTAGGAGTTGGAGGTCTATGCAATTTCTGCAACAATGCTTGGTTTTGTTAGAATGGACTAACTTGAAATTGGAGATCCAACATGAGTGATTCATTTTTCTGCACTCCACAGCCAACCGTACACTATAGCAATATATTGGTTAGCAGTAGACCTGGGGAATAGAAAATCGGATAAGAAAGGAAACAGAGACACAGTATATCATCGCTCTGACTCATCATTCTTCTGTGTGATGATGTCTAATCCTCTGGGCATTGATGTATACTAGGTCGTAGCAGGGTGGCTCCTCTGCAATGGCAGAGGAGCATCACCCACCTGGCCAAGAACCAGGAGATGAAAAATAAAGTGATAGTTGACTATCATTTTATTTTTAACCTGCTGGCTCAGCCAGCAGTAAAGGGAGGAGTGGAGCCGGGTCATGGGAGATGGGAGGGTGGAGGAGAGTGCACCTAAGTGCGTATGTATGTTTGGTCGGCTGTCTCAGCCCAGCCAAACACACATGTGCACTTAGGTTTCTCCAGCCTGGCTGTGTTGAACAGCCTGGCTAGAGAAACTGCACAGACCCCAGGGATGTGTCTGAGCCATTTAGACCACTCCTGGCACTGCTTTCATGCTAGCTTTAGCATGAAAGCAGCACCAGGATTGCTGGGGAACCTGTGCTGGTGTCCCAGTGAATGCTGGGACACCACAAGGAGAGGAGTGGAGTGAGGTGGCAGGAGTGGGCAGGAACGGCGGGAAATGTAAGTTTTAGTTTTTTTTTCCATTGTTTCCCCAGTCCCTGTCGTCCCCTCCGCACCCCCTTGACATTTGCGGCGGCCACTGCTGGGTCATAGTAGATATCTATAGACGAGTGATATCTTTAATACTGCATCACTGTACAGAGTCATAATTCCTCTGCAATATCTCTATACCTTAGGCTCACTGTGAGATTGGTGGAACTCAGCAATCGCAGACACTGAAATATAAATAATAATTATGCAGTTTATTTCTTGCTTCTCTGACAAAGGTAACTCTCTAGTATGTTTTTGTGAGTACAGGCTCTCTGGTCTTAAGATACTTCATAGTCGTTTCTTAAACTGCAATTTAAGTAAACGTTTATCAGATTTATATAGTTTACAGTGATACATAATGAAGTACATCCTAAGCATATACCAACACCTTAAATACAATATATGAATCGTGAAAATATCAAGAGTATTTAATGTGATGAGGATCCTCACTTTTCCTTACATAGGTTAGTATTCAAATGTGCAACAGCAAATATCATATCATATTCCTATAGGTTGTCTGTGAAAAAGTAGATTTAGCTATTAAAGTTCCTTTTTCACAATACAACTAAGGGGCATATTTATACTCTGTTTGCACCATATATGCGTCATTTTTTTGACGCAAAAAATGGCACAAACTTAACTCCATGTTTATATTTTGACGCTAGACCCATCTAGTGTAAAAATATTGGAGTTATCTTTTTTTTGGATGCAAGAACCCACCTTGCGTCAATCAGATGCAAGGTAGGCATTCCTGTCCAAAAAATGACTCTAAGCCCATAGCACCATATTTATCGCCCGTGCAAAAATGTTTCCATTATTTAATGCCTGGATCAGACCAGGCGTTAAGGTACCTGTGGACCCATTTCCATGGCCAAACACCATGGAATGGGCCCACAGGTGCCCACCCTAAGCCCCCGGCACAGCCTCACACACACCAGAGGGACATCAGAGGATGGGGGATCCCAACCTGGGTAGGTATAGGTAAGTCTTAAATAAAGTTATTGGCTGTGCCATTGGGGGCCCCTTACATGGACCCCGCATGGCACTGGGTCCAAAGACCATACCCACGTGACAATGGTGCCCTGGGCATGGCCATTGGGGTGGTGGGCACGACTCCTGTCTTTACCAAGAGGACAGGAGTCATTTTTGGGTGCTATTGCGTCAAGTAATGACGCTAGGCTGGTTAACGCCATATATGCTGGTGTTTCTTTTAACGCTAGCCGATCCTTACCGCTGGCTTGCACTGTTCCATAAATATGGCACCCTGTTGCGCTCAGGAATGGTGCAAGCTGGCAGTAAACTTTTTGACGCAAAACTGCATTTGCGCAATTTTGCTTCAAAAAGTATAAATATGGGCCTAAACTCCTTAGAATAAGCCTCCATATTTTGAGTTGTGTTCAATAATGCTTCTAAAACTCAGAAGGTCTGGTAACGAGGTCTGCGCTAACAAAGTATTTCAAATTCCTACCAAAGGTCCTCAGGACCTCAAGAAAACTTGCACTTGATAACTTGAAAATGGTCCCTGCCATTTGCTTACATGATTCGTTTTATGTGACATCCTGAGAAATGTAGTTCCCTGAAGTCACTCAGGCAACTTGTGTAGCTCATTCTCTAAAGATACAAAGCCTTTTAAGTGGCACCAAGTGGTAAGTGCACCATCAACTTATCCAGTGTAGCACTATGAGTTTAGAGTATTGCACATGAGTGCCTGCTGAGCGAAGAAAGGTATGTATGTCTATATGTGTGACTACACTGATAACTATTTATGGAGAACTTAATAAGAAAGATGTAGTAGTACCGAAGGAAACTGATTTTAAAACCTTGGAATATGAAAAGATTGAGAAAAACCTTACAAGGGTCTGAATTTATGACTTGCATGCTGGAAACAGTTCTTTGATGAAGGTGAATAGCTCACTGAGATATACTACCAGGCTTGCAACTTGTGACCTGCAGGTAACGTTAAGATCTCTGCACCAAAACATTAACCTACGGAGGTATCTGATATATACCAAATAGCAATCTGCATGGTACACACTACGGGCCCGATTCACAAAGGTAAACTTGGACCAAAGGTCTAAGTTTAGACCTAAAGTCTAACTTTACTGGCAGTAAAGTTAGACTTTTGGTTTAAGTTTAGACTTTGGTCTAAGTTTAGACTAAAAGTCTAAACTTAGACCAAAGGTCTAAATTTACTATTAAATTAACGTTAAGATCTCTGCTCCAAAACATTAACCTACTGAGGCATCTTATATATACCAAATAGCAATCTGCATGGTGCACACTACAGGCCCGATTCACAAAGGTGAACTTAGACCAACAGTCTAAGTTTAGATCTAAAGTCTAACTTTACTAGCAGTAAAGTTAGACTTTTGGTCTAAGCTTAGACTTTGGTCTAAGTTTAAACCAAAAGTCTAAAATTAGACCAAAAGTCTAAATTTACTATTAGTAAAGTTAGACTTTTGGTCTAAACTTAGACCTAAAGTCTAACTTTACTAACTTTAGGTATAAACTTAGGGCCTCATTAAGAATTTGTCAGTCTGACTGCCAGACCGCCATGTTGGCAGTCCCAAAAAGGCTGCCATGTTGGCGGTCTTACCGACCGCCGTATTGCGAGTTACACAGGCAAGACTGCCAACCAAGAAAGACAGACCTACAGCGGTGCGGAGGCCCAGAAATAGGCGTCTCGAACTCCAGCCTTGAAAGCACAGTGACCGACCTCTGACCGTATCAGAAGCTCAAAGTCGCAGTGGAGGGCACCCCTGGCGGTCAGCCAATGGTTGTCCAAACCACCAAGGTTCGCAGTCACCAAAGTAATACAGAACAGCACAATGAATGGATTTGAAAACAACACAGCTGACACACATTGCCACATTGGATACAGCTGCAAAAGACATTATAAAACACAGCACTTCACACACCAAAATCATTTGCAGTTACACTGCAAGACCGAGCAAGGCAGGGCAACTTTTTCCCACACTTCACAATACTATGCACCATTTTTTTAACATTCTGTGCAACACCTTGCACACACTTTTTTCCAGTCACACCCTTTTGCACTATCCCCCTTTAGTAAGTCACTGTCACTCTTCTAAATTTATACATTTTTTCCACCATGTCATGTTCCAAAAAGCCACGTTTCACAGATGAAGAGTTAAGAGTCATGGTGGATGAAATCATAAGGGTGGAGCCACAATTGTTTGGAGAACAAGTCCAGCATACTCCTCTCAGTAGGAAAATGGAAATGTGAGACAGGATAGTCGACAGAGTGAATACTGTAGTCACCACCCTGTGCACAAGGGAGCACATTAGGAAGAGGTGGAAGGACCTCATGGGAAAGGTCGGTTCCCTGGCCCCCAGACACCAGATGCAGACCAAGAAGACTTGTGGTGGCTCTCCCATTCCCCCAGTACAACTCTATCCCTGGGAAGAGAAGGTCTTGGCCATCCTGCATCCTGAGGTCTTGACAGAAATACATGGGAGAGTGGAGTTTGGTAAGTTACAGCACTAAAAATGTCAATAAAATGCTATGCCCTGCATGCTAACTTCTCACCTTTTGCCACCTTCACAGTCACTCAGCTCACTAGTCCAGTGTCCACCTGTTCAAAGACCCCTGTCTGGCATCTCACAATTGAAGTGTACTCACCTGGGGGGATAACAGATGTGTATAGTGTGTGTATGACAGGGAGTTACATGACTACAACTCCCAGCAGGCACTGTTCTACAGCTCCGAACACGCCAGACAAGGGTTTCATCCTCCAAATACCCTTGTTTGAAACTCCCAATTGAAGTGTAGCCACCTTGAATGATAGCATTTGTCAAGTGTGTGTAGTACAAGGACTGACGTGTAGGCACTGTTACTGTTACTCAAACCACCAGCATAGTGTTTCCTTCTCTGAATACCCAATTGTAGTGTTCCCACCTGGGAGGATAATATATGAATAGTGTGTGCACTATAGTGACTGACATGACTGCCAAGGCCAAGAGGCACTTTTACTGTTACTCCAGTCAGCCAGTCCAGTGTCCTCTTCGCCAAATACCCTTGTTTGTTAACTCCCAATGTTAGTGTACTCACCTGGGAGGATAACATTTGTATAATGTGTGTACTAGAGAGAGTGACCAGACTGCAAATCCCAGCAGGCCCAGTTGCTGTACCTCCAACCACTAGCACAGTGTTCTCTCCTCCAAAGACCCCTATTTCTCCACTCTCTATTTAAGTGTATTCACCTGGAAGGATAACATTTGTATACTGTGTGAAGTACAGGGAGTTACATGACTTCAACTCACAGGAGGCTCTCTTGTTGTCATTCCAAACACCATTCCAGGTTTCTCCTCTCCCCAAAACAATTTTTTAAACTCACACATGAGGTGTACTCACCTGGGGGGGATGACATTTCCAAAGTATATGAAGTAGAGGGAGCGACATGACTGCCAACGCCAGGAGGCCCTGTCTTTCCAACTCCAAACAGAAGCCCAGGGTTGACCTGTCCAAATACCCCTGTTTGTTAACTCCCAATTGAAGTGTACTCAAGTGGGAGGATAACATGTGTATACTGTGTGTAGTACAAGGAGTAACATGACTATAACTAACAGGAGGGCCTGTTCCATGAACACCAATCACAAGCCCAGTGTGCATGTGCCACAATGCATCTGTTAGTGAACTCGTAAATGAAGTCTACTCACCTGGGAGGTTACAAATTGTCAAGTTTAAGGAAGTAGAAGGAGTGACATGACTGCAAAGCCCAGTGGGCCCTGTTTCGCTAACTCATATCAAAAGCCCAGTGTCAACTTGTCACACTGCATCTGTTTGTGAACTCTTCAGTGAAATTTACTCACCTGAGACCCCCTATTGTCAAGTGTTAGGAAGTAGTGAGGGTGCCTGGACTGCACTGTTCAAGTGATTCAAAACAGCAGAAAAGTGGTCACCTGTCCAAAAACCCTTGTCTGCTAACTCTCAATTGAAGCTCAATTACCTGGGAGGGACCAAGATACAGATCATGCTCAACTCAGAGATGTGTCTTGCTACCTAGTTCCAGCTTGACATGGTGACCCAAGATTAAAATATTGATGTCAGGAAGGACACCTTACCCTGTTTGCAAAACAAGGATCCAAAGGCCTCAATATGTATAACCTGAATGGTATTGGCAGCAGACACATACGCAAAGCACTGACCACATGATGACTCCAATCACATATACAAAAAACTCCTGGGTATGCCTGCATGTCAATCAACTAGGCCTCGAAATGGTCAGAGCCACATCCTGCCCAGCCACTGTTTTGCCTGCATTTGGCTAGATGTACTTTTCAGCCAAGAGCATATGACTCGCACAACTCAACAGTGGCTTGACTAAAATGGAATTAGCATGCTTCACAAATATCAGGTCAATACAACCAGTAGCATGGGTACCTGACATAATAGGATGGCTGCAAATCAACTATGTACAAGGGCTTTGAAAAATGTCACTGTAAACTTTTGGAGGTAGATGTCACAATACAACCAGTAAAATTGTATCTTTCACATTAACAGGTCGACCTCCCAATAGGCACTCAGAGGCCACTGAAGAGACTGCCACTACACCCATGGATTAATCCCTCAGTGAAGAAGACACTACTGGATGTGGAGAATAGTTCAGGCCCATCTGGACAACCTGGTCAGACCCCAACAGTGAGTCTCACTGTGGCCATATCAGCAACTCCCACCCCGGTTGCCTCAACATCACAGACAATCCTTCGCCCCCAACCTGTGTCCCTAGGACAGTGTCTACGAAATGTGCCCTCCAGTCCAGGATCCTGAGTCGCAGCACAACACCTTGGACAATGATGGTCCTGGAACCATTGGGATGGAGCACCCTGTGGCAAGGGGACAGGCCTGTGGGGGTAGAGTACGTGGGAGGGATGTGTGGGAGGGATGCTGCTGTAGGCCAGCCAGGTGAGGCCACTGGGGATGCTCCTAGTCAGGACACCATCAGCCACATCTTGGGGGTCTATCAAGAGTCCCAAGGTGTGATGGGCCTGGTACTTGCAGAACTCTAGTAGATCAAACAGCTACAGAGGGACATCCATAGGCATATGCATGAACAGTGGGAGGCCCACAATACCAACATGGCCTCCCTAACAGGGGTGTTGAGGGACATTAACATTACCCTGATCATGTGTTGTCAACAACAATCTACCCCTAGTTTGGCACAGCAATACCAGGACCTTTATTGGTGCTAGCCACTAAAAGGGAGGCCCTGTCAGGGGAAGAACCTGCCTCAGGCACCTATGCCTCTGTAGCAGCTGATAATACCCCCACCACACAAGTAGGGACGTCCAGCAAAGACTCCAGGAGGTGCAGATGACAAGACACCCACCACTGCCAGCAAGTGACCTCTTCCTAAAGGACATCTGAAGCAAATGAGTAAGGCACAATATACTAATGCTAGGAGGGATATGTTTAGGATCACTACCAACACACACACACAAACACATTGCAACAAGTGTCTGGTCACACCAAACATTTTATCTCACTCTACAGCACATTGGCTGTTCATATGTTGGGACTGTCACAGCCAAGAATGGATGACTCATATTGTGTCAATGTACACATACCAAAGTACAGCCCCCCAAGGCCATGGAACGAAGGGCCTTGTCAGACATTGTCCTGTAGAATACGCTGACAGAAAAGTGAATGGCATCACCAGTTTGAGCCTTATCACATACCAAAACAAAGCACTCTAACATCGCATAAACCAGTGTACAGACAAAGGCAGTACAACAGTCCCTGCTTACAAGTCCATCATAATCCAATGAACTTGCATCTGGTTGCACGACACAAACATATGTCAGTGTTGTGGCACAGGCACCTAAAAGAAGAGTGTTTATCCTATGTGTAGGGTGAGTGCCTTGCATGCACTTGATGACAACATATTTCATGGCCACATGATCACACACATGATGCAATTGGCCCAACACAGCACAATAAACAAGTGCAATGTGCACTTCTGACCTTCTGCCCAAACACTGTACAAGCTGCTTTGGCACAGGTCTCATTCACCCCAAATCTGTGAGCTACATTACCTGGAACAACCATGTCCACTTCCTGTGTCAGAACAGCATCAGATACCTGGCAATGTCACAACTCTGAAATTCCCACATGAGGATGTCAGGGTGAAGGTACCTGTACAAAGACAAAACGAGCAGTATAGGCCTGAAACAAATCCTATTACACAATTCATTTGGCAGGCATCTGGAAAGGAAATTAGATTGCAATGAGGCTGACACAAAAAATGTAGCTACATCAAGGTGGGGCTATGTCAAAGCCTAACCCTTCAAGTGCCCTTTGGCTGAAAATTGCAGAGTATTAGCTCCCCAGTTGTTGTCAAAACACTCAAGTCCACACATTCTAACAACTACAGTACTTCATACAGTCACAGTCATTAAGTCACATGACATACACTCAAGAAAAGTGGCTATTGATGAGATCTTCTCACAAGTCAGCTCCTTTTTCTTCACCACTGTCCTCCTCACTTGGCATTACATGAGTCTCATCTGGTGGCACTGCAGCCTGCCCCTCCTCTGTGTTGTACGGGATATTCCTCCACAGGGCAATGTTGTAGAGCATGCAGCATTTGATCTGACACACTTTTCCGGGTCAGTGGAAGAGGGCTTCACCTGTCCAGTCCAGACACCTAAATCTGACCTTCAGAAACCCAAAAGCCCCCTTCACTACCTCCGTTGTTCTTCCATGGGCCTCACTGAAGTGGACTTCCCCTGGCGTGGTTGGATTGCTTATTAGCATCAACAACCAAGGACGGTTTGAATATGCCGAGTCTCCTGTTATGGAATGGGACATATGTGCAACGAGTCCCTCTTATCAGAATTGTAGCACCAGACATTGCACACACACAAACAGGACAGATGTGACTTACCAACCTGCCCGGCCCCCCTCTCTGGGTACAGTTGTGACATCAGCTGGGGGATATCGCTCTTCCGCATAATGAAGGAATCATGGGCTGAACCCAGATAGCGGGTACAGAATGTATAGATCCTCCAAACCTACAATTTGTACGTTGATGGAATGGAAGTTCTTTCTGTTGCGGTATACTTGTTCATTGGCATGCTGTGGCACCAAGCCAACATGTGTGCCATCAGTGCCCCCCACCACATGTGGGAAGCATGAAGAACCATAAAAATCAGTCTTCATATGGGATAAATCCAGATGTTGGGGAAACAGGTTTTAGCTGTCCAGGTATTTCAACACTGCTGAGAGGACATCCTTCAAAATTCAGACTGAACATAGGTTGGGACATGCCAGCTGACAGGGCCACTGTATGTTGTAAGGACCCTGTGTTTAGGACATGCAATACTGACATGACTTGTACAATGGGCGGTATGCTGATTGGATAACTACTAGCTGGCATCAGATCTGGCTCCAACTGATGACATAAGTCCACTATTGTTTGCCTATTCAGACGACACAGGAGAATGATGTGTCATTCTTCCATGGTCTGAAGGTCTGACAGTGGACAGTAGACAGGTTGTTGACACATCCTTCCTTTCCCTGGGTACCTATGTATGACAAGAAATTAGTTCTAAGATTAGTCAGTGTGTCCCCAGCTACATACATGATGCATGCCAATGATAACACGCAACAAGGCATTTTAGAAGGGATAGACATGGCAACCAGTACACATCACAGCTGATGATAACACAAGCATCACATGTGACTCCCATGTGACCCTCCATGGTTTGAAACACGTGTCCACAACATGTATCTGGACAAAACTCAAATATGTGCATCACAATTGCTCCTCTAAATGTGACTGCATATCCCAACTCAGAAATGTCCTTTGACGGGGTGAACTGAGCCCCAATTGGCCCTGCAACATACTACAATGGTGTTTGAGTAGTAGGACCTACATGACAAGACAGGATAAGGATGTTAGTGAGCTAAAAACAAAATTTTGTGGAGGTATTACGCAGTTTTTGAAGCCCAATGCTGCATTTCAGGCCTCTAAAATGGTGAATGCCTGACCTACTCCACTGGACATTAGTAACTGCCTGTGGCCGTCGGCTGAAGTTGTCATGGCAGTTGCAACCGCGGTTGACACTGCCATAGGCTAACATTGTTGTCAGTGGTAGTCGCAGGCCAATGGCTGTGTCCGCTGGCAGTGACGACCACATACATGGTGGACGTGACCTCCATGTACTGCAGAATCACTCATGCACTTGATTCCTACCACTGCTGCCAGCAAGACTCCCATGACCTGAGATGCTGTGTACCATCTCTGGGAGCAATCATGCCACGTCCAACCGGTGATAGGGCCCCCACCTTTTCTCTAGAGGAGCTGGAGAGGCTAGTGGACGAGGTCCTGCTCCTGTGTGAACAGCTCTATGATGCACCAGAGAAGCAGGTAAGTCCCTCATGTGCACAGTTTTCTCTGTACTTCCCCATCCTTTCCCTCTTCACAGGCTGGAATGTGGCCATGTGTGCCAGGTTGACTACTCAAGTGCGTTTTGTTGCAGTCTGTGTGACATCAATGGGAGGGTCAATGTGCAGGTATTGGTGGCCAGTGCCATATGTTGAGTTCATCCACATTGCGTTGTGTGGATTTTTGCGGTTCCTATATCCTCCTTGTGTTTGGTGTATATAAGTAGTTGAAGAGACATTACTGCCATCCACTGACATCTATTCCCTCATGATTGCTGTATATGTCAGACAACACGTATGTGCATGACAGCATGAACTGAGTATGCCTGTTGTATGTGTCAGTTGTGAGTAATGTGAGCAATTTGTGTGTTGCCACAGATATTTCTTTTTAATCTGCCCTTGGTAAAGTGCTTTTTGAAAGGCATTTCATGACTCTCTCTGGCCTTCAGGTGTTAGCTTAATGTAGTGTCATGTAGGTTCTGCCTGCTCAGCCTGCAGAGACCAGGACCTGCCACATGTATCACCCAGTACAGGTCCTAGTCTAGGCCTGGGTGGGGTCAAAGTGGTGATACAGCTGTGGCACTGTGGTTACTCCCTGTACCCTAGCAGCAGATCCTGTCTGTTAGAAATGGGGTCTTTGGTTGGCAGTCAGGTTACCCCCTGTCCAAGCAAGAACCCTCACTCTAGTCAGGGTAAGTCACACACAATCCAAATTATCCTGTGGCCACCCTCTGGTAGCTTGGCATTGAGGAGTCAAGCTGAACTTAGAAGGCAATGTGTAAGGTATTTGTGCAATAAAAATAAATCATGCAATAACACAGTAGGACACCACAAAAATACACCACACAATGTTTAGAAAAATGTATAATATTTATGTGGTAAAATGCAGGTCAAAACAATTAAGATGCAATAAGTATATTTTGAAATCTCACTGTAAAAATGATATAAAGTGTCTTTAGTTTCTTAAAAGCAATAAATGTCTCTTGCAAGCACAAAGTACCTGATTTATGTTCAAAATCTCTGCAAAGAACCACAGAGGAGGAGATGCGTGGAAAACAGGGAGGTGTGCGTCGATTTCTCGGGCCGCACACAGCGATGCGTCGTTTATTTTCCACGCGGGAAGGCTTTGTGTCGATTTCCGGTGCTCGGTCTTGGATCCTCTTCGGGTTGCGAGGTTTTCGGACGCCCCGGGGAAAATGCATTGAAATCCGGTGCTGGCAGGACGAAGTCACAAGGGCAGGTGCTGCGTTGATTACCCTCTGGAAGTTGGGCTGCGTCATTCCGGCTCAGCCTGCATCGAATTTCTGGTCGCTATGATGGTGCTGCGTCAGTCTTCTCTTTGCGAATTTGGGCTGCGTCATTCCGGTTCGGCATGCAGTGAATTTTTCACTGCGATGCAGGCTGGGCGTCATTTTTTGCAGGCTGTGCATCAATGTCCGCCACACAGGGAATTCTTCTTGCAGGAATGAAGTCTTTTTGGTCCTGAGACTTCAAATAACAGGAGGCAAGATTTATCCAGGCCCTTGGAGAGCACTTCTCAGCACAGCCAGAGAACAGCCAGGCAGCAGGGAAACAGCAAGGCAGCAATCTTTCACAGAAAACAGTCAGGTGAGTCCTTTGGGCAGCCAGGAAGTTCCTCTTGGCAGATTTCAGGTTCTGGTTCAGGTTCTCTTCTCCAGGAAGTGTCTGAGTTGGTAGGGGCAGAGGCCCTATTTAAATATCCAAATGTGCCTTTGAAGTGGGGGAGACTTCAAAGAGTGGCTTACAAGTGCACAAGGTACCCTTTCAGTTCAATCCTGTCTGCCAGGGTCCCTGTAGGAGGTGTGGCAGTCCTTTGTGTGAGGACAGGCTACTGTCCTTTGACATGTAAGTGTCAGGCCCTCCACCCTCCCAGCCCAGGAAGACCCATTCAACAATGCAGATGTATACAAGTGAGGCTGAGCATCCTGTGTTTGGTGTTTGTCTGAGTGAATGCACAAGGGAATTGTCAACTGAACCTAGACAGACGTGGATTGTAAGACACAGAAGGATTTAAGTGCAGAGAAATGCTCACTTTATAAAAGTGGCATTTCTAAAATAGTAATATTAAATCCAACTTCACCAGTCAGCAGGATTTTGTATTACCATTCTGGCCATACTAAATATGACTGTCCTACTCCTTTCAGATCAACAGCTACCACTCAAACATTATTTGAGGGTAGCCCCAATGGTAGCCTATGAAAGGAGCAGGCTTCACAGTAGTGCACTTTATTAGGGACTTATAAGTAAATTAAATAATCCAATTGGATATGATCCAATGTCATCATGTTTAAAGGGAGAGAGCATATGCATTTTAGCAGCGGTTTTGCAGGGGTAAAGTGTGCAGAGTCCTAAAACCAGCAAAAACAGTATCCAAAAAGTTGATTGAGGCAGGCAAAATATTAGGGGTGACCACCCTAGGGCTGTCAGGTCTAACACTGTCATGTGGCCAATATGAGGGTCTGGTGTAAATCCTACCCAGGATGTATTATTCCTTTGATTAGATTATGAATGAGTTCAGAGGTAAATTACTAATCTAGTCCACATGTGCACTTAGCATCATTGTCAATATGTGTCTTTGACTCATGACAGGTCCTTTACTCCCACAGCCCTGCCACCTTCACATAGGTCATATTTGTCCTGTGCAGGCTTATTGCATAAATGACAGCCCCACAGTGCAGATAGTGTGTTGATTCCTGGGAGGCCATTATATGTTAATTAGTAGCCTTGTCACTTAGCAGAAACTGGACAACACATGCCTTTGTTTGTTGGATGCCATCTCTGTAGGACTGACACATATATCCTGTAGGAAGCTGGCCTGGTGTGTGGTGGATACCTGAGGTAGTTACACCTTATACCAGGTCCAGGTATCCCCTATTAGTGTAGTGTACGCAGTGTCTAGAAGCCAGGTTTTCTAGAGGTAGCTGAGGATGAGCAGCCAAGACTTATCTAGGAGTCATGCAAAGCTCATGCAATACCACTGTAGTCACACAGCAATTACGCAAATTGAAGAAAACACTCAGGGGGTCATTACAACCTTGGCGGGCGGCTGAAGCTGCTCGCCAAGGTTGGACCGCCGGGCAGCCGCCAATGCAGCTGCACTCCCGCTGCGGCCATAATGAGATCCCCGCTGGGCCGGCCAAGCGGGAATCTCGGCCGCAACACAGAAGCCAGCTCCAAATGAAGCCGGCGATGTTGCGGCTGTCAGAGGGGTGCACAGCAGACAGTGAAAAGCTGCAGGGGGCCGTGGCAGGGGCCCCTGCACTGCCCAGGCGCCGCGACTCCCCTTTCCGCCAGCCTTTTCATGGCAGTTCTTACCGCCATGAAAAGGCTAGCGGGAGGGGGACTCGTAATCCCCTGGGCAGCGCAACCCTGGAGGATTACTCCAGCCGGGAAAAAAGTAGCAGGAAACCGCCGGTCCAGGTGGTGCGACCGCGGAGCTTCCACCGGGTTCGTAATCCCCCCTGGAAGCACCGCCAGCCTTTTGGTGGTGCTTCCTCCAAAACAGCTCTGGCAGGTCAAAGACCGCCAGGGTTGTAATGACCCCCTCAGTCTTATGAAAATAAAGGTACTTTATTTTATTGACACAATCACCAAAAAGTACTAGAGAGGCAACCCTCCAATAGGAGGTAAGTAACACACTATGGGGGTCATTACAACATTGGCGGTAAAAGCTGCTTACCGCCGTGCAGAAGACCGCCAACACACCGCTGCGGCCGCGGAATTCCACCACAGTCATTATGACCCACAGCTCGGAATCAGCCAAAATTCAGACACCCACACAAGTCCGCCACACCAAAGGTCAGTGATAAACTGGTGATAGCAAAACCTCCACCATCACACCAACAGGAATACGCCCGCACTATCTCGACCCACTAATCCACCCGGCGGACTTTCAACCGCGGTATTCCACTGGCGGTACACACCGTATCGCTCAAAATACACACACTCTTACAAAACACATCCACATTGGACAATTCAAAATACACACACCTGAGACACATACACACACCACTCCCACACACCCAATACAATATAAAACACACACCCACATCACCCACAAACCCCTACGACAACAACTGCGACTGAAGGCCACAGAGAGACACCACCATCTACAAACGAGCATCCACAGGCACACAACACCATCACCCACATAACATCCATGCACCTCACACAACACACCACTAAATATCACCCCACACATCACAACACACACCAACCCACACATCACCCACAACACCCATGGCACGGCAAAGACACACCAGGTTCTCTGAGGACGAGCTCAGGGTCATGGTGGAGGAAATCATCCGGGTAGAGCCACAGCTATTCGAATCACAGGTGCAGCACACCTCCATAGCTAGGAAGATGGAGCTATGGCGAAGAATCATGGACAGGGTCAACGCAGTGGGACAGCACCCAAGAAATAGGGATGACATCAGGAAGAGGTGGAACGACCTACAGGGGAAGGTGCGTTCCGTAGTCTCAAGATACCACATCGCGGTACAGAGGACTGGCGGCGGTCCCCCACCTCCTCCCCCACAACTAACAACATGGGAGGATCAGGTCTTGGCTATTCTGCATCCTGAGGGCCTCGCAGGAGTAGCTGGAGGAATGGACTCTGGTAAGTCAAATCTTCACTACTATATCCCCCCCACCTGCATGCCAAAAACATACCCCCACCCTCGCCCTCACCCCCATCACTCCTACTCCTCACAAATGTCCCAATATCACAAACCACCCATCCAAACACCAAGCCCTGCATGCAACACCAAAGCATGGACACCACCCACAGAAGAGGCCCACAGTGATGACAGCAGCTCTGTCTAACTTGATCTTGACGACCAGCCAGGCCCATCTGGGACTTCGGGACAGTCGGTTCCCCCCACACAGTCACAGGCCACCACAGAGCTTCCCCCCTCTGGAAACACCAACACAGCACCCACCCAGCGGGCCCATACCTCTGTCCCCAGGACACGTCAATCAACAGTGTGTCCACCACTACAGGGAACCCAGGCTAACCCACCACCCCAACAACAACAGGGACCTAGGGGCAGTGGCAGTGGGCACACCGTTCAGGGGACAGAGACCCAGGGAAACAGGGGAACTGGGAGGGCTGCTGTGCGACAGGGGGAGGACAGGCTCAGGGAACCCACTCTCCACAAGGCCCTCTCCATCATGGGAGCCTACCATAATTCCCAGGAAACAATGGCAATGGTACTGGCCAAGTTTCAGGAGACCCAGCGGCTGCAGGAGGAACAGTATTTGGGCTTCAGGGAGGAACTCAAATCCATCAATTCCACCCTGGGCACCATTGTAGGGGTGCTGAAGGAAGTCCTCAACACCAGGAGGAATACTGTGGGACAACAAGGGGCCCCTGACACTAGCCTGGACGATGAACTGCCCACCACCTCCGCCGGTGCTGGTGGACAGGAGGCACCACCACAGGACCACCACACCAGCACCCCACCCCCTGCAGAGGGTGAACCACCCCACAAACGGTCCCTGAGATCCAGGTCAAAGACAGAGAATGATGCCAAGACCCCCGCCAAGAAATAAGACCACCCTTATTGTCATCCTTTTGTCCCACCTTGTCACCCTGTCCATCCTCAAACTGCCCCAGCTCCACTTCCTATGCCCCTGTGGACAATGCACCTGTGAGACTAATAGACTGGACTCTGCCATGGACATTCCTCCACCATCATCCCTCACCATTTTACAACCCCCTCCAATATTGAGCACTTAAATAAACACCCTTAAAGCACAAAACAATCTGGAGTATGTCTGTGATTTCGAATTAGTGTATTAGCAATTACAGTGACAAAATGCTCTTTCAAATGTAATGTCAACATACCTATGTCACACAGCTCTAGTCCAAGAGGAAACTAAGCAGATGTCACACAGTGGGACCCACATCTGTGAAATCGTAAGGGAAAGTGACAACTCAGTGACTATACACTGGGTGAAAAGGACAGACAGTAGAGAGGTAGTAGTTTTAAAGTACATGTAGCAGGCAGGTTTGTCTTCTTACCTGTGTCTCACTGGAAGTATTGCAGGATCACCGAGTTCCTGTTGTACATGTCCTCTTCTTCTGCTTCCTCATCTTCACTGTCCACAGGCTCCACAGCTGCCACAACACCTCCATTTGGACCATCCTCCTGCAGAAAAGGCACCTGTCGTCGCAAAGCCAAGTTTCGAAGCATACAGCAGGCCACGATGATCTGGCACACCTTCTTTGGTGAGTAGAATAGGGATCCACCTGTCATATGTTGGCACCGGAACCTGGCCTTCAGGAGGCCGAAGGTCCGCTCTATAATCATCCTAGTTCGCCCATGGGCATCATTGTAGTGTTCCTCTGCCCATCTCCTGGGATTCCTCCCTGGGGTCAGTAGCCATGACAGGTTGGGGTAACCAGAGTCACTTGCAAATGGTGAGGGACAACTGTTAGACACACACTAACTCTTAGGGACATCCCCAGACCACTATTCCCACTGTATTGGGTCTCACCTAATAGCCACACCCGGTGCTTCTGGAGTTGCCCCATCACATAAGGGATGCTGCTATTCCACAGGATGTAAGCATCATGCACTGAGCCAGGAAACTTGGCATTTACATGGGAGATGTACTGGTCTGCCAAACACACCATCTGCACATTCATGGAATGGTAACTCTTCCGGTTTCTGTACACCTGTTTACTCCTGCGGGGGGGACCAAGGTCACATGTGTCCCATCAATGGCACCTATGATGTTAGGGATATGTCCCAGGGCATAGAAGTCACCTTTCACTGTAGGCAAATCCTCCACCTGAGGGAAAACAATGTAGCTCCTCATGTGTTTCAGCAGGGCAGACAACACTCTGGACAACACGTTGGAAAACGTAGGCTGGGATATCCCTGATGCTATGGCCACTGTTGTTTGAAAAGACCCACTTGCTAGGATATGGAGTACTGACAGCACCTGCACTTGAGGGGGGATTCCTGTGGGATGGCGGATAGCTGACATCAGGTATGGCTCCAACTGGGCACACAGTTCCTGGATTGTGGCACGATCAAGCATGTAGGTGATGATCACATTGTCGACAGGTCCACCAGCGGTCTGTTCACCGGAGGATGCCGCCATCTCCTCACATGCCCCAGCGGACAATGCCTATGGAGGAGAACAGCGAGCACAGAGTCAACCAACTCTGAGGTACGTAAACACAGCTTACTCAGAAAACTATTCATAAACCGAATTTTGCCTGTATGAGTGTTTAGCCAAGGCCTAGGTATGTGTGACGCAGTCAAAAATAAAGCCATATGGGTCCCTGAAATGGCCGCTGCCTGACCTGTAAAGTGGCACAATGGGATATGAGGTAACTGCGCTGGCATTGTACACCATCGCGGTAGGCGGTCGAAGACCGCGGCGCAATTCTGCATTGTTTAACATTGGACCCAATGGGTCCCAGGAGCCAATGACGATGTACGCCGGCGGTGACGGAACACACCGCCGCGGATGTGACCCCCATTTTCTCACTGTTCAATCACTCGATACCTGATCTTCCACAGGACAGGACCTACACTGCAAGTGCTGCTGTGGCTCATGCGTCTGGGGGAAGGGCCCCTGCCTTCAGCATGGAGGATTTGGAGAAACTCGTGGATGGGGTCCTCCCCCAGTACACGCTACTCCAGACAAACAGGTAAGTACACCGTTACCATGCTGTATGGGCAATGCCTGTGTGGAGTGGGGTGGATGAAAGATAGGTTGGGGAGAATGAGGCGTGCATGAAACAACGGTGAGTGCATGTGCCACCTGGCAAGGGTAGGGATGCGGGCCAATGACTGTGATGGTGCAGTTGGTAATTACTTCTCTTTTTCCCCTGTACAATTCCTGTAGGTCAGCGCCCACCAGAAGAAGGATAGTTGGCGTGCCATCGCCAAGGAACTCCGGACCCTGGGGGTCTACCACGGATGGAGCACCCACTGCCGGAAAAGATGGGAGGACATTCGCCGCTGGAGCAAGAAGACGGCGAAGGCCCAGCCTGGGATGACCTCCCAACGTGGGGGGGTGCCCGTCGCACCATGACCCCCCTGATGTTCAGGATCCTGGCGGTGGCATACCCGGAGTTGGATGGGTGCTTGAGGGCATCAAAGCAGCAACAAGGGGGTGAGTACACTCTCATTCTGTTGATTCAGCGCGCATTGTAGGTGTCTGTGTGGGGGAGGTGGGCTGTGGGTTCCCCTAGACCAGGGCTAGTTTGCTAGTTAAGTCCCCTTTTTTCAGGCAGTCACTGTGGCACCCCACCCCACCTGTGTACGGTGCCAACTACACCTAGTCAGTCTCCTGTGACATCCATGTGTGCAGAAATCGGCCATAGCCTTGTAAGCCATGTCCCAGGGATTGAATAGTGGACCCCAAGTGCGCTACGTAGTGCAGGGAGCTTCTCTGTCTGTCGTGTCCGCCAACGGTAGCGGTATTGCATTCACTCAACATGTCTTTCTTCTGTCTCCCCCCCCCTTTTTGTGGTCTCCCTGTACTTGTGTGCATTAGCATCATCAGGCAGAGGAGCAGTGGCACCGGAGCAGGAGGGAGCTGCATCCCACATGGCCCTGGAGGGCGACACTACGGACTCCGAATTCACCAGTGGGACGGAGGGCAAGGGGAGCTCCATGGTGGGGACAGGAGCTGAGACCAGCGATACGGACTCCTCCTCTGATGGGAGCTCCCTTCCGTTGGCGGCCCCATCTGTGCCCCCCGCATCTACAGGTACAGCCTACCAGCACTGCCCTCCCAGCAGCCCCTCAGCCTTTGCCTTGTGGCTGCTCACCCAGGAGGGTGGGCATCACCTTCGCCCCAGGCACCTCAGCCCCTGCCCCAGTCACCCCTGCTGCCCTCAGTGAGGAGGCCATTGACCTCCTCAGGTCCCTCACTGTTGGGCAGTCTACCATTTTCAATGCCATCCAGGGTGTAGAGAGGCAGTTGCAACAAACCAATGGGCATTCATTCTGGTCAGGCAGCCCTTCAGTGAGCTTTTCAGACTCTGGCCTCAGCACTGATGGCAGCCATTGTCCCTGTCTCTAGCCTCCCCCCTCCAACTTCCTCCACCCAGACCCACACCCCTGTACCTCAGCCTATCCCAAACACACCATCAGACCAGCATGCACACACCTCAACACACAAAGGAAGCTCTGGCAAACATAAGCAACACACATCCCACAGGCACTCACGCGAGCATCATACACATGCAGACACACCAACAACCACTGCCTCCACTGTGTCCCCCTCCTCCTCGTCTCCCTCCTCCCTCCCTGTCTTGTCTCCACTCACACCTGCATGCATTACATCTTCAGCCACTACGTCCATCACAAGCACACCCACCACCACACCCCGCTCACGTGCAGTCACCACCCCTACTACCATTCACACATCACATGTGTCCTCTCCCAGTGTGTCTGTGAAGCCACCTCCCAAGGTACACAAACGCAGCCACACACCCACCCAACAGCCATCCACCTCACAACAGCCTCCAGCCCATGCACCTTCACCCAAAGTCAGCAAACGTACACCTCCTACGACCACCGCCTCTTCCTCCACTCCCAAAACTCCTCCAGCTACCAGTCCCGGTGTTCCTAAGAAACTTTTCCTGCCCAGCTTTGACCTCTTTCCCTCACCTCCCCCACCCTGTCAGTCTCCTAGGGCAGAAAACCGGCTAGTCTGGGAAGATCAGCACGGCGGACAAGACCGTCATCAGCCCCGCTGCCCAGGAGGTGACCGCCAGCAGCAACACTGCCCCAGACAGGACCGCCAGAAGCAGCCCCGCTGCCTAGGAGGCGACCGCCAGCAGCCACACTGCCCCAGACAGGACCGCCAGCAGCAGCTCCGCTGCCCAGGAGGCGACCGCCAGCAGCCACACTACCGCAGACAGGACCGCCAGCAGCAGCCCCGCTGCCCAGGAGGCGACCGCCAGCAGCCACACTACCGCAGACAGGACCGCCAGCAGCAGCCCCGCTGCCCAGGAGGCGACCACCAGCAGCCACACTGCCGCAGACAGGACTGCCAGCAGCAGCCCCGCTGCCCAGGAGGCGACCGCCAGCAGCCACACTGCCACAGACAGGACCGCCAGCAGCTGAACCGCTGCCAAGGACACCGCCGCCACAGGCACCGCTGCCAAGGACACCGCCACCACAGGCACCGCTGCCAAGGACACCGCCGCCACAGGCACCGCTGCCAAGGACACCGCCGCCACAAGCACCGCAGGCCCATGAGCGCAAAAAGCTCTGACGCTGCTGAGGCCGCCACAAGCAGGATGAAGCACTCTGGGCACAAGGCC
The DNA here is from genome assembly GCF_031143425.1 of Pleurodeles waltl. NCBI lineage: Eukaryota > Metazoa > Chordata > Amphibia > Caudata > Salamandridae > Pleurodeles > Pleurodeles waltl. The sequence goes on along the minus strand of NC_090447.1, from coordinate 1,477,308,627 downwards.
CCCTCCAGAACCAGTGGAGATTGACATCCACTACCTCAGTCCTTGGCAGGATGAAGCACTCTGGGCACAGGGCCCCCTCCAGAACCAGTGGAGATTGACGTCCACGACCTCAGTCCTTGGCAGGATGAAGCTCTCTGGGCACAAGACCCCCCCCAGAACCAGTGGAGATTGACATCCACTTGATAGACTGTGGCTTTGCACTCCCCAGGATAAAGCAGTGGGCAAACCACCCACTTGAGAGACTTGTGAGACTGTGGCTTTGCACTCCCCAGTATAAAGCAGTGAGCAAACCACCCACTGTAGCAGTGGGCAAACCACTCACTGTAGAGACTTGAGAGACTGTGGCTTTGCACTCCCCAGGATTGAACAGTGGGCAAACCACACACTGTAGAGACTTGAGAGACTGTGGCTTTGCACTCCCCAGGATTGAACAGTGGGCAAACCACCCACTGTAGAGACTTAGGAGACTGTGGCTTTGCACTCCCCAGGATTGAACAGTGGGCAAACCACCCACTGTAGAGACTTGAGAGACTGTGGCTTTGCACTCCCCAGGATTGAACAGTGGGCATGGGGCCCCCTCGTGGATTTGGCGTACTGCACTCAACCGGCTGAGGTGACCCCCTTCCCTTCCCCCTGAGGTGCCTGTTTTACTTCTATCTGATGCCCCTGCAGTGTTCTCTCTGTCTTGTTCGGGTATCTTGTGTGGGCCTCGCCCATGCCTTTTGGGCTCAGTGATCCACGGACTATGATGGTGGACTCCCTTGGACTTGTGTTCTTGGTGTATCTAATTATATATAGTATAAATGTATATATTTGTAAATATTTTTGATGTATGTAATTGAATATATCACAATTTTTTGACTCTTTTCCTTTTGTCCCTGCATTCTTCCAGGGGGGCTGGGGGGTGTAACTGTGATGTATCAATATGTATTAGCATGTGTGTTGTAGTGGGTGAGGGTGGGTGTTTTGCGTGTTGCGTGTGTGTGTCCACTGTTTTTTACCTCCACCTCCACCTCCCCTGTGTCGTAGGTGCAGTACTCACCATTGTCTTCACTGCCGGCATACGTGCTCCTAGTAGAGGAGCAGGAAGATAAAGCCTGGCAGTATCTGGAGCTCCGGTTCCATGGCGTCCTGGTTCGTCGTGGGGTGTGTAGAGGTGAGCGTTTTCCCTTCGAAGTCCTGTTTCCGCCGTGTTTTTGTTCGCGGTGAATCCGCCCCGGAAAAGGTGGCGGATTGGTGGGTTGTAATATTGTGGGCGGTACATTGTCTCCCGCCTGTCTGTTGGTGGTTACCGCTGCAGTGTTTGTTTGTACCGCGGTGGCGGTCGGAGTGTTAAAGTGGCTGTCTATGTTGGCGGTTTCCGCCACGGTTGTAATTCAATTTTTTTTACCGCCGGCCTGTTGGCGGTCTTACCGCCGCTTTAATACCGACCGCCAGGGTTGTAATGACCACCTATATATGTACACTAGTAATCAGTAATAGGCATAAAAAGTGATAGAAAATAGTGCAAATGCAAATAGACAATAGTGACCCTGGGGGGGCCCAAACCATATATAGAAAAATGGAATGCGAACACAGGACCCCCACCTAGGTAAGTGGAATGTGTAGAGGGGAGCTGGGGGTACTAGGAAACCCCAAAGGTAAGTGCCACAGTGCACCCTAGCAACCAAGAAGAAAGGAGTAAGTTACTGGATTTTCTCCAACCAACCCAAAGGGAAGGAAAAGGAAAAAATGCAACACCCAGGCAAGACTGCAAGAAACCAGTGGTGAATTCCTGAAAATGAAGACCTGTGGAAGAAGGGGACCAAGTCCAGAAGTCACGTAAGAGTCCATGGGAAGCAGGAGCTACTACCCACCGGCTGTGGTTGCAGGAGTTGGTCGAAGGTAGGACAAAGTAAGTCAGGAATGCTGCCCTGGAGCAGGTGAAGAATTCCCGGAGGATGTAGTCAATGTCCCATGCTGGATGGATGATTGCAGTCGGTCAGTGGCGTGGAGAAGCCACCAAGAAGCCTTGGCAAAGGCAGACGTTGTGGTGAAACACAAAGTGGAGCTGTTGGGGACCAGCAAGGTCCAAGAGGACTCAACCCATGGAAAGGCAGAGGCAAGGCAGAGACTCCAAAGAAGAAGAGGCAGCCACCACAGGAGACCCACTGGACGAGGAACCAGGAGTCACTGAGGAGCCCACGCAGCACAACTGGAGAAGGGTCTCACGCCGCTGGAGAAGCACACAGAGGGCTGTGCATCACAGGAAGGAGTGCAGGGGACTGGGGCTACACAGAGCCTGAAGATCATTGGAGAAGATGCAAACAAGCCATGGAAGCTGCAAGAGAAGCGGTGCACGGGGGTACTGTCCTGCATGGGAAGGCAAGGACTTACCTCCGCCAAAGGTGGACAGCTGGCAGAGAGGACCAATAGGACTACTCTGGACCACCAGGATGCACGCAGCTCAGGAGGAGAGGAGAGCCACACAGCCGGTCATCATTGCAGTTGGTACCTGCAGATGCAGGGGAGTGACTCCTTAACTCCAAGGGAGATTCCTTCTTCCTTCTCATGCAGGCTGAAGACTTGCACCCTCAGAGGATGTACAGCTGGGGAAATGTTTCAGAAGCTAGAAGAAGCAGTGGAAGCAATGTCACATGCAGAGTCTTCATTGTGGATGCAGATTGTCGGTTCCTGGAGGGTCCAGTCATGGTTCCAGTGGCTAGAAGTTGAAGTAGAGGTTGCAGAGGAATCCTGCTGGAATCTTGCAAGCCAATTCTGAGGACCCACCTTTTAGACTTTTCATCCTTGGCATGGTCTCCCTTAACTTTTTGACTCTGTTTCCCAGGTTGTTGATGTGTGCTGGACTCTGTTTTTGCTGGTTTTGTTACTCTGGGCACTTTACCACTGCTAACCAGTGCTAAAATGAAAGTGCTCCAGTACAAAATGTACATGTAATTGGTTCATACATTATTGGCATATTTGATTTACTAGTAAGTCCCTAGTACAGTGCACTAGAGGTGCCCAGGGTCTGTAAATCAAATGCTACTAGTGGGCCTGCAGCACCTGTTGTGCCACTCACATTAGTAGCTCTGTAAACATGGCTCAGACCTGCCACTGCAGTGTCTGTGTATGCAATTTTAAACTGTAAATTCGACTTGGCAAGTGTACCCACTTGCCAGGACTAAACCTTCCCTTTTCTTACATGTAAGGCACCCCTATGGTAGGCCCTAGGTAGCCCCAAGGGCAGGGTGCAGTGTATGGATAAGGTAGGACATATATTACTGTGTTTTGTATGTCCTAACAGTGAAATACTGGTAAATTCATTTTTCACTGTTGCAAGGCCTGTCCCTCTCATAGGTTAACATGGGGGCTACCTTTAAATATGATTAAAGTGTAGATTCCCTTTGGGAGTAGATAGACATGTGGAGTTTGGGGTCTCTGAGCTCACAATTTAAAAATACATCTTTTAGTAAAGTTGATTTTAAGATCGTGTATTTGAAAATGCCACTTTTAGAAAGTGAGCATTTTTGTGCTTAAATGATTTCTGTGACTCTGCCTGTTTGTAGATTCCCTGCCTGGGTCAGGTTGACAGTTGGGCTGGTTGCACCTCTCACTAGACAGTGACACAAAGGGAGCCGGCGTGCAATCTGCATTTCCTGATGAGCCATCTGTGCTAGGAGGGAGTGGAGGACTGGTCACCCACACCTGAAAGGGCAATGCCTGCCCTCACACAATGCTGTAACCAACCCCCTGGTATGTGCCTGGGGCCTGACCTGGGCAAGGCAGGATTTCACAAACAAGAGAGACTTTCCTTTGAAGTAGTCCTACTTCAAAGGGCAAAATGGGTATAAGAAGGGCACCCAAAACCACAGTCTTTAGATCACTTCTGGAAACCAAGAGGAACCTCTGCCAGGAGAAGAGATGAAGAGCTGAGGAAGAAGAGCTGCCCGTTGCCTGTGACTGTGCTTTGTGAAGCTATCCTGCAGTTGCTGCTTCTGCCTGTGCAAGAGGACAAAGACTGGGCTTTGTGTGCCTTCCTGCTTGTGAAGAACTCTCCAAGGGCTTGAATTAGAGCTTGTCTCCTGTTGTTGAAGTCTCAGGGACAGCAAAGACTTCTCTTTGCCAGCACCTGGAGCCTCTGCTGAGACTCCTACTCTGCCAAGTGGTGCCCATCCAGTTCCTGGGACCCTGAAAGGAGAAGGTGGTAGAACAAGAGTGAGCAATCCACGCACTGACCACCGTGCAGGGAAAAGATCAACGCAAGTCCGATCTGCGGCTGAAAAATCGACGTGCTGCAAGCTTCGCGGCTGAAAATCGACGCTCGCCTGCAGAGTGACTTAAAGATCAACACGCGCAGCTGGAGAAATGACGCGCAGCATCACTGACTGCAGGATTTCCGATGCAAACATTGCGGGGGGTAAAAACAACGCAAGGCCTGCCTGGACCCGAGAGTGAGGTTCAAATTGATGCATCGCTCTCCTTCAGAGAGAAGAAATGACGCACGCCGACTCGACTGAATGAGAAACGACGCACGGCCTCTCTCATGAGTAATATCGACGCATCGCAAGCCCTTTTTGACACACACTTGCCCCTGCAGGGTTATTTTTGATTCACCCAGGTACATTTCCATGCTAACAGCGTTGTCTTTAAAATTGCATGAGGACTCTTTTTGTTTTTTTAATTGATAGCTTGACTTGTGTATTGTGGATTTTTGTTGTTTTGGTTTTGTTTCGTTTAGATAAATATTTTCTATTTTTCTAAACCTGTGTTGTGTCATTTTGTAGTGTTTTCATTAAGTTACTGTGTGTGTTGTTACAAACACTTTACACCTAGCACTCTGAAGTTAAGCCTACTGCTTGTGCCAAGCTAACAAGGGGGTGAGTGGTGGTTAGCTGAGAGTTATACTCTTTTACCCTGACTACAGTGAGGGTCCTTGCTTGGACAGGGGGTAACCTGACTGTCAACCAAAGACCCCATTTCTAACACCACCCAAGAGAGAGACCCTAAATAGCCCTTAAAATAGGCTCACATATCCAGGTGACCACCTATCAGGAGGGGGCTCTGATGTCACCTGCCTGACCTGGCAGCTCAGATGCTCCCAGAGTCCTCTTCCAACCTTGGATTCAAGATGACAGAACCCAGGGACTCTCTGGAGGAGCTCTGGGCACCACCCCTGAGGTGGTGATGGACAGGGGAGTGGTCACTCCTCTGTCCATTGTCCACTTTTGTGCCATAGGAAAGACTGGAGGTCCCTGAACTGGTGTAGACTGGTTTATGCACAGTGGGCACCAAATGTTCACTTCAAAGCATACCAGTGGCTTGGTGAGGCTACCCCTCCCAAGCACTGTACCCCCCTCCCCCAAAGGAAATCCTCTGTTCAGCATTCCTGGGCGTAAGCTGTTCAAGCAGCAGGAGGGCAGAAACCTGTTTGAGGGGTGGCAGCAGCTTGGGCTGCCTAGAAAACCTCAGAAGGCTGGTCGGAGCAATGTTGGGGTGCTGTAGGGAGCCCCCAGAATGCATGGAATCATACTTCTAATTCTGGCAACAGTAATGTGGTATGATTCTGACATGTTTGATACCAAACATGCCTAGGATCGGAGTTACCAATATGTAGATGGACATAGGTAGTGACCTTATGCCCGGTACATGCATTAAATGGCATCCACACACTCACGAAGACCAGGAAAATGGAACTGGAGTTCATGGAGGCACCTCTGCTAGTGCAGGGGTGCCCTCACACAGAGGTACTTGCACCCTGCCCTCTGGGCTAGGAGGGCCTGCCATAGGAGTGACTTACAGTGACCTGGTGCAGTGACCTATATTGAAAAGAGTGCATGCACTCTTTCACGCAGGCTGCTATGGCAGGGCTGCAGATACACTTTCAATGGGCTCCCCATGGGTGGCATAATACATGCTGCAGCCCATGGGGAATCCCCGGTACCCCAATGCCCTGGGTACCTGGGTATCATATACTAGGCACTTACATGGGGGCACAAGTATGCCAAATTTGGGGTGTAAGTTACTAAGTTACCAAGTTTGAAGGGAGAGAGCATAATCGCTGGGATCCTGGTTAGCAGGATCCCAGTGAACACAGTCAAACACACTGACAACAGGCAGAAAATGGGGGCAACTACATATGCAAAAGCGTGTTCTGTGGTACAGGTACATAACACAAAACCCCACCACCTGAAGTCGCATGTGTCTCCATTTGTTTGGCCACATGTTCACACATAGACAGGGTAGACACTTTCTGTACCCACCATGCCAGTCACTTCATTGTCACCTATGTGTAATGTTTAAGTTTGTACTCTGGCAGTTGCCTGTAGGGACTGTATGCATAGACTCATTCTCACATAATGTGAATGTGTTGATCCATTCATGCCTAAGGAGTTTACCCTTCAGAAGTCACGTAGTTGTGATGTGTTTCATAGTGGTTAACATCTCAGTCAGGTTGCTAGAACCTAGGCTATCTGATGTCAGTAAGCTTGCTTAGTCATTGAAGGGCCTGAGCAGGGTGGTTGGTTGGTCTGCAAATTGAGACATTTATGTCTGTAGTCATGTCAGGAACTTTTTGGCTTTTATGTGACACACTTGGGGATCATTGACAAATATGAAAGCTCGAGCTTCATGTTATTGACATGTATGTGACTCAACCATTTGTGATGAGACTTGTAAACATGATCTCTTGATTAGTCTTTTTTATCCATGCAGGTCAACACCCATCAAAAGAAGGGTATATGGAAAGCCTTCTCCAAAAAGGTGCGGACCATGGGAGTCCACAGCCGTCAGAGCACCCACTGCAGAAAAAGGTGGGAAGACCTGAGACGCTGGGCCAAGAAGATCGCAGAAGCCCATGTCCCCCCCAAGTGGGCGGGGTGCCCGTCAGACCATGACCACCCTCATGGCCCGCATTCTGGTGGTGGCCTATCCAGAGCTTAATGGGTGTTTGAGGGCATCACAGAAGCCACAAGGGGGTGAGTACAGGGCATATTCCTACCTGTCCCATTGCCAAGTAATTGAGTTAGGTTGTGACAGCTCTCCCTGACAGTTTTGGGATGAGCCATGTGTCACACAGTAAATGAGTGATTGTTTGTGTTGACATGTCATGTGATGTATTCTGATGTGCCTTGCCTATTGTCCCAGGGCCCCAGGACACAACTTGGTGGAATCCATATAGCACTTGCTCTGCAGGGATGATATATGGCTGTGTACATTTATCAATCAAGTACTGTTTGTTGTTGTAGTGGGTGTAATTTCTATTCAGCAGACCACTACTCCTAAATGTTCAGGCCAAAAGTAAGTAGGTGATGGTTCATTGTTCTCTGCCATGTGTCTGGTTAAATGTATATATAGGCATCTGCCACCCAGAAGCTATTTGTGCCTGACTGCAGTCTGTAATGCGAAGATGTCCAACATACATGTGAAAGGGATTACATTGGTCTTTGAATGCATCTATGGATCACTACTTTCCCTTGGTAAATGGAGATAGTCCATTGACATGATTTATGTGCCATCACTGTTGCCAACATTCCTTGTGCCTACATGTCAGTGTGTGTCCCTTTCTCTTTTTTAAACTTTTGTGAGCTGCAGTTTCATGCATGGTCTACCTATTTTGATTGGTGATGTCTGAATTCCCTCAGATATATGTGCATGCCAATCTGTGTGTGGAATAGGACATTTACAATGGGGATACATTTCATGTTGTGCCACATACAGGAGTGTGTAGCCATTGTTTATTTGCTGACACATACCTTCACCCATCGTAGCATGTCATTTGGTGTCAACACCAGGACAGTGCACGCTCTACGGGCAGCATGATACAAAATGACAAACCTTATGCAATGTAATAATTCATGCATTATGTGTTGATATTGTATATTAACCTTTTGCATTGCAGGTATTTATCTTGAAATGTAATTAATGTGTTTTGTAATGTATTGTTCATTTTCAAGGCTTTGCTGCAAGAATACAGGGTGTGGTCTCTATTCTGAGCCTTTCTAGATGCCTTTCCTGCAGCCTGGCTGGGTGTAACATGTGGGTGGGGCTTGGGTCTATTTAAGGGACCCAGCCCAGCTCCACGTGCCCACTATTCAGAGGTCCCGGTGCAGAACAGCAGCATTTCCCTGAACTCCTGTTCCAGAGGCCTACTTAGGCATTTACCTGGCCCTGTCCTTATTATTTTGCTGATCTTCAAGCAGGGCGGTAAGGCGGAGGTCGGGGTGGGCCCCCAATTCCATTTCTAGAAGCATTTGAGTGTTGGCCTTGTGATTTAGAGTGTGCGCACTTCATTCTTGGCAATTAACCCTTGCAGTTCGGATTGGCAGAGTGAGCGATCATTTCGAGGCATTTGAATCTTGATGGTTGAATCTGCAATAGTGTGCGCGATTCATTCTTGGTAATTAACCCTTGCTGTTCGGATCAGCAGAGTGCGCAATCATTTAGATGCATTTGAATCTTGATGGTTGAATCGGCAATAGTGTGCGCGATTCATTCTTGGCAATTAACCCTTGCAGTTCGGATCAGCAGAGTACGCGATCATTTCGAGGCATTTGAATCTTGATGGTTGAATCAGCAACAGTGTGCGCGATTCATTCTTGGCAATTAACCCTTGCAGTTCAGATCGGCAGAGCGCGCAATCATTTCAGGTGTTTGAGTCTTGATGACCAGTCTGGCAATAAGGTGGGCAATAATTTCTGGGCAATTGAATCTTGAAACTCAGACCAAATAGAGTGTGATCTTTCTAGACAAAACAAGTTTAGTCAGTTTACCTCTTCTACAGTATCATTCATGAATCCTATAGCAGTTAATTCTTTGGGAACAAATGGATTCTTGTTATGACGTAATTGCTATTCTAAGGACTAACTTGAGATAGTTCAATGTTCAGAGTATATGACTATAAAAAGATGTTATTTTGAAAACGATCACATGAAAGTCTGCATAATCCTTCTTTTATTTCCAGGTATCCAGAGTTAAAAAGGTCACGTTATTGATAAGTTCTTGATCTCTCATGTTATTAGAGTACAGATAATTAAAACAAAGTTCATGAAGATTAATGTGAATAACCTTGCTATTGTGTTCTTAACTCTTGCTTCCACAGGTCTCCTTCCCCGCTGTTCCAACCTAAAACCCTATTCCCCACTTGGCCATTCTTTAACTCTGTGCTATGATAGATAGTAGAGTTTGGAGCTGACAAGAGGTGGACGTACTGGGAACAGGCGCAAACCCTGAGGATCCGGTCTCGCTGACAGAATAGTGAGCCAACGAATTTTAATCCTCCTGGATTGCACTAGGTTTTCAATATGGCCGAATTGGATGAGTTACTTAAGGTAATTACGCAGCTCCATTTGGATGTAGTTGAATCTAAAGACATAGCAGCCAATCTAGCAGAAAGGGTGGATTAGTTACAAGACAGAGTGCGAAAGAAGGAGTATAGTCCTCTGGGTGCGGGTTGGCTTAATCCTCCTTCTCAGGGTTCAGTAGGGAATCCTCCAACTAACATTTCACTCACAGTTCCCACACCCATTCCTTTGGCTCTCCCAGAAAGGTTTTCAGGTGATCCTCAGAAGGTACAATCCTTTTTGACTCAAGTAGAATTGCATTTCACCTGTCGACCAAACACCTTCCCTGATCCCCAATCCAGGGTGGCCTTCTTGATTTCCTATTTGACTGGAGACAGGGCCACCTGGGCAATCCCTCTCATGCGTCGAGATGGTCCCTTGCTTTATAACTGGAGAGTCTTTGTCTGAGAATTTGAAATGTTTTTGATCGAAGAGCAGTTACTCTGTCCGCAGACCAAGAACTGTTTGAATTACGACAAGGAAATAAGGATCTTGTCTCTTACTTGGCTAACTTTAATCGGCTGGTAGCAAAAACGGCCTGGCAGGAGATCAGCCCTGTTCTATCAAGGACTCAAAGATGAGTTAAAAGACATTCTTGCACAGATTGATCCTCAACCCACGAATTGTCAAGATCAGATAAATCTTGTTTTGAGATTAGACCATCGTCCTGCAGAATGACAGGGAACACACAAAAAGACTGAGAAAAATTCCTGGCCTGTTCATGAGCATAGAGAATCACAAGTTCATGGAGACAACAATCATGAGCCAATGGAAATAGGAACCATCAGACGGCCCTTAACGAAAAAAGAGAAAGATCTACGTAGAAAGAACGGACAATGTCTGTACTGTGGTCGAAAGGGTCATTTGGCCAAAGAATGTCCAGTAAAACCGAAAAGCAAACAAACTCCTACCAAGAAGGTTGTAGCAAATACACAGATCAAGCAGGAAAACTAGAAGAACCAAGGTGTAAGAAAGGGTTGCTCTTGGGTGTAACTGTTGACCCTTCACAAGATGGTAGAAAAGTTTTACTCGAGTCAAGACATTTAAAGTTAGATCTAGAAGTACTGGTAAAACAAAAGACTTATCTAAAGAAAGCCTTAGTAGATTCCGGGGCTACTGCTAATTTTGTCGATGCACAATTGATTCAAACATGGGGGATCCCATGTAAGAAGAAGAAAACACCAGAAATAATACAAGCTGTAGATGGAAAACTCCTAGTTGAAGGTCCGGTGACTCTGCAGACCTTCCCCTTGTCTGTGATCTGTAAAGGGGGAAATCAAGACACCAAACATGTAGAAAAAAGAATCTTTGATGTAATCCATTCTCCTCAGTATGGAATTATCCGAGGAATGCCGTGGTTAAGCTACCATAATCCTTTAATAAATTGGCAAGAAAGGAAAATCACGTTTTCTTCACTTCTGTGTAATGAAAAATGTCTCCAGTCATCAAATGTCACAGATTCTCACAAATCCCGCGTAGCCTCAGCCGCTGAAAAAGACGTAACGCTGCCTTTGCAGTATTCATCCTTCCTTGATGTTTTTGACGAAAAAGAAGCAGGAACCTTGACACCTCACAGACCATATGACTGTCAAATTGATCTGACTCCTGGTGCTTTACTCCCTTGTTGTCGTGTTTATGTCCTGTCTGAACACGAAAATCAATATCTAAGAAACTATTTAGATACATTTCTAGCTAATGGATTTATCCGCCCTTCCAAGTCTCCTGCTGCATCTCCTCTTTTTTTTGTCTCCAAGGCTAATGGGGATCTTAGGGCTTGTATAGACTATAGAGGATTAAATAAAATCACAGTAAAGAATAACTATCCATTACCCTTGATTCCTGTCCTGTTGGACCAAGTTAAAAAAAGCCAAAATCTACACCAATTTAGACCTAAGAGGAGCTTATCACCTAGTCAGGATGAGAGAAGGTAACGAGTGGAAAACTGCCTTTAACCGCTTCTGTGCCTTGGACGAGATGATCTTGTCCAAGGCTACAGTTCTCCTGTGCACCCCCCCCCCAAGGCGGGGATGGAAGGGGAAGACCTTCCCCTTCCACCCCCGACCCCCCCTGGCAATCCGATGACGTCAGCGCGCGCACAGCGCGCCGACGTCATCTAGTGTTGCCGGGCGCGCTGGAAGCCATTTGCTTCCAGCGCGCGAGGAGGAAAGGACCGAAAAGGTGAGTCCTTTCTGTTTTTGGGGGGTGGCGGGGGGGTGAAAACAGACACGGGGGAAAGGAAAGGGTTTTTCCTTTCCCCCTGTGCCTGTTTTCACAAGATTCCTGTTCCACGATCGCGGGCAGGGCCTGCGATCGTGGAGCAGGAATCTCCACTAGACCCCAGGGATTTTTTCAATTAGGTTTCTTTTGGGGGTGACCCCTTGGGCAAGGGTTGCCCCCCTGGGGGGCAATTTTTTTCAGTATTTCGCCCCCACCCGGGGGCAGATCCGCCGATTTTTCGGCGGATCTGCCCCCGGGGGGGGGGGGCGAAAACCACTAGACACCAGGGATTTTATTTTGGGTGTGTGTTTTGGGGGCGACCCCTTGGGCAAGGGTCGCCCCCCCGGGGGCATTTCTTTTTAGTATTTCGCCCCCCCCCCCGGGGGCAGATCCGCCGATTTTTCGGCGGATCTTCCCCTGGGGGGGCGAAATCCACTAGACACCAGGGAATTTGTTTTTATTGTGTTTTTTGGGGGTGACCCCTTGGGCAAGGGTCGCCCCCCCGGGTCAATTTCTTTAGTGTTTCGCCCCACTGGGGGGCTATTTTTTTAGTATTTCGCCCCCCCCCCCCGGGGGCAGATTGACAATTTTTGGGCTGATCTGCCCCCAAGGGGGGGGGGGGGGGACGAAATCCACTAGACACCAGGGATTTTTTTTTTATTGTTTATTTTGGGGGCAACCCCTTGGGCAAGGGTCGCTCCCCTGGGGGGGCTATATATTTTTTTCTGTTTCGGCCCCCCCGATAGCAGACCAGCCATTTTTTGGACGATCTGGCCCCCGGGGGGGTGGAAGCACACTAGGCGCCAGGGATTGTGTGGTGTGTGTGTGGTGTGTGTTTGGGGGCACCCCTTGGGCAACGGTCGCCCCCCTAAAGTGGGGAACGTTCGTATTGGCCATCTCTGCCCCTATTTTTGTAGGCCCATTTGCCCCCAAGGAGGGCAGAAACCACCAATATGGCAGGGATTTTTTTGTTTTGTTTTGTGTTGTGCTGGGGGTGCCCCCTTTGGGAAGGGTCGCCCCCTAAAGGGGGCACAGAGGTGTTGCCCATTTCTGCCCCCCTTGGGGGCAGATTGGCCAATTGTTTTATGCCCATCTACCCCCGAGGGGGGCAGGATCCACTTAGGTACCAGGGACAACTTCTAAGTTCTTGGTGGTGGGGTGTTTGTCAACTGGCAAAGTATTTGTATTTGTGATTATAACAATTTATTTCTTCTTTTTCTTCTAGTTCAACGCTTTTGCTTCCTTTGCTGTGGATCTTTGCGGTTTTGGCAGTAGTTGTCCTGCGGTTTGCATAGTTGCATGTTTTAGGTAAGTGAAAGCAATTTACTCCAAAGGAGTATTGTTGACATGCATGAATGACATGTTTGTAGGTGGTGTACTAAATGCAGTATTGTGTGTTTGACATTGTCCTTAGATCTGAGCACAGTGATGTTTGTGTTGTCATATGTCTAATTTGCTTTTTTCTTTTTTCTTTTTAGTGGGATATCATTGGTGATTGCTGTGTCTGTGCAGAGTAGTTGCTTGGTATGTAGCTTTTTCAGGCAAGTGAGTGGTGAAGTTTTTTGTAGTACATAACTCTTTGTGATAAAGCTACACTTTGTTTATTACTTATTTTAGTGCTAGTTGTTGTTGGCAATCCATTTGTTGTTAGGATCATGGCTAGCTGCAAAGTGACCGCTCAGCAGGTTGTTTGCATGCTCTTTGAGTCGTCTTCAGACCATGATTACGACACTGACTCTGCATCTGAGGCAGAGGAGGAAGCAGGAGATTCTGGAAGTGAGTTTTCTGTCTGAGAGTATTCTTCTGATGAGGAAGCTACTCTCAGTGCAGATGAAGGGCCTGTGTTAGAGGAGGACATTGATGTGCCAAGAGTGCAGCAGCCTGGGGCTGAAGGGTTTCCCATTAGAAGACCTGACACCTGGATTGCCCCAAACATGGAGCAGCCACAGTTACCTACATTTACTGGTCTCCCAGGGTGTAGAGTTAATACAGAAAACTTTTTGCCTGTCCATTTCTTTCACTTGTTTATGGACGATGTATTTTTGGAAGAGATTGTGGAGCACACAAATGTGTATGCAGAGCAATATTTGCGGGACAACGCTGCCAGACTTAAGCCTCAGTCTAGAGCTACTCAGTGGGTTCCCACATATCTGGAAGTGATGAAAAGGTTTTTAGGTTTGTCTTTTTTGATGGGGTTGATCAGGAAGCCGTCACTGGCTTCTTATTGGTCTACTAGTCCCTTGATGGCAACTGCTATATTTCCTGCAACTATGACACGTAATCGGTATTTTCTTCTTCTTCGTATGCTGCATTTTGTAGACAATGCTTTAGCCTTGCCACGAGATCACCATGATTGTGACCGCCTTTTTAAGATTAGGCCTGTCCTTGATCATTTTGTGGATTGGTTTTCAGAGGTCTATGTTCCAGGCAAAGAGATAAGTGTGGACGAGTCTTTGGTCCTTTTCAAGGGGCATTTAGTTTTTAAGCAGTACATTCCTAGTAAGAGGGCACGGTATGGGATTCAATTGTATCTGCTGTCAGAAAGCAGTACAGGATATGTGTATAATTTCCGTGTCTACACTGGTAGGGATTCCAGTATTGACCCTCCTGGTTGTCCGGCCACTTTTGGAGTTAGCGAAAAAATTGTGTGGGAACTTGCTAGACAGCTGTTTAACAAAGGTCACCATTTGTACGTAGATAATTTATACACTGGAGTGCAGTTGTTCAAGGAGTTGTTTAGGGTGGACACTGTTGCTTGTGGCACAATCTGTTCTAACCGGAAAGGCTATCCAAGGGAGCTTGTCTGTAAAAAACTTGAGAGGGAACAGTGCAGTGCCTTGCGGAATAATGAGCTGCTAGCTCTGAAATTTTCAGACAGGAGGGATGTGTACATGCTATTGACCATCCATGATGAGAGTACTTCCCCTGTGGCTGTTTGGGGTCAGGTTGCGGAAGTGCGCAAACCTGCGTGCATTTTGGACTATAATAGGCACATGGGTGGTGTTGATAGAGTAGATCAGAGGTTGGAACCTTACACTGCTCTTCGTAAGTCCTATGTGTGGTATAAAAAGTTGGCCCTACATTTATTTCATTTGGCAACTTTTAATGCCTTTATTGTATACAAGGATTGTTCACCTGAGTCAAGGATGACATTTGTTAAATTTCAGGAGTCAGTGATAGAAAGCCTTGTTGTGGTGGAACCGGCAAGAGTTCCTAGAGTAGAAGTGGTGGAGGATGTGGCTAGATTGAAAGATCTGCACTTTCCAGATCACATTCCTCCCACTCCCAAAAAAGACATGCCGACAAAGAAATGTAGAGTATGTGCCCGGAGATCAATCCGGAGGGAGAGCCGGATGTACGGCCCCGAATGCCCTTCAAAGCCTGGGCTGTGTGTGCCCAGCTCTTTTAGAAGTTACCACACAAGGAAAAACTTTTGGGAAATACCGTGAGCGTAAGCTGTTTGTTTTATATTTTCATATGTTTCACGGTTGGCATCTATGTCATGTATTTAGTTAGAGCTTTTGTGTTTGTAGTTTTGTGCTTATTTTATAATTAGTGGTTTCTTTGTTGTTTATAAACAAAAAAAGTGATGGCGGTGTGCGTGGGGTGGCGCTTGGCTAGCGGTGTGCGTGGGGTGGCGCTTGGCTGGCGGTGTGCGTGGGGTGGCGCTTGGCTGGCGGTGTGCGTGGGGTGGCGCTTGGCTGGCGGTTTGCTTGGGGTGGCGCTTGGCTGGTGGTGTGCTTGGGGTGGCGCTTGGCTGGCGGTGTCCTTGGGGTGGCGCTTGGCTGGCGGTGTGCGTGGGGTGGTGCTTGGCTGGCGGTGTGCGTTGGGTGGCGCTTGGCTGGCGGTGTGCTTGGGGTGGCGCTTGGCTGGCGGTGCCAGCCAAACGGCAGTCCACACTCCCATCAGCTGGTGTGATTCTTGTATCAGGCATATGGGCGTATGTAAGTGATGGGCCCTTGAGTGGCGCGGTCTGTCGATGTGAGTGTTGTAATGTGCTGGGCCCGTGGCTGGCAGTGTGAATGGTCTTGTGCGTGTCATGTATGAAAGGTGTGTGAATGGACTGTAAAGCGGTTGGTGCCTTGTCGCGGCTTTACAGCTCACGAGCTGTGAGTTATTGGTTCAGTTTTTTGCCTTTCAGTTATTAGCAGTGCATTTCATTTTTGTGAAATCTCTTGTTAATAAAATTTGATCCACTGAACCATCACTCACCCTCGTGCCAAATCCAACCAGTATGTGTGCTAAAAATGACAAAACCTGCTCCGCTGTAATCAGGCGTCGCAGCACACCTGTGACACGCTAGGTGCCTCGGGTGGGACCCCGATGATGAAGCATGCCACCAACTTGGTTGGTGGGTGAGGGGTCTTCTTCACATAACCTAAGTGTGTTTCTTTTCACAATTTTAGTGTTTGGCACATCACGGACGTATGTGTGCACATCAAAATGATATATTACAAAAATACCTATGTTTGGGGGGAGGGCCCACCTATGTTTTTGGTCCTGGGTGCGGCCTTCATCTAGGGAAACCTACAAAACCCAGACATTTTTTAAAACTAGACACCCCAAGTAGTCCAGGGAGGTGTGGCTTGCGTGGCTCCCCAACATTTTCTTACCCAGACTCCTCTGTAAACCTCAAAATTTGCACAAAAAAGCATCTTTTCCTGACTTTTCTCAGTAGGATCACCGCTCCAGCACAAAATTTCTACTCCCCAGTTTTCCCCTCAGTCTCCCAAGTAAAATAGCACTTCACTTATGTGGATCCCCAAAGCAGAGTCTGTCTAAAGATGTATAAAAGAATATGCCCTTATAAACTCGCTGTGCTATCCCTTCTATCTCTTCAAGTTTTGGGCCTTATTCTGTTGCAGGCACCTGGCCCACCCACACAAGTGAGGTATCATTTTTATCGGGAGACTTGGGGGAACGCTGGGTGGAAGGAAATTTGTGGCTCCTCTCAGATTCCAGAACTTTCTGTCACCGAAATGAGAGGAAAGGGTGTTTTTTTAGCCAAATTTTGAGGTCTGCAAAGGATTCTGGGTAACAGAACCTGGTCCGAGCCCCACAAGTCACCCCATCTTGGATTCCCCTAGGTCTCTAGTTTTAAAAAATGCACAGGGTTGGTAGGTTTCCCTAGGTGCTGGCTGAGCTACAGGCCAAAATCCACAGGTAGGCAATGTTTTCTTTCAAAAAATGGGTTGTGTCCACGTTACGCTTTGGGGCATTTCCTGTCGAGGGCGCTAGGCCTACCCACACAAATGAGGGATCATTTTTATCGGGAGACTTGGGGGAACGCTGGGTGGAAGGAAATTTGTGGCTCCTCTCAGATTCCAGAACTTTCTGCCACAGAAATGTGAGGAACATGTATTTTTTTAGCCAAATTTTGAGGTTTGCAAAGGATTCTGGGTAACAGAACCTGGTCCGAGCCCCACAAGTCACCCCATCTTGGATTCCCCTAGGTCTCTAGTTTTCAGAAATGCACAGGTTTGGTAGGTTTCCCTAGGTGACGGTTGAGCTAGAGGCCAAAATCTACAGGTAGGCACTTCGTAAAAATCACCTCTGTTTTCTTTAAAAAAATTGGATGTGTCCACGTTGCGCTTTGGGGCGTTTCCTGTCGCGGGCGCTAGGCCTACCCACAGAAGTGAGGTATCATTTTTATCAGGAGACTTGGGGGAACGCTGGGCGGAAGGAAATTTGTGGCTCCTCTCAGATTCCAGAACTTTCTGCCACAGAAATGTGAGGAACATGTGTTTTTTTAGCCAAATTTTGAGGTTTGCAAAGGATTCTGGGTAACAGAACCTGGTCCGAGCCCCACAAGTCACCCCATCTTGGATTCCCCTAGGTCTCTAGTTTTCAGAAATGCACATGTTTGGTAGGTTTCCCTAGGTGCCGGCTGAGCTAGAGGCCAAAATCTACAGGTAGGCACTTCGCAAAAATCACCTCTGTTTTCTTTCAAAAAATTGGATGTGTCCACGTTGCGCTTTGGGGCGTTTCCTGTTGCGGACGCTAGGCCTACCCACACAAGTGGGGTATCATTTTTATCAGGAGACTTGGGGGAACGCTGGGTGGAAGGAAATTTGTGGCTCCTCTCAGATTCCAGAACTTTCTGCCACAGAAATGTGAGGAACATGTGTTTTTTTAGCCAAATGTTGAGGTTTGCAAAGGATTCTGGGTAACAGAACCTGGTCTGAGCCCCAAAAGTCACCCCATCTTTGATTCCCCTAGGTCTCTAGTTTTCAGAAATGCACAGTTTTGGTAGGTTTCCCTAGGTGCTGGCTGAGCTAGAGGCCAAAATCTACAGGTAGGCACTTCGCAAAAATCACCTCTGTTTTCTTTCAAAAAATTGGATGTGTCCACGTTGCGCTTTGGGGCGTTTCCTGTTGCGGACGCTAGGCCTACCCACACAAGTGAGGTATCATTTTTATCGGGAGACTTGGGGGAACGCTGGGTGGAAGGAAATTTGTGGCTCCTCTCAGATTCCAGAACTTTCTGCCACAGAAATATGAGGAACATGTGTTTTTTTAGCCAAATTTTGAGGTTTGCAAAGGATTCTGGGTAACAGAACCTGGTCCGAGCCCCACAAGTCACCCCATCTTGGATTCCCCTAGGTCTCTAGTTTTCAGAAATGCACAGGTTTGGTAGGTTTCCCTAGGTGCCGGCTGAGCTACAGGCCAAAATCCACAGGTAGGCAATGTTTTCTATAAAAAAATGGGTTGTGTCCACGTTACGCTTTGGGGCATTTCCTGTCGAGGGCGCTAGGCCTACCCACACAAATGAGGGATCATTTTTATCGGGAGACTTGGGGGTACCCTGGGGGGAAGGAAATTTGTGGCTCCTCTCAGATACCAGAACTTTCTGCCACAGAAATGTGAGGAACATGTATTTTTTTAGCCAAATTTTGAGGTTTGCAAAGGATTCTGGGTAACAGAACCTGGTCCGAGCCCCACAAGTCACCCCATCTTGGATTCCCCTAGGTCTCTAGTTTTCAGAAATGCACAGGTTTGGTAGGTTTCCCTAGGTGCCGGCTGAGCTAGAGGCCAAAATCTACAGGTTGGCACTTCGCAAAAATCACCTCTGTTTTCTTTCGAAAAATTGGATGTGTCCACATTGCGCTTTCGGGCGTTTCCTGTCACGGGCGCTAGGCCTACCCACACAAGTGAGGTATCATTTTTATCGGGAGACTTGGGGGAACGCTGGGTGGAAGGAAATTTGTGGCTCCTCTCAGATTCCAGAACTTTCTGCCACAGAAATGTGAGGAACATGTGTTTTTTTAGCCAAATTTTGAGGTTTGCAAAGGATTCTGGGTAACAGAACCTGGTCCGAGCCCCACAAGTCACCCCATCTTGGATTCCCCTAGGTCTCTAGTTTTCAGAAATGCACAGGTTTGGTAGGTTTCCCTAGGTGCTGGCTGAGCTAGAGGCCAAAACCTACAGGTAGGCACTTCGCAAAAATCACCTCTGTTTTCTTTAAAAAAATTGGATGTGTCCACGTTGTGCTTTGGGGCGTTTCCTGTTGCGGACGCTAGGCCTACCCACACAAGTGAGGTATCATTTTTATCGGGAGACTTGGGGGAACGCTGGGTGGAAGGAAATTTGTGGCTCCTCTCAGATTCCAGAACTTTCTGCCACAGAAATATGAGGAACATGTGTTTTTTTAGCCAAATTTTGAGGTTTGCAAAGGATTCTGGGTAACAGAACCTGGCCCGAGCCCCACAAGTCACCCCATCTTGGATTCCCCTAGGTCTCTAGTTTTCAGAAATGCACAGGTTTGGTAGGTTTCCCTAGGTGCCGGCTGAGCTACAGGCCAAAATCCACAGGTAGGCAATGTTTTCTTTCAAAAAATGGGTTGTGTCCACGTTACGCTTTGGGGCATTTCCTGTCGAGGGCGGTAGGCCTACCCACACAAATGAGGGATCATTTTTATCGGGAGACTTGGGGGAACGCTGGGTGGAAGGAAATTTGTGGCTCCTCTCAGATACCAGAACTTTCTGCCACAGAAATGTGAGGAACATGTATTTTTTTAGCCAAATTTTGAGGTTTGCAAAGGATTCTGGGTAACAGAACCTGGTCCGAGCCCCACAAGTCACCCCATCTTGGATTCCCCTAGGTCTCTAGTTTTCAGAAATGCACAGGTTTGGTAGGTTTCCCTAGGTGCCGGCTGAGCTAGAGGCCAAAATCTACAGGTAGGCACTTCGTAAAAATCACCTCTGTTTTCTTTAAAAAAATTGGATGTGTCCACGTTGCCCTTTGGGGCGTTTCCTGTCGCGGGCGCTAGGCCTACCCACAGAAGTGAGGTATCATTTTTATCAGGAGACTTGGGGGAACGCTGGTTGGCTCCTCTCAGATTCCAGAACTTTCTGCCACAGAAATGTGAGGAACATGTGTTTTTTTAGCCAACTTTTGAGGTTTGCAAAGGATTCTGGGTAACAGAACCTGGTCCGAGCCCCACAAGTCACCCCATCTTGGATTCCCCTAGGTCTCTAGTTTTCAGAAATGCACAGGTTTGGTAGGTTTCCCTAGGTGCCGGCTGAGCTAGAGGCCAAAATCTACAGGTAGGCACTTCGCAAAAATCACCTCTGTTTTCTTTCAAAAAATTGGATGTGTCCACGTTGCGCTTTTGGGCGTTTCCTGTTGCGGGCGCTAGGCCTACCCACACAAGTGAGGTATAATTTTTATCGGGAGACTTGGGGGAACGCTGGGTGGAAGGAAATTTGTGGCTCCTCTCAGATACCAGAACTTTCTGCCACAGAAATGTGAGGAACATGTATTTTTTTAGCCAAATTTTGAGGTTTGCAAAGGATTCTGGGTAACAGAACCTGGTCCGAGCCCCACAAGTCACCCCATCTTGGATTCCCCTAGGTCTCTAGTTTTCAGAAATGCACAGGTTTGGTAGGTTTCCCTAGGTGCCGGCTGAGCTAGAGGCCAAAATCTACAGGTAGGCACTTCGTAAAAATCACCTCTGTTTTCTTTCAAAAAATTGGATGTGTCCACGTTGCGCTTTTGGGCGTTTCCTGTTGCGGGCGCTAGGCCTACCCACCCAAGTGAGGTATAATTTTTATCGGGAGACTTGGGGGAACGCTGGGTGGAAGGAAATTTGTGGCTCCTCTCAGATTCCAGAACTTTCTGCCACAGAAATGTGAGGAACATGTGTTTTTTTAGCCAAATTTTGAGGTTTGCAAAGGATTCTGGGTAACAGAACCTGGTCCGAGCCCCACAAGTCACCCCATCTTTGATTCCCCTAGGTCTCTAGTTTTCAGAAATGCACAGGTTTGGTAGGTTTCCCTAGGTGCTGGCTGAGCTAGAGGCCAAAATCTACAGGTAGGCACTTCGCAAAAATCACCTCTGTTTTCTTTCAAAAAATTGGATGTGTCCACGTTGCGCTTTGGGGCGTTTCCTGTTGCGGACGCTAGGCCTACCCACACAAGTGAGGTATCATTTTTATCGGGAGACTTGGGGGAACGCTGGGTGGAAGGAAATTTGTGGCTCCTCTCAGATTCCAGAACTTTCTGCCACAGAAATATGAGGAACATGTGTTTTTTTAGCCAAATTTTGAGGTTTGCAAAGGATTCTGGGTAACAGAACCTGGCCCGAGCCCCACAAGTCACCCCATCTTGGATTCCCCTAGGTCTCTAGTTTTCAGAAATGCACAGGTTTGGTAGGTTTCCCTAGGTGCCGGCTGAGCTAGAGTAAAAAATCTACAGGTAGGCACTTCGCAAAAATCACCTCTGTTTTCTTTCAAAAAATTGGATGTGTCCACGTTGCGCTTTGGGGCGTTTCCTGTTGCGGACGCTAACCCTACCCACACAAGTGAGGTATCATTTTTATCGGGAGACTTGGGGGAACGCTTTGTGGAAGGAAATTTGTGGCTCCTCTCAGATTCCAGAACTTTCTGCCACAGAAATGTGAGGAACATGTGTTTTTTTAGCCAAATTTTGAGGTTTGCAAAGGATTCTGGGTAACAGAACCTGGTCCGAGCCCCACAAGTCACCCCATCTTTGATTCCCCTAGGTCTCTAGTTTTCAGAAATGCACAGGATTGGTAGGTTTCCCTAGGTGCTGGCTGAGCTAGAGGCCAAAATCTACAGGTAGGCACTTCGCAAAAATCACCTCTGTTTTCTTTCAAAAAATTGGATGTGTCCACGTTGCGCTTTGGGGCGTTTCCTGTTGCGGACGCTAGGCCTACCCACACAAGTGAGGTATCATTTTTATCGGGAGACTTGGGGGAACGCTGGGAGGAAGGAAATTTGTGGGTCCTCTCAGATTCCAGAACTTTCTGCCACAGAAATATGAGGAACATGTGTTTTTTTAGCCAAATTTTGAGGTTTGCAAAGGATTCTGGGTAACAGAACCTGGTCCGAGCCCCACAAGTCACCCCATCTTGGATTCCCCTAGGTCTCTAGTTTTCAGAAATGCACAGGTTTGGTAGGTTTCCCTAGGTGCCGGCTGAGCTACAGTCCAAAATCCACAGGTAGGCAATGTTTTCTTTCAAAAAATGGGTTGTGTCCACGTTACGCTTTGGGGCATTTCCTGTCGAGGGCGCTAGGCCTACCCACACAAATGAGGGATCATTTTTATCGGGAGACTTGGGGGAACGCTGGGTGGAAGGAAATTTGTGGCTCCTCTCAGATACCAGAACTTTCTGCCACAGAAATGTGAGGAACATGTATTTTTTTAGCCAAATTTTGAGGTTTGCAAAGGATTCTGGGTAACAGAACCTGGTCCGAGCCCCACAAGTCACCCCATCTTGGATTCCCCTAGGTCTCTAGTTTTCAGAAATGCACAGGTTTGGTAGGTTTCCCTAGGTTCCGGCTGAGCTAGAGGCCAAAATCTACAGGTAGGCACTTCGTAAAAATCACCTCTGTTTTCTTTAAAAAAATTGGATGTGTCCACGTTGCGCTTTGGGGCGTTTCCTGTCGCGGGCGCTAGGCCTACCCACAGAAGTGAGGTATCATTTTTATCAGGAGACTTGGGGGAACGCTGGGCGGAAGGAAATTCGTGGCTCCTCTCAGATTCCAGAACTTTCTGCCACAGAAATGTGAGGAACATGTGTTTTTTTAGCCAACTTTTGAGGTTTGCAAAGGATTCTGGGTAACAGAACCTGGTCCGAGCCCCACAAGTCACCCCATCTTGGATTCCCCTAAGTCTCTAGTTTTCAGAAATGCACAGGTTTGGTAGGTTTCCCTAGGTGCCGGCTGAGCTACAGGCCAAAATCCACAGGTAGGCAATGTTTTCTTTCAAAAAATGGGTTGTGTCCACGTTACGCTTTGGGGCATTTCCTGTCGAGGGCGGTAGGCCTACCCACACAAATGAGGGATCATTTTTATCGGGAGACTTGGGGGAACGCTGGGTGGAAGGAAATTTGTGGCTCCTCTCAGATACCAGAACTTTCTGCCACAGAAATGTGAGGAACATGTATTTTTTTAGCCAAATTTTGAGGTTTGCAAAGGATTCTGGGTAACAGAACCTGGTCCGAGCCCCACAAGTCACCCCATCTTGGATTCCCCTAGGTCTCTAGTTTTCAGAAATGCACAGGTTTGGTAGGTTTCCCTAGGTGCCGGCTGAGCTAGAGGCCAAAATCTACAGGTAGGCACTTCGTAAAAATCACCTCTGTTTTCTTTAAAAAAATTGGATGTGTCCACGTTGCGCTTTGGGGCGTTTCCTGTCGCGGGCGCTAGGCCTACCCACAGAAGTGAGGTATCATTTTTATCAGGAGACTTGGGGGAACGCTGGGTGGCTCCTCTCAGATTCCAGAACTTTCTGCCACAGAAATGTGAGGAACATGTGTTTTTTTAGCCAACTTTTGAGGTTTGCAAAGGATTCTGGGTAACAGAACCTGGTCCGAGCCCCACAAGTCACCCCATCTTGGATTCCCCTAGGTCTCTAGTTTTCAGAAATGCACAGGTTTGGTAGGTTTCCCTAGGTGCCGGCTGAGCTAGAGGCCAAAATCTACAGGTAGGCACTTCGCAAAAATCACCTCTGTTTTCTTTCAAAAAATTGGATGTGTCCACGTTGCGCTTTTGGGCGTTTCCTGTTGCGGGCGCTAGGCCTACCCACACAAGTGAGGTATAATTTTTATCGGGAGACTTGGGGGAACGCTGGGTGGAAGGAAATTTGTGGCTCCTCTCAGATACCAGAACTTTCTGCCACAGAAATGTGAGGAACATGTATTTTTTTAGCCAAATTTTGAGGTTTGCAAAGGATTCTGGGTAACAGAACCTGGTCCGAGCCCCACAAGTCACCCCATCTTGGATTCCCCTAGGTCTCTAGTTTTCAGAAATGCACAGGTTTGGTAGGTTTCCCTAGGTGCCGGCTGAGCTAGAGGCCAAAATCTACAGGTAGGCACTTCGTAAAAATCACCTCTGTTTTCTTTCAAAAAATTGGATGTGTCCACGTTGCGCTTTTGGGCGTTTCCTGTTGCGGGCGCTAGGCCTACCCACACAAGTGAGGTATAATTTTTATCGGGAGACTTGGGGGAACGCTGGGTGGAAGGAAATTTGTGGCTCCTCTCAGATTCCAGAACTTTCTGCCACAGAAATGTGAGGAACATGTGTTTTTTTAGCCAAATTTTGAGGTTTGCAAAGGATTCTGGGTAACAGAACCTGGTCCGAGCCCCACAAGTCACCCCATCTTTGATTCCCCTAGGTCTCTAGTTTTCAGAAATGCACAGGTTTGGTAGGTTTCCCTAGGTGCTGGCTGAGCTAGAGGCCAAAATCTACAGGTAGGCACTTCGCAAAAATCACCTCTGTTTTCTTTCAAAAAATTGGATGTGTCCACGTTGCGCTTTGGGGCGTTTCCTGTTGCGGACGCTAGGCCTACCCACACAAGTGAGGTATCATTTTTATCGGGAGACTTGGGGGAACGCTGGGTGGAAGGAAATTTGTGGCTCCTCTCAGATTCCAGAACTTTCTGCCACAGAAATATGAGGAACATGTGTTTTTTTAGCCAAATTTTGAGGTTTGCAAAGGATTCTGGGTAACAGAACCTGGTCCGAGCCCCACAAGTCACCCCATCTTGGATTCCCCTAGGTCTCTAGTTTTCAGAAATGCACAGGTTTGGTAGGTTTCCCTAGGTGCCGGCTGAGCTAGAGTAAAAAATCTAGAGGTAGGCACTTCGCAAAAATCACCTCTGTTTTCTTTCAAAAAATTGGATGTGTCCACGTTGCGCTTTGGGGCGTTTCCTGTTGCGGACGCTAACCCTACCCACACAAGTGAGGTATCATTTTTATCGGGAGACTTGGGGGAACGCTTTGTGGAAGGAAATTTGTGGCTCCTCTCAGATTCCAGAACTTTCTGCCACAGAAATGTGAGGAACATGTGTTTTTTTAGCCAAATTTTGAGGTTTGCAAAGGATTCTGGGTAACAGAACCTGGTCCGAGCCCCACAAGTCACCCCATCTTTGATTCCCCTAGGTCTCTAGTTTTCAGAAATGCACAGGATTGGTAGGTTTCCCTAGGTGCTGGCTGAGCTAGAGGCCAAAATCTACAGGTAGGCACTTCGCAAAAATCACCTCTGTTTTCTTTCAAAAAATTGGATGTGTCCACGTTGCGCTTTGGGGCGTTTCCTGTTGCGGACGCTAGGCCTACCCACACAAGTGAGGTATCATTTTTATCGGGAGACTTGGGGGAACGCTGGGTGGAAGGAAATTTGTGGGTCCTCTCAGATTCCAGAACTTTCTGCCACAGAAATATGAGGAACATGTGTTTTTTTAGCCAAATTTTGAGGTTTGCAAAGGATTCTGGGTAACAGAACCTGGTCCGAGCCCCACAAGTCACCCCATCTTGGATTCCCCTAGGTCTCTAGTTTTCAGAAATGCACAGGTTTGGTAGGTTTCCCTAGGTGCCGGCTGAGCTACAGTCCAAAATCCACAGGTAGGCAATGTTTTCTTTCAAAAAATGGGTTGTGTCCACGTTACGCTTTGGGGCATTTCCTGTCGAGGGCGCTAGGCCTACCCACACAAATGAGGGATCATTTTTATCGGGAGACTTGGGGGAACGCTGGGTGGAAGGAAATTTGTGGCTCCTCTCAGATACCAGAACTTTCTGCCACAGAAATGTGAGGAACATGTATTTTTTTAGCCAAATTTTGAGGTTTGCAAAGGATTCTGGGTAACAGAACCTGGTCCGAGCCCCACAAGTCACCCCATCTTGGATTCCCCTAGGTCTCTAGTTTTCAGAAATGCACAGGTTTGGTAGGTTTCCCTAGGTGCCGGCTGAGCTAGAGGCCAAAATCTACAGGTAGGCACTTCGTAAAAATCACCTCTGTTTTCTTTAAAAAAATTGGATGTGTCCACGTTGCGCTTTGGGGCGTTTCCTGTCGCGGGCGCTAGGCCTACCCACAGAAGTGAGGTATCATTTTTATCATGAGACTTGGGGGAACGCTGGGCGGAAGGAAATTCGTGGCTCCTCTCAGATTCCAGAACTTTCTGCCACAGAAATGTGAGGAACATGTGTTTTTTTAGCCAACTTTTGAGGTTTGCAAAGGATTCTGGGTAACAGAACCTGGTCCGAGCCCCACAAGTCACCCCATCTTGGATTCCCCTAAGTCTCTAGTTTTCAGAAATGCACAGGTTTGGTAGGTTTCCCTAGGTGCCGGCTGAGCTAGAGGCCAAAATCTACAGGTAGGCACTTCGCAAAAATCACCTCTGTTTTCTTTCAAAAAATTGGATGTGTCCACGTTGCGCTTTGGGGCGTTTCCTGTTGCGGACGCTAGGCCTACCCACACAAGTGAGGTATCATTTTTATCGGGAGACTTGGGGGAACGCTGGGTGGAAGGAAATTTGTGGCTCCTCTCAGATTCCAGAACTTTCTGCCACAGAAATGTGAGGAACATGTGTTTTTTTAGCCAAATTCTGAGGTTTGCAAAGGATTCTGGGTAACAGAACCTGGTCCGAGCCCCACAAGTCACCCCATCTTTGATTCCCCTAGGTCTCTAGTTTTCAGAAATGCACAGGTTTGGTAGGTTTCCCTAGGTGCTGGCTGAGCTAGAGGCCAAAATCTACAGGTAGGCACTTCGCAAAAATCACCTCTGTTTTCTTTAAAAAAATTGGATGTGTCCACGTTGCGCTTTGGGGCGTTTCCTGTTGCGGACGCTAGGCCTACCCACACAAGTGAGGTATCATTTTTATCGGGAGACTTGGGGGAACGCTGGGTGGAAGGAAATTTGTGGCTCCTCTCAGATTCCAGAATTTTCTGCCACAGAAATATGAGGAACATGTGTTTTTTTAGCCAAATTTTGAGGTTTGCAAAGGATTCTGGGTAACTGAACCTGGTCCGAGCCCCACAAGTCACCCCATCTTGGATTCCCCTAGGTCTCTAGTTTTCAGAAATGCACAGGTTTGGTAGGTTTCCCTAGGTGCCGGCTGAGCTAGAGTAAAAAATCTACAGGTAGGCACTTCGCCAAAATCACCTCTGTTTTCTTTCAAAAAATTGGATGTGTCCACGTTGCGCTTTGGGGCGTTTCCTGTTGCGGACGCTAACCCTACCCACACAAGTGAGGTATCATTTTTATCGGGAGACTTGGGGGAACGCTGGGTGGAAGGAAATTTGTGGCTCCTCTCAGATTCCAGAACTTTCTGCCACAGAAATGTGAGGAACATGTGTTTTTTTAAGCCAAATTTTGAGGTTTGCAAAGGATTCTGGGTAACAGAACCTGGTCCGAGCCCCACAAGTCACCCCATCTTTGATTCCCCTAGGTCTCTAGTTTTCAGAAATGCACAGGTTTGGTAGGTTTCCCTAGGTGCTGGCTGAGCTAGAGGCCAAAATCTACAGGTAGGCCCTTCGCAAAAATCACCTCTGTTTTCTTTCAAAAAATTGGATGTGTCCACGTTGCGCTTTGGGGCGTTTCCTGTTGCGGACGCTAGGCCTACCCACACAAGTGAGGTATCATTTTTATCGGGAGACTTGGGGGAACGCTGGGTGGAAGGATATTTGTGGCTCCTCTCAGATTCCAGAACTTTCTGCCACAGAAATATGAGGAACATGTGTTTTTTTAGCCAAATTTTGAGGTTTGCAAAGGATTCTGTGTAACAGAACCTGGTCCGAGCCCCACAAGTCACCCCATCTTGGATTCCCCTAGGTCTCTAGTTTTCAGAAATGCACAGGTTTGGTAGGTTTCCCTAGGTGCCGGCTGAGCTAGAGTAAAAAATCTACAGGTAGGCACTTCGCAAAAATCACCTCTGTTTTCTTTCAAAAAATTGGATGTGTCCACGTTGCGCTTTGGGGCGTTTCCTGTTGCGGACGCTAACCCTACCCACACAAGTGAGGTATCATTTTTATCGGGAGACTTGGGGGAACGCTGGGTGGAAGGAAATTTGTGGCTCCTCTCAGATTCCAGAACTTTCTGCCACAGAAATATGAGGAACATGTGTTTTTTTAGCCAAAATTTGAAGTTTGCAAAGGATTCTGGGTAACAGAACCTGGTCCGAGCCCCACAAGTCACCCCATCTTGGATTCCCCTAGGTCTCTAGTTTTCAGAAATGCACAGGTTTGGTAGGTTTCCCTAGGTGCCGGCTGAGCTAGAGTAAAACATCTACAGGTAGGCACTTTGCAAAAATCACCTCTGTTTTCTTTCAAAAAATTGGATGTGTCCACGTTGCGCTTTGGGGCGTTTCCTGTTGCGGACGCTAACCCTACCCACACAAGTGAGGTATCATTTTTATCGGGAGACTTGGGGGAACGCTGGGTGGAAGGAAATTTGTGGCTCCTCTCAGATTCCAGAACTTTCTGCCACAGAAATGTGAGGAACATGTGTTTTTTTAGCCAAATTTTGAGGTTTGCAAAGGATTCTGGGTAACAGAACCTGGTCCGAGCCCCACAAGTCACCCCATCTTTGATTCCCCTAGGTCTCTAGTTTTCAGAAATGCACAGGATTGGTAGGTTTCCCTAGGTGCTGGCTGAGCTAGAGGCCAAAATCTACAGGTAGGCACTTCGCAAAAATCACCTCTGTTTTCTTTCAAAAAATTGGATGTGTCCACGTTGCGCTTTGGGGCGTTTCCTGTTGCGGACGCTAGGCCTACCCACACAAGTGAGGTATCATTTTTATCGGGAGACTTGGGGGAACGCTGGGTGGAAGGACATTTGTGGGTCCTCTCAGATTCCAGAACTTTCTGCCACAGAAATATGAGGAACATGTGTTTTTTTAGCCAAATTTTGAGGTTTGCAAAGGATTCTGGGTAACAGAACCTGGTCCGAGCCCCACAAGTCACCCCATCTTGGATTCCCCTAGGTCTCTAGTTTTCAGAAATGCACAGGTTTGGTAGGTTTCCCTAGGTGCCGGCTGAGCTAGAGGCCAAAATCTACAGGTTGGCACTTCGCAAAAATCACCTCTGTTTTCTTTTGAAAAATTGGATGTGTCCACATTGCGCTTTCGGGCGTTTCCTGTCACGGGCGCTAGGCCTACCCACACAAGTGAGGTATCATTTTTATCGGGAGACTTGGGGGAACGCTGGGTGGAAGGAAATTTGTGGCTCCTCTCAGATACCAGAACTTTCTGCCACAGAAATGTGAGGAACATGTATTTTTTTAGCCAAATTTTGAGGTTTGCAAAGGATTCTGGGTAACAGAACCTGGTCCGAGCCCCACAAGTCACCCCATCTTGGATTCCCCTAGGTCTCTAGTTTTCAGAAATGCACAGGTTTGGTAGGTTTCCCTAGGTGCCGGCTGAGCTACAGTCCAAAATCCACAGGTAGGCAATGTTTTCTTTCAAAAAATGGGTTGTGTCCACGTTACGCTTTGGGGCATTTCCTGTCGAGGGCGCTAGGCCTACCCACACAAATGAGGGATCATTTTTATCGGGAGACTTGGGGGAACGCTGGGTGGAAGGAAATTTGTGGCTCCTCTCAGATACCAGAACTTTCTGCCACAGAAATGTGAGGAACATGTATTTGTTTAGCCAAATTTTGAGGTTTGCAAAGGATTCTGGGTAACAGAACCTGGTCCGAGCCCCACAAGTCACCCCATCTTGGATTCCCCTAGGTCTCTAGTTTTCAGAAATGCACAGGTTTGGTAGGTTTCCCTAGGTGCTGGCTGAGCTAGAGGCCAAAATCTACAGGTAGGCACTTCGTAAAAATCACCTCTGTTTTCTTTAAAAAAATTGGATGTGTCCACGTTGCGCTTTGGGGCGTTTCCTGTTGCGGACGCTAGGCCTACCCACACAAGTGAGGTATCATTTTTATCGGGAGACTTGGGGGAACGCTGGGTGGAAGGAAATTTGTGGCTCCTCTCAGATTCCAGAACTTTCTGCCACAGAAATGTGAGGAACATGTGTTTTTTTAAGCCAAATTTTGAGGTTTGCAAAGGATTCTGGGTAACAGAACCTGGTCCGAGCCCCACAAGTCACCCCATCTTTGATTCCCCTAGGTCTCTAGTTTTCAGAAATGCACAGGTTTGGTAGGTTTCCCTAGGTGCTGGCTGAGCTAGAGGCCAAAATCTACAAGTAGGCACTTCGCAAAAATCACCTCTGTTTTCTTTAAAAAAATTGGATGTGTCCACGTTGCGCTTTGGGGCGTTTCCTGTTGCGGACGCTAGGCCTACCCACACAAGTGAGGTATAATTTTTATCGGGAGACTTGGGGGAACGCTGGGTGGAAGGAAATTTGTGGCTCCTCTCAGATTCCAGAACTTTCTGCCACAGAAATATGAGGAACATGTGTTTTTTTAGCCAAATTTTGAGGTTTGCAAAGGATTCTGGGTAACAGAACCTGGTCCGAGCCCCACAAGTCACCCCATCTTGGATTCCCCTAGGTCTCTAGTTTTCAGAAATGCACAGGTTTGGTAGGTTTCCCTAGGTGCCGGCTGAGCTACAGGCCAAAATCCACAGGTAGGCAATGTTTTCATTCAAAAAATGGGTTGTGTCCACGTTACGCTTTGGGGCATTTCCTGTCGAGGGCGGTAGGCCTACCCACACAAATGAGGGATCATTTTTATCGGGAGACTTGGGGGAACGCTGGGTGGAAGGAAATTTGTGGCTCCTCTCAGATACCAGAACTTTCTGCCACAGAAATGTGAGGAACATGTATTTTTTTAGCCAAATTTTGAGGTTTGCAAAGGATTCTGGGTAACAGAACCTGGTCCGAGCCCCACAAGTCACCCCATCTTGGATTCCCCTAGGTCTCTAGTTTTCAGAAATGCACAGGTTTGGTAGGTTTCCCTAGGTGCCGGCTGAGCTAGAGTAAAAAATCTACAGGTAGGCACTTCGCAAAAATCACCTCTGTTTTCTTTCAAAAAATTGGATGTGTCCACGTTGCGCTTTTGGGCGTTTCCTGTTGCGGGCGCTAGGCCTACCCACACAAGTGAGGTATAATTTTTATCGGGAGACTTGGGGGAACGCTGGGTGGAAGGAAATTTGTGGCTCCTCTCAGATTCCAGAACTTTCTGCCACAGAAATGTGAGGAACATGTGTTTTTTTAGCCAAATTTTGAGGTTTGCAAAGGATTCTGGGTAACAGAACCTGGTCCGAGCCCCACAAGTCACCCCATCTTTGATTCCCCTAGGTCTCTAGTTTTCAGAAATGCACAGGTTTGATAGGTTTCCCTAGGTGCTGGCTGAGCTAGAGGCCAAAATCTACAGGTAGGCACTTCGCAAAAATCACCTCTGTTTTCTTTCAAAAAATTGGATGTGTCCACGTTGCGCTTTGGGGCGTTTCCTGTTGCGGACGCTAGGCCTACCCACACAAGTGAGGTATCATTTTTATCGGGAGACTTGGGGGAACGCTGGGTGGAAGGAAATTTGTGGCTCCTCTCAGATTCCAGAACTTTCTGCCACAGAAATATGAGGAACATGTGTTTTTTTAGCCAAATTTTGAGGTTTGCAAAGGATTCTGGGTAACAGAACCTGGTCCGAGCCCCACAAGTCACCCCATCTTGGATTCCCCTAGGTCTCTAGTTTTCAGAAATGCACAGGTTTGGTAGGTTTCCCTAGGTGCCGGCTGAGCTAGAGTAAAAAATCTACAGGTAGGCACTTCGCAAAAATCACCTCTGTTTTCTTTCAAAAAATTGGATGTGTCCACGTTGCGCTTTGGGGCGTTTCCTGTTGCGGACGCTAACCCTACCCACACAAGTGAGGTATCATTTTTATCGGGAGACTTGGGGGAACGCTGGGTGGAAGGAAATTTGTGGCTCCTCTCAGATTCCAGAACTTTCTGCCACAGAAATGTGAGGAACATGTGTTTTTTTAGCCAAATTTTGAGGTTTGCAAAGGATTCTGGGTAACAGAACCTGGTCCGAGCCCCACAAGTCACCCCATCTTTGATTCCCCTAGGTCTCTAGTTTTCAGAAATGCACAGGATTGGTAGGTTTCCCTAGGTGCTGGCTGAGCTAGAGGCCAAAATCTACAGGTAGGCACTTCGCAAAAATCACCTCTGTTTTCTTTCAAAAAATTGGATGTGTCCACGTTGCGCTTTGAGGTGTTTCCTGTTGCGGACGCTAGGCCTACCCACACAAGTGAGGTATCATTTTTATCGGGAGACTTGGGGGAACGCTGGGTGGAAGGAAATTTGTGGGTCCTCTCAGATTCCAGAACTTTCTGCCACAGAAATATGAGGAACATGTGTTTTTTTAGCCAAATTTTGAGGTTTGCAAAGGATTCTGGGTAACAGAACCTGGTCCGAGCCCCACAAGTCACCCCATCTTGGATTCCCCTAGGTCTCTAGTTTTCAGAAATGCACAGGTTTGGTAGGTTTCCCTAGGTGCTGGCTGAGCTACAGTCCAAAATCCACAGGTAGGCAATGTTTTCTTTCAAAAAATGGGTTGTGTCCACGTTACGCTTTGGGGCATTTCCTGTCGAGGGCGCTAGGCCTACCCACACAAATGAGGGATCATTTTTATCAGGGTACTTGGGGGAACGCTGGGTGGAAGGAAATTTGTGGCTCCTCTCAGATACCAGAACTTTCTGCCACAGAAATGTGAGGAACATGTATTTTTTTAGCCAAATTTTGAGGTTTGCAAAGGATTCTGGGTAACAGAACCTGGTCCGAGCCCCACAAGTCACCCCATCTTGGATTCCCCTAGGTCTCTAGTTTTCAGAAATGCACAGGTTTGGTAGGTTTCCCTAGGTGCCGGCTGAGCTAGAGGCCAAAATCTACAGGTAGACACTTCGTAAAAATCACCTCTGTTTTCTTTTAAAAAATTGGATGTGTCCACGTTGCGCTTTGGGGCGTTTCCTGTCGCGGGCGCTAGGCCTACCCACAGAAGTGAGGTATCATTTTTATCAGGAGACTTGGGGGAACGCTGGGCGGAAGGAAATTTGTGGCTCCTCTCAGATTCCAGAACTTTCTGCCACAGAAATGTGAGGAACATGTGTTTTTTTAGCCAACTTTTGAGGTTTGCAAAGGATTCTGGGTAACAGAACCTGGTCCGAGCCCCACAAGTCACCCCATCTTGGATTCCCCTAGGTCTCTAGTTTTCAGAAATGCACAGGTTTGGTAGGTTTCCCTAGGTGCTGGCTGAGCTAGAGGCCAAAATCTACAGGTAGGCACTTCGCAAAAATCACCTCTGTTTTCTTTAAAAAAATTGGATGTGTCCACGTTGCGCTTTTGGGCGTTTCCTGTTGCGGGCGCTAGGCCTACCCACACAAGTGAGGTATAATTTTTATCGGGAGACTTGGGGGAACGCTGGGTGGAAGGAAATTTGTGGCTCCTCTCAGATACCAGAACTTTCTGCCACAGAAATGTGAGGAACATGTATTTTTTTAGCCAAATTTTGAGGTTTGCAAAGGATTCTGGGTAACAGAACCTGGTCCGAGCCCCACAAGTCACCCCATCTTGGATTCCCCTAGGTCTCTAGTTTTCAGAAATGCACAGGTTTGGTAGGTTTCCCTAGGTGCCGGCTGAGCTAGAGGCCAAAATCTACAGGTAGGCACTTCGTAAAAATCACCTCTGTTTTCTTTCAAAAAATTGGATGTGTCCACGTTGCGCTTTTGGGCGTTTCCTGTTGCGGGCGCTAGGCCTACCCACACAAGTGAGGTATAATTTTTATCGGGAGACTTGGGGGAACGCTGGGTGGAAGGAAATTTGTGGCTCCTCTCAGATTCCAGAACTTTCTGCCACAGAAATGTGAGGAACAAGTGTTTTTTTAGCCAAATTTTGAGGTTTGCAAAGGATTCTGGGTAACAGAACCTGGTCCGAGCCCCACAAGTCACCCCATCTTTGATTCCCCTAGGTCTCTAGTTTTCAGAAATGCACAGGTTTGGTAGGTTTCCCTAGGTGCTGGCTGAGCTAGAGGCCAAAATCTACAGGTAGGCACTTCGCAAAAATCACCTCTGTTTTCTTTCAAAAAATTGGATGTGTCCACGTTGCGCTTTGGGGCGTTTCCTGTTGCGGACGCTAGGCCTACCCACACAAGTGAGGTATCATTTTTATCGGGAGACTTGGGGGAACGCTGGGTGGAAGGAAATTTGTGGCTCCTCTCAGATTCCAGAACTTTCTGCCACAGAAATATGAGGAACATGTGTTTTTTTAGCCAAATTTTGAGGTTTGCAAAGGATTCTGGGTAACAGAACCTGGTCCGAGCCCCACAAGTCACCCCATCTTGGATTCCCCTAGGTCTCTAGTTTTCAGAAATGCACAGGTTTGGTAGGTTTCCCTAGGTGCCGGCTGAGCTAGAGTAAAAAATCTAGAGGTAGGCACTTCGCAAAAATCACCTCTGTTTTCTTTCAAAAAATTGGATGTGTCCACGTTGCGCTTTGGGGCGTTTCCTGTTGCGGACGCTAACCCTACCCACACAAGTGAGGTATCATTTTTATCGGGAGACTTGGGGGAACGCTTTGTGGAAGGAAATTCGTGGCTCCTCTCAGATTCCAGAACTTTCTGCCACAGAAATGTGAGGAACATGTGTTTTTTTAGCCAAATTTTGAGGTTTGCAAAGGATTCTGGGTAACAGAACCTGGTCCGAGCCCCACAAGTCACCCCATCTTTGATTCCCCTAGGTCTCTAGTTTTCAGAAATGCACAGGATTGGTAGGTTTCCCTAGGTGCTGGCTGAGCTAGAGGCCAAAATCTACAGGTAGGCACTTCGCAAAAATCACCTCTGTTTTCTTTCAAAAAATTGGATGTGTCCACGTTGCGCTTTGGGGCGTTTCCTGTTGCGGACGCTAGGCCTACCCACACAAGTGAGGTATCATTTTTATCGGGAGACTTGGGGGAACGCTGGGTGGAAGGAAATTTGTGGGTCCTCTCAGATTCCAGAACTTTCTGCCACAGAAATATGAGGAACATGTGTTTTTTTAGCCAAATTTTGAGGTTTGCAAAGGATTCTGGGTAACAGAACCTGGTCCGAGCCCCACAAGTCACCCCATCTTGGATTCCCCTAGGTCTCTAGTTTTCAGAAATGCACAGGTTTGGTAGGTTTCCCTAGGTGCCGGCTGAGCTACAGTCCAAAATCCACAGGTAGGCAATGTTTTCTTTCAAAAAATGGGTTGTGTCCACGTTACGCTTTGGGGCATTTCCTGTCGAGGGCGCTAGGCCTACCCACACAAATGAGGGATCATTTTTATCGGGAGACTTGGGGGAACGCTGGGTGGAAGGAAATTTGTGGCTCCTCTCAGATACCAGAACTTTCTGCCACAGAAATGTGAGGAACATGTATTTTTTTAGCCAAATTTTGAGGTTTGCAAAGGATTCTGGGTAACAGAACCTGGTCCGAGCCCCACAAGTCACCCCATCTTGGATTCCCCTAGGTCTCTAGTTTTCAGAAATGCACAGGTTTGGTAGGTTTCCCTAGGTGCCGGCTGAGCTAGAGGCCAAAATCTACAGGTAGGCACTTCGTAAAAATCACCTCTGTTTTCTTTAAAAAAATTGGATGTGTCCACGTTGCGCTTTGGGGCGTTTCCTGTCGCGGGCGCTAGGCCTACCCACAGAAGTGAGGTATCATTTTTATCATGAGACTTGGGGGAACGCTGGGCGGAAGGAAATTCGTGGCTCCTCTCAGATTCCAGAACTTTCTGCCACAGAAATGTGAGGAACATGTGTTTTTTTAGCCAACTTTTGAGGTTTGCAAAGGATTCTGGGTAACAGAACCTGGTCCGAGCCCCACAAGTCACCCCATCTTGGATTCCCCTAAGTCTCTAGTTTTCAGAAATGCACAGGTTTGGTAGGTTTCCCTAGGTGCCGGCTGAGCTAGAGGCCAAAATCTACAGGTAGGCACTTCGCAAAAATCACCTCTGTTTTCTTTCAAAAAATTGGATGTGTCCACGTTGCGCTTTGGGGCGTTTCCTGTTGCGGACGCTAGGCCTACCCACACAAGTGAGGTATCATTTTTATCGGGAGACTTGGGGGAACGCTGGGTGGAAGGAAATTTGTGGCTCCTCTCAGATTCCAGAACTTTCTGCCACAGAAATGTGAGGAACATGTGTTTTTTTAGCCAAATTCTGAGGTTTGCAAAGGATTCTGGGTAACAGAACCTGGTCCGAGCCCCACAAGTCACCCCATCTTTGATTCCCCTAGGTCTCTAGTTTTCAGAAATGCACAGGTTTGGTAGGTTTCCCTAGGTGCTGGCTGAGCTAGAGGCCAAAATCTACAGGTAGGCACTTCGCAAAAATCACCTCTGTTTTCTTTAAAAAAATTGGATGTGTCCACGTTGCGCTTTGGGGCGTTTCCTGTTGCGGACGCTAGGCCTACCCACACAAGTGAGGTATCATTTTTATCGGGAGACTTGGGGGAACGCTGGGTGGAAGGAAATTTGTGGCTCCTCTCAGATTCCAGAATTTTCTGCCACAGAAATATGAGGAACATGTGTTTTTTTAGCCAAATTTTGAGGTTTGCAAAGGATTCTGGGTAACTGAACCTGGTCCGAGCCCCACAAGTCACCCCATCTTGGATTCCCCTAGGTCTCTAGTTTTCAGAAATGCACAGGTTTGGTAGGTTTCCCTAGGTGCCGGCTGAGCTAGAGTAAAAAATCTACAGGTAGGCACTTCGCCAAAATCACCTCTGTTTTCTTTCAAAAAATTGGATGTGTCCACGTTGCGCTTTGGGGCGTTTCCTGTTGCGGACGCTAACCCTACCCACACAAGTGAGGTATCATTTTTATCGGGAGACTTGGGGGAACGCTGGGTGGAAGGAAATTTGTGGCTCCTCTCAGATTCCAGAACTTTCTGCCACAGAAATGTGAGGAACATGTGTTTTTTTAAGCCAAATTTTGAGGTTTGCAAAGGATTCTGGGTAACAGAACCTGGTCCGAGCCCCACAAGTCACCCCATCTTTGATTCCCCTAGGTCTCTAGTTTTCAGAAATGCACAGGTTTGGTAGGTTTCCCTAGGTGCTGGCTGAGCTAGAGGCCAAAATCTACAGGTAGGCCCTTCGCAAAAATCACCTCTGTTTTCTTTCAAAAAATTGGATGTGTCCACGTTGCGCTTTGGGGCGTTTCCTGTTGCGGACGCTAGGCCTACCCACACAAGTGAGGTATCATTTTTATCGGGAGACTTGGGGGAACGCTGGGTGGAAGGATATTTGTGGCTCCTCTCAGATTCCAGAACTTTCTGCCACAGAAATATGAGGAACATGTGTTTTTTTAGCCAAATTTTGAGGTTTGCAAAGGATTCTGGGTAACAGAACCTGGTCCGAGCCCCACAAGTCACCCCATCTTGGATTCCCCTAGGTCTCTAGTTTTCAGAAATGCACAGGTTTGGTAGGTGTTCCTAGGTGCCGGCTGAGCTAGAGTAAAAAATCTACAGGTAGGCACTTCGCAAAAATCACCTCTGTTTTCTTTCAAAAAATTGGATGTGTCCACGTTGCGCTTTGGGGCGTTTCCTGTTGCGGACGCTAACCCTACCCACACAAGTGAGGTATCATTTTTATCGGGAGACTTGGGGGAACGCTGGGTGGAAGGAAATTTGTGGCTCCTCTCAGATTCCAGAACTTTCTGCCACAGAAATATGAGGAACATGTGTTTTTTTAGCCAAAATTTGAGGTTTGCAAAGGATTCTGGGTAACAGAACCTGGTCCGAGCCCCACAAGTCACCCCATCTTGGATTCCCCTAGGTCTCTAGTTTTCAGAAATGCACAGGTTTGGTAGGTTTCCCTAGGTGCCGGCTGAGCTAGAGTAAAAAATCTACAGGTAGGCACTTTGCAAAAATCACCTCTGTTTTCTTTCAAAAAATTGGATGTGTCCACGTTGCGCTTTGGGGCGTTTCCTGTTGCGGACGCTAACCCTACCCACACAAGTGAGGTATCATTTTTATCGGGAGACTTGGGGGAACGCTGGGTGGAAGGAAATTTGTGGCTCCTCTCAGATTCCAGAACTTTCTGCCACAGAAATGTGAGGAACATGTGTTTTTTTAGCCAAATTTTGAGGTTTGCAAAGGATTCTGGGTAACAGAACCTGGTCCGAGCCCCACAAGTCACCCCATCTTTGATTCCCCTAGGTCTCTAGTTTTCAGAAATGCACAGGATTGGTAGGTTTCCCTAGGTGCTGGCTGAGCTAGAGGCCAAAATCTACAGGTAGGCACTTCGCAAAAATCACCTCTGTTTTCTTTCAAAAAATTGTATGTGTCCACGTTGCGCTTTGGGGCGTTTCCTGTTGCGGACGCTAGGCCTACCCACACAAGTGAGGTATCATTTTTATCGGGAGACTTGGGGGAACGCTGGGTGGAAGGACATTTGTGGGTCCTCTCAGATTCCAGAACTTTCTGCCACAGAAATATGAGGAACATGTGTTTTTTTAGCCAAATTTTGAGGTTTGCAAAGGATTCTGGGTAACAGAACCTGGTCCGAGCCCCACAAGTCACCCCATCTTGGATTCCCCTAGGTCTCTAGTTTTCAGAAATGCACAGGTTTGGTAGGTTTCCCTAGGTGCCGGCTGAGCTAGAGGCCAAAATCTACAGGTTGGCACTTCGCAAAAATCACCTCTGTTTTCTTTTGAAAAATTGGATGTGTCCACATTGCGCTTTCGGGCGTTTCCTGTCACGGGCGCTAGGCCTACCCACACAAGTGAGGTATCATTTTTATCGGGAGACTTGGGGGAACGCTGGGTGGAAGGAAATTTGTGGCTCCTCTCAGATACCAGAACTTTCTGCCACAGAAATGTGAGGAACATGTATTTTTTTAGCCAAATTTTGAGGTTTGCAAAGGATTCTGGGTAACAGAACCTGGTCCGAGCCCCACAAGTCACCCCATCTTGGATTCCCCTAGGTCTCTAGTTTTCAGAAATGCACAGGTTTGGTAGGTTTCCCTAGGTGC
The DNA here is from genome assembly GCF_031143425.1 of Pleurodeles waltl. Taxonomy (NCBI): domain Eukaryota; kingdom Metazoa; phylum Chordata; class Amphibia; order Caudata; family Salamandridae; genus Pleurodeles; species Pleurodeles waltl. The sequence continues at coordinate 1,477,269,936 of NC_090447.1, read as the reverse complement.
CGGCTGAGCTACAGTCCAAAATCCACAGGTAGGCAATGTTTTCTTTCAAAAAATGGGTTGTGTCCACGTTACGCTTTGGGGCATTTCCTGTCGAGGGCGCTAGGCCTACCCACACAAATGAGGGATCATTTTTATCGGGAGACTTGGGGGAACGCTGGGTGGAAGGAAATTTGTGGCTCCTCTCAGATACCAGAACTTTCTGCCACAGAAATGTGAGGAACATGTATTTGTTTAGCCAAATTTTGAGGTTTGCAAAGGATTCTGGGTAACAGAACCTGGTCCGAGCCCCACAAGTCACCCCATCTTGGATTCCCCTAGGTCTCTAGTTTTCAGAAATGCACAGGTTTGGTAGGTTTCCCTAGGTGCTGGCTGAGCTAGAGGCCAAAATCTACAGGTAGGCACTTCGTAAAAATCACCTCTGTTTTCTTTAAAAAAATTGGATGTGTCCACGTTGCGCTTTGGGGCGTTTCCTGTTGCGGACGCTAGGCCTACCCACACAAGTGAGGTATCATTTTTATCGGGAGACTTGGGGGAACGCTGGGTGGAAGGAAATTTGTGGCTCCTCTCAGATTCCAGAACTTTCTGCCACAGAAATGAGAGGAACATGTGTTTTTTTAAGCCAAATTTTGAGGTTTGCAAAGGATTCTGGGTAACAGAACCTGGTCCGAGCCCCACAAGTCACCCCATCTTTGATTCCCCTAGGTCTCTAGTTTTCAGAAATGCACAGATTTGGTAGGTTTCCCTAGGTGCTGGCTGAGCTAGAGGCCAAAATCTACAAGTAGGCACTTCGCAAAAATCACCTCTGTTTTCTTTAAAAAAATTGGATGTGTCCACGTTGCGCTTTGGGGCGTTTCCTGTTGCGGACGCTAGGCCTACCCACACAAGTGAGGTATCATTTTTATCGGGAGACTTGGGGGAACGCTGGGTGGAAGGACATTTGTGGGTCCTCTCAGATTCCAGAACTTTCTGCCACAGAAATATGAGGAACATGTGTTTTTTTAGCCAAATTTTGAGGTTTGCAAAGGATTCTGGGTAACAGAACCTGGTCCGAGCCCCACAAGTCACCCCATCTTGGATTCCCCTAGGTCTCTAGTTTTCAGAAATGCACAGGATTGGTAGGTTTCCCTAGGTGCTGGCTGAGCTAGAGGCCAAAATCTACAGGTAGGCACTTCGCAAAAATCACCTCTGTTTTCTTTCAAAAAATTGTATGTGTCCACGTTGCGCTTTGGGGCGTTTCCTGTTGCGGACGCTAGGCCTACCCACACAAGTGAGGTATCATTTTTATCGGGAGACTTGGGGGAACGCTGGGTGGAAGGACATTTGTGGGTCCTCTCAGATTCCAGAACTTTCTGCCACAGAAATATGAGGAACATGTGTTTTTTTAGCCAAATTTTGAGGTTTGCAAAGGATTCTGGGTAACAGAACCTGGTCCGAGCCCCACAAGTCACCCCATCTTGGATTCCCCTAGGTCTCTAGTTTTCAGAAATGCACAGGTTTGGTAGGTTTCCCTAGGTGCCGGCTGAGCTAGAGGCCAAAATCTACAGGTTGGCACTTCGCAAAAATCACCTCTGTTTTCTTTTGAAAAATTGGATGTGTCCACATTGCGCTTTCGGGCGTTTCCTGTCACGGGCGCTAGGCCTACCCACACAAGTGAGGTATCATTTTTATCGGGAGACTTGGGGGAACGCTGGGTGGAAGGAAATTTGTGGCTCCTCTCAGATACCAGAACTTTCTGCCACAGAAATGTGAGGAACATGTATTTTTTTAGCCAAATTTTGAGGTTTGCAAAGGATTCTGGGTAACAGAACCTGGTCCGAGCCCCACAAGTCACCCCATCTTGGATTCCCCTAGGTCTCTAGTTTTCAGAAATGCACAGGTTTGGTAGGTTTCCCTAGGTGCCGGCTGAGCTACAGTCCAAAATCCACAGGTAGGCAATGTTTTCTTTCAAAAAATGGGTTGTGTCCACGTTACGCTTTGGGGCATTTCCTGTCGAGGGCGCTAGGCCTACCCACACAAATGAGGGATCATTTTTATCGGGAGACTTGGGGGAACGCTGGGTGGAAGGAAATTTGTGGCTCCTCTCAGATACCAGAACTTTCTGCCACAGAAATGTGAGGAACATGTATTTGTTTAGCCAAATTTTGAGGTTTGCAAAGGATTCTGGGTAACAGAACCTGGTCCGAGCCCCACAAGTCACCCCATCTTGGATTCCCCTAGGTCTCTAGTTTTCAGAAATGCACAGGTTTGGTAGGTTTCCCTAGGTGCTGGCTGAGCTAGAGGCCAAAATCTACAGGTAGGCACTTCGTAAAAATCACCTCTGTTTTCTTTAAAAAAATTGGATGTGTCCACGTTGCGCTTTGGGGCGTTTCCTGTTGCGGACGCTAGGCCTACCCACACAAGTGAGGTATCATTTTTATCGGGAGACTTGGGGGAACGCTGGGTGGAAGGAAATTTGTGGCTCCTCTCAGATTCCAGAACTTTCTGCCACAGAAATGAGAGGAACATGTGTTTTTTTAAGCCAAATTTTGAGGTTTGCAAAGGATTCTGGGTAACAGAACCTGGTCCGAGCCCCACAAGTCACCCCATCTTTGATTCCCCTAGGTCTCTAGTTTTCAGAAATGCACAGATTTGGTAGGTTTCCCTAGGTGCTGGCTGAGCTAGAGGCCAAAATCTACAAGTAGGCACTTCGCAAAAATCACCTCTGTTTTCTTTAAAAAAATTGGATGTGTCCACGTTGCGCTTTGGGGCGTTTCCTGTTGCGGACGCTAGGCCTACCCACACAAGTGAGGTATAATTTTTATCGGGAGACTTGGGGGAACGCTGGGTGGAAGGAAATTTGTGGCTCCTCTCAGATTCCAGAACTTTCTGCCACAGAAATATGAGGAACATGTGTTTTTTTAGCCAAATTTTGAGGTTTGCAAAGGATTCTGGGTAACAGAACCTGGTCCGAGCCCCACAAGTCACCCCATCTTGGATTCCCCTAGGTCTCTAGTTTTCAGAAATGCACAGGTTTGGTAGGTTTCCCTAGGTGCCGGCTGAGCTACAGGCCAAAATCCACAGGTAGGCAATGTTTTCTTTCAAAAAATGGGATGTGTCCACGTTATGCTTTGGGGCATTTCCTGTCGAGGGCGGTAGGCCTACCCACACAAATGAGGGATCATTTTTATCGGGAGACTTGGGGGAACGCTGGGTGGAAGGAAATTTGTGGCTCCTCTCAGATACCAGAACTTTCTGCCACAGAAATGTGAGGAACATGTGTTTTTTTAGCCAAATTTTGAGGTTTGCAAAGGATTCTGGGTAACAGAACCTGGTCCGAGCCCCACAAGTCACCCCATCTTGGATTCCCCTAGGTCTCTAGTTTTCAGAAATGCACAGGTTTGGTAGGTTTCCCTAGGTGCCGGCTGAGCTAGAGGCCAAAATCTACAGGTAGGCACTTCGTAAAAATCACCTCTGTTTTCTTTAAAAAAATTGGATGTGTCCACGTTGCGCTTTGGGGCGTTTCCTGTCGCGGGCGCTAGGCCTACCCACAGAAGTGAGGTATCATTTTTATCAGGAGACTTGGGGGAACGCTGGGCGGAAGGAAATTTGTGGCTCCTCTCAGATTCCAGAACTTTCTGCCACAGAAATGTGAGGAACATGTGTTTTTTTAGCCAAATTTTGAGGTTTGCAAAGGATTCTGGGTAACAGAACCTGGTCCGAGCCCCACAAGTCACCCCATCTTGGATTCCCCTAGGTCTCTAGTTTTCAGAAATGCACAGGTTTGGTAGGCTTCCCTAGGTGCCGGCTGAGCTAGAGGCCAAAATCTACAGGTAGGCACTTCGCAAAAATCACCTCTGTTTTCTTTCAAAAAATTGGATGTGTCCACGTTGCGCTTTTGGGCGTTTCCTGTTGCGGGCGCTAGGCCTACCCACACAAGTGAGGTATAATTTTTATCGGGAGACTTGGGGGAACGCTGGGTGGAAGGAAATTTGTGGCTCCTCTCAGATTCCAGAACTTTCTGCCACAGAAATGTGAGGAACATGTGTTTTTTTAGCCAAATTTTGAGGTTTGCAAAGGATTCTGGGTAACAGAACCTGGTCCGAGCCCCACAAGTCACCCCATCTTTGATTCCCCTAGGTCTCTAGTTTTCAGAAATGCACAGGTTTGGTAGGTTTCCCTAGGTGCTGGCTGAGCTAGAGGCCAAAATCTACAGGTAGGCACTTCGCAAAAATCACCTCTGTTTTCTTTCAAAAAATTGGATGTGTCCACGTTGCGCTTTGGGGCGTTTCCTGTTGCGGACGCTAGGCCTACCCACACAAGTGAGGTATCATTTTTATCGGGAGACTTGGGGGAACGCTGGGTGGAAGGAAATTTGTGGCTCCTCTCAGATTCCAGAACTTTCTGCCACAGAAATATGAGGAACATGTGTTTTTTTAGCCAAATTTTGAGGTTTGCAAAGGATTCTGGGTAACAGAACCTGGTCCGAGCCCCACAAGTCACCCCATCTTGGATTCCCCTAGGTCTCTAGTTTTCAGAAATGCACAGGTTTGGTAGGTTTCCCTAGGTGCCGGCTGAGCTAGAGTAAAAAATCTACAGGTAGGCACTTCGCAAAAATCACCTCTGTTTTCTTTCAAAAAATTGGATGTGTCCACGTTGCGCTTTGTGGCGTTTCCTGTTGCGGACGCTAACCCTACCCACACAAGTGAGGTATCATTTTTATCGGGAGACTTGGGGGAACGCTGGGTGGAAGGAAATTTGTGGCTCCTCTCAGATTCCAGAACTTTCTGCCACAGAAATGTGAGGAACATGTTTTTTTTTAGCCAAATTTTGAGGTTTGCAAAGGATTCTGGGTAACAGAACCTGGTCCGAGCCCCACAAGTCACCCCATCTTTGATTCCCCTAGGTCTCTAGTTTTCAGAAATGCACAGGATTGGTAGGTTTCCCTAGGTGCTGGCTGAGCTAGAGGCCAAAATCTACAGGTAGGCACTTCGCAAAAATCACCTCTGTTTTCTTTCAAAAAATTGGATGTGTCCACGTTGCGCTTTGAGGTGTTTCCTGTTGCGGACGCTAGGCCTACCCACACAAGTGAGGTATCATTTTTATCGGGAGACTTGGGGGAACGCTGGGTGGAAGGAAATTTGTGGGTCCTCTCAGATTCCAGAACTTTCTGCCACAGAAATATGAGGAACATGTGTTTTTTTAGCCAAATTTTGAGGTTTGCAAAGGATTCTGGGTAACAGAACCTGGTCCGAGCCCCACAAGTCACCCCATCTTGGATTCCCCTAGGTCTCTAGTTTTCAGAAATGCACAGGTTTGGTAGGTTTCCCTAGGTGCCGGCTGAGCTACAGTCCAAAATCCACAGGTAGGCAATGTTTTCTTTCAAAAAATGGGTTGTGTCCACGTTACGCTTTGGGGCATTTCCTGTCGAGGGCGCTAGGCCTACCCACACAAATGAGGGATCATTTTTATCGGGGTACTTGGGGGAACGCTGGGTGGAAGGAAATTTGTGGCTCCTCTCAGATACCAGAACTTTCTGCCACAGAAATGTGAGGAACATGTATTTTTTTAGCCAAATTTTGAGGTTTGCAAAGGATTCTGGGTAACAGAACCTGGTCCGAGCCCCACAAGTCACCCCATCTTGGATTCCCCTAGGTCTCTAGTTTTCAGAAATGCACAGGTTTGGTAGGTTTCCCTAGGTGCCGGCTGAGCTAGAGGCCAAAATCTACAGGTAGACACTTCGTAAAAATCACCTCTGTTTTCTTTAAAAAAATTGGATGTGTCCACGTTGCGCTTTGGGGCGTTTCCTGTCGCGGGCGCTAGGCCTACCCACAGAAGTGAGGTATCATTTTTATCAGGAGACTTGGGGGAACGCTGGGCGGAAGGAAATTTGTGGCTCCTCTCAGATTCCAGAACTTTCTGCCACAGAAATGTGAGGAACATGTGTTTTTTTAGCCAACTTTTGAGGTTTGCAAAGGATTCTGGGTAACAGAACCTGGTCCGAGCCCCACAAGTCACCCCATCTTGGATTCCCCTAGGTCTCTAGTTTTCAGAAATGCACAGGTTTGGTAGGTTTCCCTAGGTGCCGGCTGAGCTAGAGGCCAAAATCTACAGGTAGGCACTTCGCAAAAATCACCTCTGTTTTCTTTAAAAAAATTGGATGTGTCCACGTTGCGCTTTGGGGCGTTTCCTGTTGCGGACGCTAGGCCTACCCACACAAGTGAGGTATCATTTGTATCGGGAGACTTGGGGGAACGCTGGGTGGAAGGAAATTTGTGGCTCCTCTCAGATTCCAGAACTTTCTGCCACAGAAATGTGAGGAACATGTGTTTTTTTAGCCAAATTTTGAGGTTTGCAAAGGATTCTGGGTAACAGAACCTGGTCCGAGCCCCACAAGTCACCCCATCTTTGATTCCCCTAGGTCTCTAGTTTTCAGAAATGCACAGGTTTGGTAGGTTTCCCTAGGTGCTGGCTGAGCTAGTGGCCAAAATCTACAGGTAGGCACTTCGCAAAAATCACCTCTGTTTTCTTTAAAAAAATTGGATGTGTCGACGTTGCGCTTTGGGGCGTTTCCTGTTGCGGACGCTAGGCCTACCCACACAAGTGAGGTATCATTTTTATCGGGAGACTTGGGGGAACGCTGGGTGGAAGGAAATTTGTGGCTCCTCTCAGATTCCAGAATTTTCTGCCACAGAAATATGAGGAACATGTGTTTTTTTAGCCAAATTTTGAGGTTTGCAAAGGATTCTGGGTAACAGAACCTGGTCCGAGCCCCACAAGTCACCCCATCTTGGATTCCCCTAGGTCTCTAGTTTTCAGAAATGCACAGGTTTGGTAGGTTTCCCTAGGTGCCGGCTGAGCTAGAGGCCAAAATCTACAGGTTGGCACTTCGCAAAAATCACCTCTGTTTTCTTTTGAAAAATTGGATGTGTCCACATTGCGCTTTCGGGCGTTTCCTGTCACGGGCGCTAGGCCTACCCACACAAGTGAGGTATCATTTTTATCTGGAGACTTGGGGGAACGCTGGGTGGAAGGAAATTTGTGGCTCCTCTCAGATACCAGAACTTTCTGCCACAGAAATGTGAGGAACATGTATTTTTTTAGCCAAATTTTGAGGTTTGCAAAGGATTCTGGGTAACAGAACCTGGTCCGAGCCCCACAAGTCACCCCATCTTGGATTCCCCTAGGTCTCTAGTTTTCAGAAATGCACAGGTTTGGTAGGTTTCCCTAGGTGCCGGCTGAGCTACAGTCCAAAATCCACAGGTAGGCAATGTTTTCTTTCAAAAAATGGGTTGTGTCCACGTTACGCTTTGGGGCATTTCCTGTCGAGGGCGCTAGGCCTACCCACACAAATGAGGGATCATTTTTATCGGGAGACTTGGGGGAACGCTGGGTGGAAGGAAATTTGTGGCTCCTCTCAGATACCAGAACTTTCTGCCACAGAAATGTGAGGAACATGTATTTGTTTAGCCAAATTTTGAGGTTTGCAAAGGATTCTGGGTAACAGAACCTGGTCCGAGCCCCACAAGTCACCCCATCTTGGATTCCCCTAGGTCTCTAGTTTTCAGAAATGCACAGGTTTGGTAGGTTTCCCTAGGTGCCGGCTGAGCTAGAGGCCAAAATCTACAGGTAGGCACTTCGTAAAAATCACCTCTGTTTTCTTTAAAAAAATTGGATGTGTCCACGTTGCGCTTTGGGGCGTTTCCTGTTGCGGACGCTAGGCCTACCCACACAAGTGAGGTATCATTTTTATCGGGAGACTTGGGGGAACGCTGGGTGGAAGGAAATTTGTGGCTCCTCTCAGATTCCAGAACTTTCTGCCACAGAAATGTGAGGAACATGTGTTTTTTTAAGCCAAATTTTGAGGTTTGCAAAGGATTCTGGGTAACAGAACCTGGTCCGAGCCCCACAAGTCACCCCATCTTTGATTCCCCTAGGTCTCTAGTTTTCAGAAATGCACAGGTTTGGTAGGTTTCCCTAGGTGCTGGCTGAGCTAGAGGCCAAAATCTACAAGTAGGCACTTCGCAAAAATCACCTCTGTTTTCTTTAAAAAAATTGGATGTGTCCACGTTGCGCTTTGGGGCGTTTCCTGTTGCGGACGCTAGGCCTACCCACACAAGTGAGGTATAATTTTTATCGGGAGACTTGGGGGAACGCTGGGTGGAAGGAAATTTGTGGCTCCTCTCAGATTCCAGAACTTTCTGCCACAGAAATATGAGGAACATGTGTTTTTTTAGCCAAATTTTGAGGTTTGCAAAGGATTCTGGGTAACAGAACCTGGTCCGAGCCCCACAAGTCACCCCATCTTGGATTCCCCTAGGTCTCTAGTTTTCAGAAATGCACAGGTTTGGTAGGTTTCCCTAGGTGCCGGCTGAGCTACAGGCCAAAATCCACAGGTAGGCAATGTTTTCTTTCAAAAAATGGGTTGTGTCCACGTTACGCTTTGGGGCATTTCCTGTCGAGGGCGGTAGGCCTACCCACACAAATGAGGGATCATTTTTATCGGGAGACTTGGGGGAACGCTGGGTGGAAGGAAATTTGTGGCTCCTCTCAGATACCAGAACTTTCTGCCACAGAAATGTGAGGAACATGTATTTTTTTAGCCAAATTTTGAGGTTTGCAAAGGATTCTGGGTAACAGAACCTGGTCCGAGCCCCACAAGTCACCCCATCTTGGATTCCCCTAGGTCTCTAGTTTTCAGAAATGCACAGGTTTGGTAGGTTTCCCTAGGTGCCGGCTGAGCTAGAGGCCAAAATCTACAGCTAGGCACTTCGTAAAAATCACCTCTGTTTTCTTTCAAAAAATTGGATGTGTCCACGTTGCGCTTTGGGGCGTTTCCTGTCGCAGGCGCTAGGCCTACCCACAGAAGTGAGGTATCATTTTTATCAGGAGACTTGGGGGAACGCTGGGCGGAAGGAAATTTGTGGCTCCTCTCAGATTCCAGAACTTTCTGCCACAGAAATGTGAGGAACATGTGTTTTTTTAGCCAAATTTTGAGGTTTGCAAAGGATTCTGGGTAACAGAACCTGGTCCGAGCCCCACAAGTCACCCCATCTTGGATTCCCCTAGGTCTCTAGTTTTCAGAAATGCACAGGTTTGGTAGGCTTCCCTAGGTGCCGGCTGAGCTAGAGGCCAAAATCTACAGGTAGGCACTTCGCAAAAATCACCTCTGTTTTCTTTCAAAAAATTGGATGTGTCCACGTTGCGCTTTTGGGCGTTTCCTGTTGCGGGCGCTAGGCCTACCCACACAAGTGAGGTATAATTTTTATCGGGAGACTTGGGGGAACGCTGGGTGGAAGGAAATTTGTGGCTCCTCTCAGATTCCAGAACTTTCTGCCACAGAAATGTGAGGAACATGTGTTTTTTTAGCCAAATTTTGAGGTTTGCAAAGGATTCTGGGTAACAGAACCTGGTCCGAGCCCCACAAGTCACCCCATCTTTGATTCCCCTAGGTCTCTAGTTTTCAGAAATGCACAGGTTTGGTAGGTTTCCCTAGGTGCTGGCTGAGCTAGAGGCCAAAATCTACAGGTAGGCACTTCGCAAAAATCACCTCTGTTTTCTTTCAAAAAATTGGATGTGTCCACGTTGCGCTTTGGGGCGTTTCCTGTTGCGGACGCTAGGCCTACCCACACAAGTGAGGTATCATTTTTATCGGGAGACTTGGGGGAACGCTGGGTGGAAGGAAATTTGTGGCTCCTCTCAGATTCCAGAACTTTCTGCCACAGAAATATGAGGAACATGTGTTTTTTTAGCCAAATTTTGAGGTTTGCAAAGGATTCTGGGTAACAGAACCTGGTCCGAGCCCCACAAGTCACCCCATCTTGGATTCCCCTAGGTCTCTAGTTTTCAGAAATGCACAGGTTTGGTAGGTTTCCCTAGGTGCCGGCTGAGCTAGAGTAAAAAATCTACAGGTAGGCACTTCGCAAAAATCACCTCTGTTTTCTTTAAAAAAATTGGATGTGTCGACGTTGCGCTTTGGGGCGTTTCCTGTTGCGGACGCTAGGCCTACCCACACAAGTGAGGTATCATTTTTATCGGGAGACTTGGGGGAACGCTGGGTGGAAGGAAATTTGTGGCTCCTCTCAGATTCCAGAATTTTCTGCCACAGAAATATGAGGAACATGTGTTTTTTTAGCCAAATTTTGAGGTTTGCAAAGGATTCTGGGTAACAGAACCTGGTCCGAGCCCCACAAGTCACCCCATCTTGGATTCCCCTAGGTCTCTAGTTTTCAGAAATGCACAGGTTTGGTAGGTTTCCCTAGGTGCCGGCTGAGCTAGAGGCCAAAATCTACAGGTTGGCACTTCGCAAAAATCACCTCTGTTTTCTTTTGAAAAATTGGATGTGTCCACATTGCGCTTTCGGGCGTTTCCTGTCACGGGCGCTAGGCCTAGCCACACAAGTGAGGTATCATTTTTATCGGGAGACTTGGGGGAACGCTGGGTGGAAGGAAATTTGTGGCTCCTCTCAGATACCAGAACTTTCTGCCACAGAAATGTGAGGAACATGTATTTTTTTAGCCAAATTTTGAGGTTTGCAAAGGATTCTGGGTAACAGAACCTGGTCCGAGCCCCACAAGTCACCCCATCTTGGATTCCCCTAGGTCTCTAGTTTTCAGAAATGCACAGGTTTGGTAGGTTTCCCTAGGTGCCGGCTGAGCTACAGTCCAAAATCCACAGGTAGGCAATGTTTTCTTTCAAAAAATGGGTTGTGTCCACGTTACGCTTTGGGGCATTTCCTGTCGAGGGCGCTAGGCCTACCCACACAAATGAGGGATCATTTTTATCGGGAGACTTGGGGGAACGCTGGGTGGAAGGAAATTTGTGGCTCCTCTCAGATACCAGAACTTTCTGCCACAGAAATGTGAGGAACATGTATTTGTTTAGCCAAATTTTGAGGTTTGCAAAGGATTCTGGGTAACAGAACCTGGTCCGAGCCCCACAAGTCACCCCATCTTGGATTCCCCTAGGTCTCTAGTTTTCAGAAATGCACAGGTTTGGTAGGTTTCCCTAGGTGCCGGCTGAGCTAGAGGCCAAAATCTACAGGTAGGCACTTCGTAAAAATCACCTCTGTTTTCTTTAAAAAAATTGGATGTGTCCACGTTGCGCTTTGGGGCGTTTCCTGTTGCGGACGCTAGGCCTACCCACACAAGTGAGGTATCATTTTTATCGGGAGACTTGGGGGAACGCTGGGTGGAAGGAAATTTGTGGCTCCTCTCAGATTCCAGAACTTTCTGCCACAGAAATGTGAGGAACATGTGTTTTTTTAAGCCAAATTTTGAGGTTTGCAAAGGATTCTGGGTAACAGAACCTGGTCCGAGCCCCACAAGTCACCCCATCTTTGATTCCCCTAGGTCTCTAGTTTTCAGAAATGCACAGGTTTGGTAGGTTTCCCTAGGTGCTGGCTGAGCTAGAGGCCAAAATCTACAAGTAGGCACTTCGCAAAAATCACCTCTGTTTTCTTTAAAAAAATTGGATGTGTCCACGTTGCGCTTTGGGGCGTTTCCTGTTGCGGACGCTAGGCCTACCCACACAAGTGAGGTATAATTTTTATCGGGAGACTTGGGGGAACGCTGGGTGGAAGGAAATTTGTGGCTCCTCTCAGATTCCAGAACTTTCTGCCACAGAAATATGAGGAACATGTGTTTTTTTAGCCAAATTTTGAGGTTTGCAAAGGATTCTGGGTAACAGAACCTGGTCCGAGCCCCACAAGTCACCCCATCTTGGATTCCCCTAGGTCTCTAGTTTTCAGAAATGCACAGGTTTGGTAGGTTTCCCTAGGTGCCGGCTGAGCTACAGGCCAAAATCCACAGGTAGGCAATGTTTTCTTTCAAAAAATGGGTTGTGTCCACGTTACGCTTTGGGGCATTTCCTGTCGAGGGCGGTAGGCCTACCCACACAAATGAGGGATCATTTTTATCGGGAGACTTGGGGGAACGCTGGGTGGAAGGAAATTTGTGGCTCCTCTCAGATACCAGAACTTTCTGCCACAGAAATGTGAGGAACATGTATTTTTTTAGCCAAATTTTGAGGTTTGCAAAGGATTCTGGGTAACAGAACCTGGTCCGAGCCCCACAAGTCACCCCATCTTGGATTCCCCTAGGTCTCTAGTTTTCAGAAATGCACAGGTTTGGTAGGTTTCCCTAGGTGCCGGCTGAGCTAGAGGCCAAAATCTACAGCTAGGCACTTCGTAAAAATCACCTCTGTTTTCTTTCAAAAAATTGGATGTGTCCACGTTGCGCTTTGGGGCGTTTCCTGTCGCAGGCGCTAGGCCTACCCACAGAAGTGAGGTATCATTTTTATCAGGAGACTTGGGGGAACGCTGGGCGGAAGGAAATTTGTGGCTCCTCTCAGATTCCAGAACTTTCTGCCACAGAAATGTGAGGAACATGTGTTTTTTTAGCCAAATTTTGAGGTTTGCAAAGGATTCTGGGTAACAGAACCTGGTCCGAGCCCCACAAGTCACCCCATCTTGGATTCCCCTAGGTCTCTAGTTTTCAGAAATGCACAGGTTTGGTAGGCTTCCCTAGGTGCCGGCTGAGCTAGAGGCCAAAATCTACAGGTAGGCACTTCGCAAAAATCACCTCTGTTTTCTTTCAAAAAATTGGATGTGTCCACGTTGCGCTTTTGGGCGTTTCCTGTTGCGGGCGCTAGGCCTACCCACACAAGTGAGGTATAATTTTTATCGGGAGACTTGGGGGAACGCTGGGTGGAAGGAAATTTGTGGCTCCTCTCAGATTCCAGAACTTTCTGCCACAGAAATGTGAGGAACATGTGTTTTTTTAGCCAAATTTTGAGGTTTGCAAAGGATTCTGGGTAACAGAACCTGGTCCGAGCCCCACAAGTCACCCCATCTTTGATTCCCCTAGGTCTCTAGTTTTCAGAAATGCACAGGTTTGGTAGGTTTCCCTAGGTGCTGGCTGAGCTAGAGGCCAAAATCTACAGGTAGGCACTTCGCAAAAATCACCTCTGTTTTCTTTCAAAAAATTGGATGTGTCCACGTTGCGCTTTGGGGCGTTTCCTGTTGCGGACGCTAGGCCTACCCACACAAGTGAGGTATCATTTTTATCGGGAGACTTGGGGGAACGCTGGGTGGAAGGAAATTTGTGGCTCCTCTCAGATTCCAGAACTTTCTGCCACAGAAATATGAGGAACATGTGTTTTTTTAGCCAAATTTTGAGGTTTGCAAAGGATTCTGGGTAACAGAACCTGGTCCGAGCCCCACAAGTCACCCCATCTTGGATTCCCCTAGGTCTCTAGTTTTCAGAAATGCACAGGTTTGGTAGGTTTCCCTAGGTGCCGGCTGAGCTAGAGTAAAAAATCTACAGGTAGGCACTTCGCAAAAATCACCTCTGTTTTCTTTAAAAAAATTGGATGTGTCCACGTTGCGCTTTGGGGCGTTTCCTGTTGCGGACGCTAACCCTACCCACACAAGTGAGGTATCATTTTTATCGGGAGACTTGGGGGAACGCTGGGTGGAAGGAAATTTGTGGCTCCTCTCAGATTCCAGAACTTTCTGCCACAGAAATGTGAGGAACATGTTTTTTTTTAGCCAAATTTTGAGGTTTGCAAAGGATTCTGGGTAACAGAACCTGGTCCGAGCCCCACAAGTCACCCCATCTTTGATTCCCCTAGGTCTCTAGTTTTCAGAAATGCACAGGATTGGTAGGTTTCCCTAGGTGCTGGCTGAGCTAGAGGCCAAAATCTACAGGTAGGCACTTCGCAAAAATCACCTCTGTTTTCTTTCAAAAAATTGGATGTGTCCACGTTGCGCTTTGAGGTGTTTCCTGTTGCGGACGCTAGGCCTACCCACACAAGTGAGGTATCATTTTTATCGGGAGACTTGGGGGAACGCTGGGTGGAAGGAAATTTGTGGGTCCTCTCAGATTCCAGAACTTTCTGCCACAGAAATATGAGGAACATGTGTTTTTTTGGCCAAATTTTGAGGTTTGCAAAGGATTCTGGGTAACAGAACCTGGTCCGAGCCCCACAAGTCACCCCATCTTGGATTCCCCTAGGTCTCTAGTTTTCAGAAATGCACAGGTTTGGTAGGTTTCCCTAGGTGCCGGCTGAGCTACAGTCCAAAATCCACAGGTAGGCAATGTTTTCTTTCAAAAAATGGGTTGTGTCCACGTTTCGCTTTGGGGCATTTCCTGTCGAGGGCGCTAGGCCTACCCACACAAATGAGGGATCATTTTTATCGGGGTACTTGGGGGAACGCTGGGTGGAAGGAAATTTGTGGCTCCTCTCAGATACCAGAACTTTCTGCCACAGAAATGTGAGGAACATGTATTTTTTTAGCCAAATTTTGAGGTTTGCAAAGGATTCTGGGTAACAGAACCTGGTCCGAGCCCCACAAGTCACCCCATCTTGGATTCCCCTAGGTCTCTAGTTTTCAGAAATGCACAGGTTTGGTAGGTTTCCCTAGGTGCCGGCTGAGCTAGAGGCCAAAATCTACAGGTAGACACTTCGTAAAAATCACCTCTGTTTTCTTTAAAAAAATTGGATGTGTCCACGTTGCGCTTTGGGGCGTTTCCTGTCGCGGGCGCTAGGCCTACCCACAGAAGTGAGGTATCATTTTTATCAGGAGACTTGGGGGAACGCTGTGTGGAAGGAAATTTGTGGCTCCTCTCAGATTCCAGAACTTTCTGCCACAGAAATGTGAGGAACATGTGTTTTTTTAGCCAACTTTTGAGGTTTGCAAAGGATTCTGGGTAACAGAACCTGGTCCGAGCCCCACAAGTCACCCCATCTTGGATTCCCCTAGGTCTCTAGTTTTCAGAAATGCACAGGTTTGGTAGGTTTCCCTAGGTGCCGGCTGAGCTAGAGGCCAAAATCTACAGGTAGGCACTTCGCAAAAATCACCTCTGTTTTCTTTAAAAAAATTGGATGTGTCCACGTTGCGCTTTGGGGCGTTTCCTGTTGCGGACGCTAGGCCTACCCACACAAGTGAGGTATCATTTGTATCGGGAGACTTGGGGGAACGCTGGGTGGAAGGAAATTTGTGGCTCCTCTCAGATTCCAGAACTTTCTGCCACAGAAATGTGAGGAACATGTGTTTTTTTAGCCAAATTTTGAGGTTTGCAAAGGATTCTGGGTAACAGAACCTGGTCCGAGCCCCACAAGTCACCCCATCTTTGATTCCCCTAGGTCTCTAGTTTTCAGAAATGCACAGGTTTGGTAGGTTTCCCTAGGTGCTGGCTGAGCTAGTGGCCAAAATCTACAGGTAGGCACTTCGCAAAAATCACCTCTGTTTTCTTTAAAAAAATTGGATGTGTCGACGTTGCGCTTTGGGGCGTTTCCTGTTGCGGACGCTAGGCCTACCCACACAAGTGAGGTATCATTTTTATCGGGAGACTTGGGGGAACGCTGGGTGGAAGGAAATTTGTGGCTCCTCTCAGATTCCAGAATTTTCTGCCACAGAAATATGAGGAACATGTGTTTTTTTAGCCAAATTTTGAGGTTTGCAAAGGATTCTGGGTAACTGAACCTGGTCCGAGCCCCACAAGTCACCCCATCTTGGATTCCCCTAGGTCTCTAGTTTTCAGAAATGCAAGGTTTGGTAGGTTTCCCTAGGTGCCGGCTGAGCTAGAGTAAAAAATCTACAGGTAGGCACTTCGCCAAAATCACCTCTGTTTTCTTTCAAAAAATTGGATCTGTCCACGTTGCGCTTTGGGGCGTTTCCTGTTGCGGACGCTAACCCTACCCACACAAGTGAGGTATCATTTTTATCGGGAGACTTGGGGGAACGCTGGGTGGAAGGAAATTTGTGGCTCCTCTCAGATTCCAGAACTTTCTGCCACAGAAATGTGAGGAACATGTGTTTTTTTAAGCCAAATTTTGAGGTTTGCAAAGGATTCTGGGTAACAGAACCTGGTCCGAGCCCCACAAGTCACCCCATCTTTGATTCCCCTAGGTCTCTAGTTTTCAGAAATGCACAGGTTTGGTAGGTTTCCCTAGGTGCTGGCTGAGCTAGAGGCCAAAATCTACAGGTAGGCCCTTCGCAAAAATCACCTCTGTTTTCTTTCAAAAAATTGGATGTGTCCACGTTGCGCTTTGGGGCGTTTCCTGTTGCGGACGCTAGGCCTACCCACACAAGTGAGGTATCATTTTTATCGGGAGACTTGGGGGAACGCTGGGTGGAAGGAAATTTGTGGCTCCTCTCAGATTCCAGAACTTTCTGCCACAGAAATATGAGGAACATGTGTTTTTTTAGCCAAATTTTGAGGTTTGCAAAGGATTCTGGGTAACAGAACCTGGTCCGAGCCCCACAAGTCACCCCATCTTGGATTCCCCTAGGTCTCTAGTTTTCAGAAATGCACAGGTTTGGTAGGTTTCCCTAGGTGCCGGCTGAGCTAGAGTAAAAAATCTACAGGTAGGCACTTCGCAAAAATCACCTCTGTTTTCTTTCAAAAAATTGGATGTGTCCACGTTGCGCTTTGGGGCGTTTCCTGTTGCGGACGCTAACCCTACCCACACAAGTGAGGTATCATTTTTATCGGGAGACTTGGTGGAACGCTGGGTGGAAGGAAATTTGTAGCTCCTCTCAGATTCCAGAACTTTCTGCCACAGAAATATGAGGAACATGTGTTTTTTTAGCCAAAATTTGAGGTTTGCAAAGGATTCTGGGTAAGAGAACCTGGTCCGAGCCCCACAAGTCACCCCATCTTGGATTCCCCTAGGTCTCTAGTTTTCAGAAATGCACAGGTTTGGTAGGTTTCCCTAGGTGCCTGCTGAGCTAGAGTAAAAAATCTACAGGTAGGCACTTCGCAAAAATCACCTCTGTTTTCTTTCAAAAAATTGGATGTGTCCACGTTGCGCTTTGGGGCGTTTCCTGTTGCGGACGCTAACCCTACCCACACAAGTGAGGTATCATTTTTATCGGGAGACTTGGGGGAACGCTGGGTGGAAGGAAATTTGTGGCTCCTCTCAGATTCCAGAACTTTCTGCCACAGAAATGTGAGGAACATGTGTTTTTTTAGCCAAATTTTGAGGTTTGCAAAGGATTCTGGGTAACAGAACCTGGTCCGAGCCCCACAAGTCACCCCATCTTTGATTCCCCTAGGTCTCTAGTTTTCAGAAATGCACAGGATTGGTAGGTTTCCCTAGGTGCTGGCTGAGCTAGAGGCCAAAATCTACAGGTAGGCACTTCGCAAAAATCACCTCTGTTTTCTTTCAAAAAATTGGATGTGTCCACGTTGCGCTTTGGGGCGTTTCCTGTTGCGGACGCTAGGCCTACCCACACAAGTGAGGTATCATTTTTATCGGGAGACTTCGGGGAACGCTGGGTGGAAGGAAATTTGTGGGTCCTCTCAGATTCCAGAACTTTCTGCCACAGAAATATGAGGAACATGTGTTTTTTTAGCCAAATTTTGAGGTTTGCAAAGGATTCTGGGTAACAGAACCTGGTCCGAGCCCCACAAGTCACCCCATCTTGGATTCCCCTAGGTCTCTAGTTTTCAGAAATGCACAGGTTTGGTAAGTTTCCCTAGGTGCCGGCTGAGCTACAGTCCAAAATCCACAGGTAGGCAATGTTTTCTTTCAAAAAATGGGTTGTGTCCACGTTACGCTTTGGGGCATTTCCTGTCGAGGGCGCTAGGCCTACCCACACAAATGAGGGATCATTTTTATCGGGAGACTTGGGGGAACGCTGGGAGGAAGGAAATTTGTGGCTCCTCTCAGATACCAGAACTTTCTGCCACAGAAATGTGAGGAACATGTATTTTTTTAGCCAAATTTTGAGGTTTGCAAAGGATTCTGGGTAACAGAACCTGGTCCGAGCCCCACAAGTCACCCCATCTTGGATTCCCCTAGGTCTCTAGTTTTCAGAAATGCACAAGTTTGGTAGGTTTCCCTAGGTGCCGGCTGAGCTAGAGGCCAAAATCTACAGGTAGGCACTTCGTAAAAATCACCTCTGTTTTCTTTAAAAAAATTAGATGTGTCCACGTTGCGCTTTGGGGCGTTTCCTGTCGCGGGCGCTAGGCCTACCCACAGAAGTGAGGTATCATTTTTATCAGGAGACTTGGGGGAACGCTGGGCGGAAGGAAATTTGTGGCTCCTCTCAGATTCCAGAATTTTCTGCCACAGAAATATGAGGAACATGTGTTTTTTTAGCCTAATTTTGAGGTTTGCAAAGGATTCTGGGTAACAGAACCTGGTCCGAGCCCCACAAGTCACCCCATCTTGGATTCCCCTAGGTCTCTAGTTTTCAGAAATGCACAGGTTTGGTAGGTTTCCCTAGGTGCCGGCTGAGCTAGAGTAAAAAATCTACAGGTAGGCACTTCGCCAAAATCACCTCTGTTTTCTTTAAAAAAATTGGATGTGTCCACGTTGCGCTTTGGGGCGTTTCCTGTTGCGGACGCTAACCCTACCCACACAAGTGAGGTATCATTTTTATCGGGAGACTTGGGGGAACGCTGGGTGGAAGGAAATTTGTGGCTCCTCTCAGATTCCAGAACTTTCTGCCACAGAAATGTGAGGAACATGTGTTTTTTTAAGCCAAATTTTGAGGTTTGCAAAGGATTCTGGGTAACAGAACCTGGTCCGAGCCCCACAAGTCACCCCATCTTTGATTCCCCTAGGTCTCTAGTTTTCAGAAATGCACAGGTTTGGTAGGTTTCCCTAGGTGCTGGCTGAGCTAGAGGCCAAAATCCACAGGTAGGCCCTTCGCAAAAATCACCTCTGTTTTCTTTCAAAAAATTGGATGTGTCCACGTTGCGCTTTGGGGCGTTTCCTGTTGCGGACGCTGGGCCTACCCACACAAGTGAGGTATCATTTTTATCGGGAGACTTGGGGGAACGCTGGGTGGAAGGAAATTTGTGGCTCCTCTCAGATTCCAGAACTTTCTGCCACAGAAATATGAGGAACATGTGTTTTTTTAGCCAAATTTTGAGGTTTGCAAAGGATTCTGGGTAACAGAACCTGGTCCGAGCCCCACAAGTCACCCCATCTTGGATTCCCCTAGGTCTCTAGTTTTCAGAAATGCACAGGTTTGGTAGGTTTCCCTAGGTGCTGGCTGAGCTAGAGGCCAAAATCCACAGGTAGGCCCTTCGCAAAAATCACCTCTGTTTTCTTTCAAAAATTTGGATGTGTCCACGTTGCGCTTTGGGGCGTTTCCTGTCGCGGGCGCTAGGCCTACCCACACAAGTGAGGTATCATTTTTATCGGGAGACTTGGGGGAACGCTGGGTGGACGGAAATTTGTGGCTCCTCTCAGATTCCAGAACTTTCTGCCACAGAAATGTCAGGAACATGTGTTTTTTTTAGCCAGATTTTGAGGTTTGCAAAGGATTCTGGGTAACAGAACCTGGTCCGAGCCCCACAAGTCACCCCATCTTGGATTCCCCTAGGTCTCTAGTTTTCAGAAATGCACAGGTTTGGTAGGTTTCCCTAGGTGCCGGCTGAGCTAGAGGCCAAAATCTACAGGTTGGCACTTCGCAAAAATCACCTCTGTTTTCTTTCGAAAAATTGGATGTGTCCACATTGCGCTTTCGGGCGTTTCCTGTCACGGGCGCTAGGCCTACCCACACAAGTGAGGTATCATTTTTATCGGGAGACTTGGGGGAACGCTGGGTGGAAGGAAATTTGTGTCTCCTCTCAGATTCCAGAACTTTCTGCCACAGAAATGTGAGGAACATGTGTTTTTTTAGCCAAATTTTGAGGTTTGCAAAGGATTCTGGGTAACAGAACCTGGTCCGAGCCCCACACGTCACCCCATCTTGGATTCCCCTAGGTCTCTAGTTTTCAGAAATGCACAGGATTGGTAGGTTTCCCTAGGTGCCGCCTGAGCTAGAGGCCAAAATCTACAGGTAGGCATTTCGCAAAAATCACCTCTGTTTTCTTTCAAAAAATTGGATGTGTCCACGTTGCGCTTTGGGGCGTTTCCTGTTGCGGACGCTAGGCCTACCCACACAAGTGAGGTATCATTTTTATCGGGAGACTTGGGGGAACGCTGGGTGGAAGGAAATTTGTGGCTCCTCTCAGATTCCAGAACTTTCTGCCACAGAAATATGAGGAACATGTGTTTTTTTAGCCAAGTTTTGAGGTTTGCAAAGGATTCTGGGTAACAGAACCTGGTCCGAGCCCCACAAGTCACCCCATCTTGGATTCCCCTAGGTCTCTAGTTTTCAGAAATGCACAGGTTTGGTAGGTTTCCCTAGGTGCCGGCTGAGCTAGAGTCCAAAATCTACAGGTAGGCACTTCGCAAAAAACACCTCTGTTTTCTTTCAAAAATTTGGATGTGTCCACGTTGCGCTTTGGGGCGTTTCCTGTCGCGGGCGCTAGGCCTACCCACACAAGTGAGGTATCATTTTTATCGGGAGACTTGGGGGAACGCTGGGTGGAAGGAAATTTGTGGCTCCTCTCAGACTCCAGAACTTTCTGCCACAGAAATGTGAGGAACATGTGTTTTTTTAGCCAAATTTTGAGGTTTGCAAAGGATTCTGGGTAACAGAACCTGGTCCGAGCCCCACAAGTCACCCCATCTTGGATTCCCCTAGGTCTCTAGTTTTCAGAAATGCACAGGTTTGGAAGGTTTCCCTAGGTGCCGGCTGAGCTAGAGGCCAAAATCTACAGGTAGGCACTTCGCAAAAATCACCTGTTTTATTTCAAAAAATTGGATGTGTCCACGTTGCGCTTTGGGGCGTTTCCTGTTGCGGACGCTAGGCCTACCCACACAAGTGAGGTATCATTTTTATCGGGAGACTTGGGGGAACGCTGGGTGGAAGGAAATTTGTGGCTCCTCTCAGATTCCAGAACTTTCTGCCACAGAAATATGAGGAACATGTGTTTTTTTAGCCAAATTTTGAGGTTTGCAAAGGATTCTGGGTAACAGAACCTGGTCCGAGCCCCACAAGTCACCCCATCTTGGATTCCCCTAGGTCTCTAGTTTTCAGAAATGCACAGGTTTGGAAGGTTTCCCTAGGTGTCGGCTGAGCTAGAGGCCAAAATCTACAGGTAGGCACTTCGCAAAACTCACCTGTTTTCTTTCAAAAAATTGGATGTGTCCACGTTGCGCTTTGGGGCGTTTCCTGTTGCGGACGCTAGGCCTACCCACACAAGTGAGGTATCATTTTTATCGGGAGACTTGGGGGAACGCTGGGTGGAAGGACATTTGTGGCTCCTCTCAGATTCCAGAACTTTCTGCCACAGAAATGTGAGGAACATGTCTTTTTTTAGCCAAATTTTGAGGATTGCAAAGGATTCTGGGTAACAGAACCTGGTCCGAGCCCCACAAGTCACCCCATCTTGGATTCCCCTAGGTCTCTAGTTTTCAGAAATGCACAGGTTTGGTAGGTTTCCCTAGGTGCTGGCTGAGCTAGAGTCCAAAATCTACAGGTAGGCACTTCGCAAAAAACACCTCTGTTTTCTTTCAAAAATGTGGATGTGTCCACGTTACGCTTTGGGGCGTTTCCTGTCGCGGGCGCTAGGCCTACCCACACAAGTGAGGTATCATTTTTATCGGGAGACTTGGGGGAACGCTGGGTGGAAGGAAATTTGTGGCTCCTCTCAGATTCCAGAACTTTCTGCCACAGAAATGTGAGGAACATGTGTTTTTTTAAGCCAAATTTTGAGGTTTGCAAAGGATTCTGGGTAACAGAACCTGGTCCGAACCCCACAAGTCACCCCATCTTGGATTCCCCTATGTCTCTAGTTT
This sequence comes from Pleurodeles waltl, assembly GCF_031143425.1. Classification (NCBI taxonomy): domain Eukaryota; kingdom Metazoa; phylum Chordata; class Amphibia; order Caudata; family Salamandridae; genus Pleurodeles; species Pleurodeles waltl. Next base: position 1,477,248,309 of record NC_090447.1, on the reverse strand, counting down.
TCAGAAATGCACAGGTTTGGTAGGTTTCCCTAGGTGCCGGCTGAGCTAGAGGCCAAAATCTACAGGTTGGCACTTCGCAAAAATCACCTCTGTTTTCTTTCAAAAAATTGGATGTGTCCACATTGCGCTTTTGGGCGTTTCCTGTCACGGGCGCTAGGCCTACCCACAAAAGTGAGGTATCATTTTTATCGGGAGACTTGGGGGAACGCTGGGTGGAAGGAAATTTGTGGCTCCTCTCAGATTGCAGAACTTTCTGCCACAGAAATGTGAGGAACATGTGTTTTTTTAGCCAAATTTTGAAGTTTGCAAAGGATTCTGGGTAACAGAACCTGGTCCGAGCCCCACAAGTCACCCCATCTTGGATTCCCCTAGGTCTCTAGTTTACAGAAATGCACAGGTTTGGTAGGTTTCCCTAGGTGCCAGCTGAGCTAGAGGCCAAAATCTACAGGTAGGCCCTTCGCAAAAAACACCTCTGTTTTCTTTCAAAAATTTGGATGTGTCCACGTTGCGCTTTGGGGCGTTTCCTGTTGCGGACGCTAGGCCTACCCACACAAGTGAGGTATCATTTTTATCGGGAGACTTGGGGGAACGCTGGGTGGAAGGAAATTTGTGGCTCCTCTCAGATTCCAGAACTTTCTGCCACAGAAATGTGAGGAACATGTGTTTTTTTAGCCAAATTTTGAGGTTTACAAAGGATTCTGGGTAACAGAACCTGGTCCGAGCCCCACAAGTCACCCCATCTTGGATTCCCCTAGGTCTCTAGTTTTCAGAAATGCACAGGTTTGGAAGGTTTCCCTAGGTGTCGGCTGAGCTAGAGGCCAAAATCTACAGGTAGGCACTTCGCAAAAATCACCTGTTTTCTTTCAAAAAATTGGATGTGTCCACGTTGCGCTTTGGGGCGTTTCCTGTTGCGGACGCTAGGCCTACCCACACAAGTGAGGTATCATTTTTATCGGGAGACTTGGGGGAACGCTGGGTGGAAGGAAATTTGTGGCTCCTCTCAGATTACAGAACTTTCTGCCACAGAAATGTGAGGAACATGTGTTTTTTTAGCCAAATTTTGAGGATTGCAAAGGATTCTGGGTAACAGAACCTGGTCCGAGCCCCACAAGTCACCCCATCTTGGATTCCCCTAGGTCTCTAGTTTTCAGAAATGCACATTTTTGGTACGTTTCCCTAGGTGCTGGCTGAGCTAGAGTCCAAAATCTACAGGTAGGCACTTCGCAAAAAAGACCTCTGTTTTCTTTCAAAAATGTGGATGTGTCCACGTTACGCTTTGGGGCGTTTCCTGTCGCGGGCGCTAGGCCTACCCACACAAGTGAGGTATCATTTTTATCGGGAGACTTGGGGGAACGCTGGGTGGAAGGAAATTTGTGGCTCCTCTCAGATTCCAGAACTTTCTGCCACAGAAATGTGAGGAACATGTGTTTTTTTAAGCCAAATTTTGAGGTTTGCAAAGGATTCTGGGTAACAGAACCTGGTCCGAGCCCCACAAGTCACCCCATCTTGGATTCCCCTATGTCTCTAGTTTTCAGAAATGCTCAGGTTTGGTAGGTTTCCCTAGGTGCCGGCTGAGCTAGAGGCCAAAATCTACAGGTTGGCACTTCGCAAAAATCACCTCTGTTTTCTTTCAAAAAATTGGATGTGTCCACATTGCGCTTTTGGGCGTTTCCTGTCACGGGCGCTAGGCCTACCCACAAAAGTGAGGTATCATTTTTATCGGGAGACTTGGGGGAACGCTGGGTGGAAGGAAATTTGTGGCTCCTCTCAGATTGCAGACCTTTCTGCCACAGAAATGTGAGGAACATGTGTTTTTTTAGCCAAATTTTGAAGTTTGCAAAGGATTCTGGGTAACAGAACCTGGTCCGAGCCCCACAAGTCACCCCATCTTGGATTCCCCTAGGTCTCTAGTTTACAGAAATGCACAGGTTTGGTAGGTTTCCCTAGGTGCCAGCTGAGCTAGAGGCCAAAATCTACAGGTAGGCCCTTCGCAAAAAACACCTCTGTTTTCTTTCAAAAATTTGGATGTGTCCACGTTGCGCTTTGGGGCGTTTCCTGTTCCGGGCGCTAGGCCTACCCACACAAGTGAGGTATCATTTTTATCGGGAGACTTGGGGGAACGCTGGGTGGAAGGAAATTTGTGGCTCCTCTCAGATTCCAGAACTTTCTGCCACAGAAATGTGAGGAACATGTGTTTTTTTAGCCAAGTTTTGAGGTTTGCAAAGGATTCTGGGTAACAGAACCTGGTCCGAGCCCCACAAGTCACCCCATCTTGGATTCCCCTAGGTCTCTAGTTTTCAGAAATGCACAGGTTTGGAAGGTTTCCCTAGGTGCCGGCTGAGCTAGAGGCCAAAATCTACAGGTAGGCACTTCGCAAAAATCACCTCTGTTTTCTTTCAAAAAACTTGGATGTGTCCACGTTGCGCTTTGGGGCGTTTCCTGTTGCGGATGCTAGGCCTTCCCACACAAGTGAGGTATCATTTTTATCGGGAGACTTGGGGGAACGCTGGGTGGAAGGAAATTTGTGGCTCCTCTCAGATTCCAGAACTTTCTGCCACAGAAATGTGAGGAACATGTGTTTTTTTAGCCAAATTTTGAGGTTTGCAAAGGATTCTGGGTAACAGAACCTGGTCCGAGCCCCGCAAGTCACCCCATCTTGGATTCCCCTACGTCTCTAGTTTTCAGAAATGCACAGGTTTGGTAGGTTTCCCTAGGTGCCGGCTGAGCTAGAGGCCAAAACCTACAGGTAGGTACTTCGCAAAAATCACCTCTGTTTTCTTTAAAAAAATTGGATGTGTCCCCGTTGCGCTTTGGGGCGTTTCCTGTCGCGGGCGCTAGGCCTACCCACACAAGTGAGGTATCATTTTTATCGGGAGACATGGGGGAATGCTGGGTGGAAGGAACTTTGTGGCTCCTCTCAGATTCCAGAACTTTCTGCCACAGAAATGTGAGGAACATGTGTTTTTTTAGCCAAATTTTGAGGTTTAGAAAGGATTCTGGGTAACAGAACCTGGTCCGAGCCCCAAAAGTCACCCCATCTTGGATTCCCCTAGGTCTCTAGTTTTCAGAAATGCACAGGTTTGGATGGTTTCCCTAGGTGCCGGCTGAGCTAGAGGCTAAAATCTACAGGTAGGCACCTCGCAAAAAAAACCTCTGTTTTCTTTAAAAAATTTGGATGTGTCCACGTTGCGCTTTGGGGCGTTTCCTGTCGCGGGCGCTAGGCCTACCCACACAAGTGAGGTATAATTTTTATCGGGAGACTTGGGGTAACGCTGGGTGGAAGGAAATTTGTGGCTCCTCTCAGATTCCAGAACTTTCTGCCACAGAAATGTGAGGAACATGTGTTTTTTTAGCCAAATTTTGAGGTTTGTAAAGGATTCTGGGTAACAGAACCTGGTCCGAGCCCCACAAGTCACCCCATCTTGGATTCCCCTAGGTCTCTAGTTTTCAGAAATGCACAGGTTTGGTAGGGTTCCCTTGGTGCCGGCTGAGCTAGAGGCCAAAATCTACAGGTAGGTACTTCGCAAAAATCACCTCTGTTTTCTTTAAAAAAATTGGATGTGTCCACGTTGCGCTTTGGGGCGTTTCCTGTCGCGGGCGCTAGGCCTACCCACACAAGTGAGGTATCATTTTTATCGGGAGACATGGGGGAATGCTGGGTGGAAGGAAATTTGTGGCTCCCCGCAGATTCCAGAACTTTCTGCCACAGAAATGTGAGGAACATGTGTTTTTTTAGCCAAATTTTGAGGTTTGCAAAGGATTCTGGGTAACAGAACCTGGTCCGAGCCCCACAAGTCACCCCATCTTTGATTCCCCTAGGTCTCTAGTTTTCAGAAATGCACAGGTTTGGTAGGTTTTCTGAGGTGCCGGCTGAGCTAGAGGCCAAAATCTACAGGTAGGCACTTCGGAAAAATCACCTCTGTTTTCTTTCAAGAAATTGGATGTGTCCACGTTGCGCTTTGGGGCGTTTCCTGTCGCAGGCGCTAGGCCTACCCACACAAGTGAGGTATCATTTTTATCGGGAGACTTGGGGGAACGCTGGGTGGAAGGAAATTTGTGGCTCCTCTCAGATTCCAGAACTTTCTGCCACAGAAATGTGAGGAACATGTGTTTTTTTAGCCAAATTTTGAGGTTTGCAAAGGATTCTGGGTAACAGAACCTGGTCCGAGCCCCACAAGTCACCCCATCTTGGATTCCCCTAGGTCTCTAGTTTTCAGAAATGCACAGGTTTGGTAGGTTTCCCTAGGTGCTGGCTGAGCTACAGTCCAAAATCTACAGGTAGGCACTTCGCAAAAAACACCTCTGTTTTCTTTCAAAAATTTGGATGTGTCCACGTTGCGCTTTGGGGCGTTTCCTGTCGCGGGCGCTAGGCCTACCCACACAAGTGAGGTATCATTTTTATCGGGAGACTTGGGGGAACGCTAGGTGGAAGGAAATTTGTGGCTCCTCTCAGATTCCAGAACTTTCTGCCACAGAAATCTGAGGAACATGTGTTTTTTTAAGCCAAATTTTGAGGTTTGCAAAGGATTCTGGGTAACAGAACCTGGTCCGAGCCCCACAAGTCACCCCATCTTGGATTCCCCTATGTCTCTAGTTTTCAGAAATGCACAGGTTTGGTAGGTTTCCCTAGGTGCCGGTTGAGCTAGAGGCCAAAATCTACAGGTTGGCACTTCGCAAAAATCACCTCTGTTTTCTTTCAAAAAATTGGATGTGTCCACATTGCGCTTTCGGGCGTTTCCTGTCACGGGCGCTAGGCCTACCCACACAAGTGAGGTATCATTTTTATCGGGAGACTTGGGGGAACGCTGGGTGGAAGGAAATGTGTGGCTCCTCTCAGATTCCAGATCTTTCTGCCACAGAAATGTGAGGAACATGTGTTTTTTTAGCCAAATTTTGAGGTTTGCAAAGGATTCTGGGTAACAGAACCTGGTCCGAGCCCCACAAGTCACCCCATCTTGGATTCCCCTAGGTCTCTAGTTTTCAGAAATGCACAGGTTTGGTAGGTTTCCCTAGGTGCCGGCTGAGCTAGAGGCCAAAATCTACAGGTAGGCACTTCGCAAAAAACACCTCTGTTTTCTTTCAAAAATGTGGATGTGTCCACGTTGCGCTTTGGGGCGTTTCCTGTTGCGGACGCTAGGCCTACCCACACAAGTGAGGTATCATTTTTATCGGGAGACTTGGGGGAACGCTGGGTGGAAGGAAATTTGTTGCTCCTCTCAGATTCTAGAACTTTCTGCCACAGAAATATGAGGAACATGTGTTTTTTTAGCCAAATTTTGAGGTTTGCAAAGGATTCTGGGTAACAGAACCTGGTCCGAGCCCCACAAGTCACCCCACCTTGGATTCCCCTAGGTCTCTAGTTTTCAGAAATGCACAGGTTTGGTAGGTTTCCCTAGGTGCCGGCTGAGCTATAGTCCAAAATCTACAGGTAGGCACTTCGCAAAAAACACCTCTGTTTTCTTTCAAAAATTTGGATGTGTCCACGTTGCGCTTTGGGGCGTTTCCTGTCGCACGTGCTAGGCCTACCCACACAAGTGAGGTATCATTTTTATCGGGAGACTTGGGGGAACGCTGGGTGGAAGGAAATTTGTGGCTCCTCTCTGATTCCAGAACTTTCTGCCACAGAAATGTGAGGAACATGTGTTTTTTTAGCCAAATTTTGAGGTTTGCAAAGGATTCTGGGTAACAGAACCTGGTCCGAGCCCCACAAGTCACCCCATCTTGGATTCCCCTAGGTCTCTAGTTTTCAGAAATGCACAGGTTTGGATGGTTTCCCTAGGTGCCGGCTGAGCTAGAGGCCAAAATCTACAGGTAGGCACTTCGCAAAAAACACCTCTGTTTTCTTTCAAAAATTTGGATGTGTCCACGTTGCGCTTTGGGGCGTTTCCTGTCGCGGGCGCTAGGCCTACCCACACAAGTGAGGTATCATTTTTATCGGGAGACTTGGGGGAACGCTGGGTGGAAGGAAATTTGTGGCTCCTCTCAGATTCCAGAACTTTCTGCCGCAGAAATGTGAGGAACATGTGTTTTTTTAGCCAAATTTTGAGGTTTGCAAAGGATTCTGGGTAACAGAACCTGGTCCGAGCCCCACAAGTCACCCCATCTTGGATTCCCCTAGGTCTCTAATTTTCAGAAATGCACAGGTTTGGTAGGTTTCCCTAGGTGCTGGCTGAGCTAGAGTCCAAAATCTACAGGTAGGCACTTTGCAAAAAAGACCTCTGTTTTCTTTCAAAAATGTGGATGTGTCCACGTTACGCTTTGGGGCGTTTCCTGTCGCGGGCGCTAGGCCTACCCACACAAGTGAGGTATCATTTTTATCGGGAGACTTGGGGGAACGCTGGGTGGAAGGAAATTTGTGGCTCCTCTCAGATTGCAGACCTTTCTGCCACAGAAATGTGAGGAACATGTGTTTTTTTAGCCAAATTTTGAAGTTTGCAAAGGATTCTGGGTAACAGAACCTGGTCCGAGCCCCACAAGTCACCCCATCTTGGATTCCCCTAGGTCTCTAGTTTTCAGAAATGCACAGGTTTGGATGGTTTCCCTAGGTGCCGGCTGAGCTAGATGCTAAAATCTACAGGTAGGCACCTCGCAAAAAAAACCTCTGTTTTCTTTAAAAAATTTGGATGTGTCCACGTTGCGCTTTGGGGCGTTTCCTGTCGCGGGCGCTAGGCCTACCCACACAAGTGAGGTATAATTTTTATCGGGAGACTTGGGGGAACGCTGGGTGGAAGGAAATTTGTGGCTCCTCTCAGATTCCAGAACTTTCTGCCACAGAAATGTGAGGAACATGTGTTTTTTTAGCCAGATTTTGAGGTTTGTAAAGGATTCTGGGTAACAGAACCTGGTCCGAGCCCCACAAGTCACCCCATCTTGGATTCCCCTAGGTCTCTAGTTTTCAGAAATGCACAGGTTTGGTAGGGTTCCCTAGGTGCCGGCTGAGCTAGAGGCCAAAATCTACAGGTAGGTACTTCGCAAAAATCACCTCTGTTTTCTTTAAAAAAATTGGATGTGTCCACGTTGCGCTTTGGGGCGTTTCCTGTCGCGGGCGCTAGGCCTACCCACACAAGTGAGGTATCATTTTTATCGGGAGACATGGGGGAATGCTGGGTGGAAGGAAATTTGTGGCTCCCCGCAGATTCCAGAACTTTCTGCCACAGAAATGTGAGGAACATGTGTTTTTTTAGCCAAATTTTGAGGTTTGCAAAGGATTCTGGGTAACAGAACCTGGTCCGAGCCCCACAAGTCACCCCATCTTTGATTCCCCTAGGTCTCTAGTTTTCAGAAATGCACAGGTTTGGTAGGTTTTCCGAGGTGCCGGCTGAGCTAGAGGCCAAAATCTACAGGTAGGCACTTCGCAAAAATCACCTCTGTTTTCTTTCAAGAAATTGGATGTGTCCACGTTGCGCTTTGGGGCGTTTCCTGTCGCAGGCGCTAGGCCTACCCACACAAGTGAGGTATCATTTTTATCGGGAGACTTGGGGGAACGCTGGGTGGAAGGAAATTTGTGGCTCCTCTCAGATTCCAGAACTTTCTGCCACAGAAATGTGAGGAACATGTGTTTTTTTAGCCAAATTTTGAGGTTTGCAAAGGATTCTGGGTAACAGAACCTGGTCCGAGCCCCACAAGTCACCCCATCTTGGATTCCCCTAGGTCTCTAGTTTTCAGAAATGCACATTTTTGGTAGGTTTCCCTAGGTGCTGGCTGAGCTAGAGTCCAAAATCTACAGGTAGGCACTTCGCAAAAAAGACCTCTGTTTTCTTTCAAAAATGTGGATGTGTCCACGTTACGCTTTGGGGCGTTTCCTGTCGCGGGCGCTAGGCCTACCCACACAAGTGAGGTATCATTTTTATCGGGAGACTTGGGGGAACGCTGGGTGGAAGGAAATTTGTGGCTCCTCTCAGATTCCAGAACTTTCTGCCACAGAAATGTGAGGAACATGTGTTTTTTTAAGCCAAATTTTGAGGTTTGCAAAGGATTCTGGGTAACAGAACCTGGTCCGAGCCCCAAAAGTCACCCCATCTTGGATTCCCCTATGTCTCTAGTTTTCAGAAATGCTCAGGTTTGGTAGGTTTCCCTAGGTGCCGGCTGAGCTAGAGGCCAAAATCTACAGGTTGGCACTTCGCAAAAATCACCTCTGTTTTCTTTCAAAAAATTGGATGTGTCCACATTGCGCTTTTGGGCGTTTCCTGTCACGGGCGCTAGGCCTACCCACAAAAGTGAGGTATCATTTTTATCGGGAGACTTGGGGGAACGCTGGGTGGAAGGAAATTTGTGGCTCCTCTCAGATTGCAGACCTTTCTGCCACAGAAATGTGAGGAACATGTGTTTTTTTAGCCAAATTTTGAAGTTTGCAAAGGATTCTGGGTAACAGAACCTGGTCCGAGCCCCACAAGTCACCCCATCTTGGATTCCCCTAGGTCTCTAGTTTACAGAAATGCACAGGTTTGGTAGGTTTCCCTAGGTGCCAGCTGAGCTAGAGGCCAAAATCTACAGGTAGGCCCTTCGCAAAAAACACCTCTGTTTTCTTTCAAAAATTTGGATGTGTCCACGTTGCGCTTTGGGGCGTTTCCTGTTCCGGGCGCTAGGCCTACCCACACAAGTGAGGTATCATTTTTATCGGGAGACTTGGGGGAACGCTGGGTGGAAGGAAATTTGTGGCTCCTCTCAGATTCCAGAACTTTCTGCCACAGAAATGTGAGGAACATGTGTTTTTTTAGCCAAGTTTTGAGGTTTGCAAAGGATTCTGGGTAACAGAACCTGGTCCGAGCCCCACAAGTCACCCCATCTTGGATTCCCCTAGGTCTCTAGTTTTCAGAAATGCACAGGTTTGGAAGGTTTCCCTAGGTGCCGGCTGAGCTAGAGGCCAAAATCTACAGGTAGGCACTTCGCAAAAATCACCTCTGTTTTCTTTCAAAAAACTTGGATGTGTCCACGTTGCGCTTTGGGGCGTTTCCTGTTGCGGATGCTAGGCCTTCCCACACAAGTGAGGTATCATTTTTATCGGGAGACTTGGGGGAACGCTGGGTGGAAGGAAATTTGTGGCTCCTCTCAGATTCCAGAACTTTCTGCCACAGAAATGTGAGGAACATGTGTTTTTTTAGCCAAATTTTGAGGTTTGCAAAGGATTCTGGGTAACAGAACCTGGTCCGAGCCCCGCAAGTCACCCCATCTTGGATTCCCCTACGTCTCTAGTTTTCAGAAATGCACAGGTTTGGTAGGTTTCCCTAGGTGCCGGCTGAGCTAGAGGCCAAAACCTACAGGTAGGTACTTCGCAAAAATCACCTCTGTTTTCTTTAAAAAAATTGGATGTGTCCCCGTTGCGCTTTGGGGCGTTTCCTGTCGCGGGCGCTAGGCCTACCCACACAAGTGAGGTATCATTTTTATCGGGAGACATGGGGGAATGCTGGGTGGAAGGAACTTTGTGGCTCCTCTCAGATTCCAGAACTTTCTGCCACAGAAATGTGAGGAACATGTGTTTTTTTAGCCAAATTTTGAGGTTTAGAAAGGATTCTGGGTAACAGAACCTGGTCCGAGCCCCAAAAGTCACCCCATCTTGGATTCCCCTAGGTCTCTAGTTTTCAGAAATGCACAGGTTTGGATGGTTTCCCTAGGTGCCGGCTGAGCTAGAGGCTAAAATCTACAGGTAGGCACCTCGCAAAAAAAACCTCTGTTTTCTTTAAAAAATTTGGATGTGTCCACGTTGCGCTTTGGGGCGTTTCCTGTCGCGGGCGCTAGGCCTACCCACACAAGTGAGGTATAATTTTTATCGGGAGACTTGGGGGAACGCTGGGTGGAAGGAAATTTGTGGCTCCTCTCAGATTCCAGAACTTTCTGCCACAGAAATGTGAGGAACATGTGTTTTTTTAGCCAAATTTTGAGGTTTGTAAAGGATTCTGGGTAACAGAACCTGGTCCGAGCCCCACAAGTCACCCCATCTTGGATTCCCCTAGGTCTCTAGTTTTCAGAAATGCACAGGTTTGGTAGGGTTCCCTTGGTGCCGGCTGAGCTAGAGGCCAAAATCTACAGGTAGGTACTTCGCAAAAATCACCTCTGTTTTCTTTAAAAAAATTGGATGTGTCCACGTTGCGCTTTGGGGCGTTTCCTGTCGCGGGCGCTAGGCCTACCCACACAAGTGAGGTATCATTTTTATCGGGAGACATGGGGGAATGCTGGGTGGAAGGAAATTTGTGGCTCCCCGCAGATTCCAGAACTTTCTGCCACAGAAATGTGAGGAACATGTGTTTTTTTAGCCAAATTTTGAGGTTTGCAAAGGATTCTGGGTAACAGAACCTGGTCCGAGCCCCACAAGTCACCCCATCTTTGATTCCCCTAGGTCTCTAGTTTTCAGAAATGCACAGGTTTGGTAGGTTTTCTGAGGTGCCGGCTGAGCTAGAGGCCAAAATCTACAGGTAGGCACTTCGGAAAAATCACCTCTGTTTTCTTTCAAGAAATTGGATGTGTCCACGTTGCGCTTTGGGGCGTTTCCTGTCGCAGGCGCTAGGCCTACCCACACAAGTGAGGTATCATTTTTATCGGGAGACTTGGGGGAACGCTGGGTGGAAGGAAATTTGTGGCTCCTCTCAGATTCCAGAACTTTCTGCCACAGAAATGTGAGGAACATGTGTTTTTTTAGCCAAATTTTGAGGTTTGCAAAGGATTCTGGGTAACAGAACCTGGTCCGAGCCCCACAAGTCACCCCATCTTGGATTCCCCTAGGTCTCTAGTTTTCAGAAATGCACAGGTTTGGTAGGTTTCCCTAGGTGCTGGCTGAGCTACAGTCCAAAATCTACAGGTAGGCACTTCGCAAAAAACACCTCTGTTTTCTTTCAAAAATTTGGATGTGTCCACGTTGCGCTTTGGGGCGTTTCCTGTCGCGGGCGCTAGGCCTACCCACACAAGTGAGGTATCATTTTTATCGGGAGACTTGGGGGAACGCTAGGTGGAAGGAAATTTGTGGCTCCTCTCAGATTCCAGAACTTTCTGCCACAGAAATCTGAGGAACATGTGTTTTTTTAAGCCAAATTTTGAGGTTTGCAAAGGATTCTGGGTAACAGAACCTGGTCCGAGCCCCACAAGTCACCCCATCTTGGATTCCCCTATGTCTCTAGTTTTCAGAAATGCACAGGTTTGGTAGGTTTCCCTAGGTGCCGGTTGAGCTAGAGGCCAAAATCTACAGGTTGGCACTTCGCAAAAATCACCTCTGTTTTCTTTCAAAAAATTGGATGTGTCCACATTGCGCTTTCGGGCGTTTCCTGTCACGGGCGCTAGGCCTACCCACACAAGTGAGGTATCATTTTTATCGGGAGACTTGGGGGAACGCTGGGTGGAAGGAAATTTGTGGCTCCTCTCAGATTCCAGATCTTTCTGCCACAGAAATGTGAGGAACATGTGTTTTTTTAGCCAAATTTGGAGGTTTGCAAAGGATTCTGGGTAACAGAACCTGGTCCGAGCCCCACAAGTCACCCCATCTTGGATTCCCCTAGGTCTCTAGTTTTCAGAAATGCACAGGTTTGGTAGGTTTCCCTAGGTGCCGGCTGAGCTAGAGGCCAAAATCTACAGGTAGGCACTTCGCAAAAAACACCTCTGTTTTCTTTCAAAAATGTGGATGTGTCCACGTTGCGCTTTGGGGCGTTTCCTGTTGCGGACGCTAGGCCTACCCACACAAGTGAGGTATCATTTTTATCGGGAGACTTGGGGGAACGCTGGGTGGAAGGAAATTTGTTGCTCCTCTCAGATTCTAGAACTTTCTGCCACAGAAATATGAGGAACATGTGTTTTTTTAGCCAAATTTTGAGGTTTGCAAAGGATTCTGGGTAACAGAACCTGGTCCGAGCCCCACAAGTCACCCCACCTTGGATTCCCCTAGGTCTCTAGTTTTCAGAAATGCACAGGTTTGGTAGGTTTCCCTAGGTGCCGGCTGAGCTATAGTCCAAAATCTACAGGTAGGCACTTCGCAAAAAACACCTCTGTTTTCTTTCAAAAATTTGGATGTGTCCACGTTGCGCTTTGGGGCGTTTCCTGTCGCGCGTGCTAGGCCTACCCACACAAGTGAGGTATCATTTTTATCGGGAGACTTGGGGGAACGCTGGGTGGAAGGAAATTTGTGGCTCCTCTCTGATTCCAGAACTTTCTGCCACAGAAATGTGAGGAACATGTGTTTTTTTAGCCAAATTTTGAGGTTTGCAAAGGATTCTGGGTAACAGAACCTGGTCCGAGCCCCACAAGTCACCCCATCTTGGATTCCCCTAGGTCTCTAGTTTTCAGAAATGCACAGGTTTGGATGGTTTCCCTAGGTGCCGGCTGAGCTAGAGGCCAAAATCTACAGGTAGGCACTTCGCAAAAAACACCTCTGTTTTCTTTCAAAAATTTGGATGTGTCCACGTTGCGCTTTGGGGCGTTTCCTGTCGCGGGCGCTAGGCCTACCCACACAAGTGAGGTATCATTTTTATCGGGAGACTTGGGGGAACGCTGGGTGGAAGGAAATTTGTGGCTCCTCTCAGATTCCAGAACTTTCTGCCGCAGAAATGTGAGGAACATGTGTTTTTTTAGCCAAATTTTGAGGTTTGCAAAGGATTCTGGGTAACAGAACCTGGTCCGAGCCCCACAAGTCACCCCATCTTGGATTCCCCTAGGTCTCTAATTTTCAGAAATGCACAGGTTTGGTAGGTTTCCCTAGGTGCTGGCTGAGCTAGAGTCCAAAATCTACAGGTAGGCACTTTGCAAAAAAGACCTCTGTTTTCTTTCAAAAATGTGGATGTGTCCACGTTAGGCTTTGGGGCGTTTCCTGTCGCGGGCGCTAGGCCTACCCACACAAGTGAGGTATCATTTTTATCGGGAGACTTGGGGGAACGCTGGGTGGAAGGAAATTTGTGGCTCCTCTCAGATTGCAGACCTTTCTGCCACAGAAATGTGAGGAACATGTGTTTTTTTAGCCAAATTTTGAAGTTTGCAAAGGATTCTGGGTAACAGAACCTGGTCCGAGCCCCACAAGTCACCCCATCTTGGATTCCCCTAGGTCTCTAGTTTTCAGAAATGCACAGGTTTGGATGGTTTCCCTAGGTGCCGGCTGAGCTAGAGGCTAAAATCTACAGGTAGGCACCTCGCAAAAAAAACCTCTGTTTTCTTTAAAAAATTTGGATGTGTCCACGTTGCGCTTTGGGGCGTTTCCTGTCGCGGGCGCTAGGCCTACCCACACAAGTGAGGTATAATTTTTATCGGGAGACTTGGGGGAACGCTGGGTGGAAGGAAATTTGTGGCTCCTCTCAGATTCCAGAACTTTCTGCCACAGAAATGTGAGGAACATGTGTTTTTTTAGCCAGATTTTGAGGTTTGTAAAGGATTCTGGGTAACAGAACCTGGTCCGAGCCCCACAAGTCACCCCATCTTGGATTCCCCTAGGTCTCTAGTTTTCAGAAATGCACAGGTTTGGTAGGGTTCCCTAAGTGCCGGCTGAGCTAGAGGCCAAAATCTACAGGTAGGTACTTCGCAAAAATCACCTCTGTTTTCTTTAAAAAAATTGGATGTGTCCACGTTGCGCTTTGGGGCGTTTCCTGTCGCGGGCGCTAGGCCTACCCACACAAGTGAGGTATCATTTTTATCGGGAGACATGGGGGAATGCTGGGTGGAAGGAAATTTGTGGCTCCCCGCAGATTCCAGAACTTTCTGCCACAGAAATGTGAGGAACATGTGTTTTTTTAGCCAAATTTTGAGGTTTGCAAAGGATTCTGGGTAACAGAACCTGGTCCGAGCCCCACAAGTCACCCCATCTTTGATTCCCCTAGGTCTCTAGTTTTCAGAAATGCACAGGTTTGGTAGGTTTTCCGAGGTGCCGGCTGAGCTAGAGGCCAAAATCTACAGGTAGGCACTTCGCAAAAATCACCTCTGTTTTCTTTCAAGAAATTGGATGTGTCCACGTTGCGCTTTGGGGCGTTTCCTGTCGCAGGCGCTAGGCCTACCCACACAAGTGAGGTATCATTTTTATCGGGAGACTTGGGGGAACGCTGGGTGGAAGGAAATTTGTGGCTCCTCTCAGATTCCAGAACTTTCTGCCACAGAAATGTGAGGAACATGTGTTTTTTTAGCCAAATTTTGAGGTTTGCAAAGGATTCTGGGTAACAGAACCTGGTCCGAGCCCCACAAGTCACCCCATCTTGGATTCCCCTAGGTCTCTAGTTTTCAGAAATGCACAGGTTTGGTAGGTTTCCCTAGGTGCTGGCTGAGCTACAGTCCAAAATCTACAGGTAGGCACTTCGCAAAAAACACCTCTGCTTTCTTTCAAAAATTTGGATGTGTCCACGTTGCGCTTTGGGGCGTTTCCTGTCGCGGGCGCTAGGCCTACCCACACAAGTGAGGTATCATTTTTATCGGGAGACTTGGGGGAACGCTAGGTGGAAGGAAATTTGTGGCTCCTCTCAGATTCCAGAACTTTCTGCCACAGAAATCTGAGGAACATGTGTTTTTTTAAGCCAAATTTTGAGGTTTGCAAAGGATTCTGGGTAACAGAACCTGGTCCGAGCCCCACAAGTCACCCCATCTTGGATTCCCCTATGTCTCTAGTTTTCAGAAATGCACAGGTTTGGTAGGTTTCCCTAGGTGCCGGTTGAGCTAGAGGCCAAAATCTACAGGTTGGCACTTCGCAAAAATCACCTCTGTTTTCTTTCAAAAAATTGGATGTGTCCACATTGCGCTTTCGGGCGTTTCCTGTCACGGGCGCTAGGCCTACCCACACAAGTGAGGTATCATTTTTATCGGGAGACTTGGGGGAACGCTGGGTGGAAGGAAATTTGTGGCTCCTCTCTGATTCCAGAACTTTCTGCACAGAAATATGAGGAACATGTGTTTTTTTAGCCAAATTTTGAGGTTTGCAAAGGATTCTGGGTAACAGAACCTGGTCCGAGCCCCACAAGTCACCCCACCTTGGATTCCCCTAGGTCTCTAGTTTTCAGAAATGCACAGGTTTGGTAGGTTTCCCTAGGTGCCGGCTGAGCTATAGTCCAAAATCTACAGGTAGGCACTTCGCAAAAAACACCTCTGTTTTCTTTCAAAAATTTGGATGTGTCCACGTTGCGCTTTGGGGCGTTTCCTGTCGCGCGTGCTAGGCCTACCCACACAAGTGAGGTATCATTTTTATCGGGAGACTTGGGGGAACGCTGGGTGGAAGGAAATTTGTGGCTCCTCTCTGATTCCAGAACTTTCTGCCACAGAAATGTGAGGAACATGTGTTTTTTTAGCCAAATTTTGAGGTTTGCAAAGGATTCTGGGTAACAGAACCTGGTCCGAGCCCCACAAGTCACCCCATCTTGGATTCCCCTAGGTCTCTAGTTTTCAGAAATGCACAGGTTTGGATGGTTTCCCTAGGTGCCGGCTGAGCTAGAGGCCAAAATCTACAGGTAGGCTCTTCGCAAAAAACACCTCTGTTTTCTTTCAAAAATTTGGATGTGTCCACGTTGCGCTTTGGGGCGTTTCCTGTCGCGGGCGCTATGCCTACCCACACAAGTGAGGTATCATTTTTATCGGGAGACTTGGGGGAACGCTGGGTGGAAGGAAATTTGTGGCTCCTCTCAGATTCCAGAACTTTCTGCCGCAGAAATGTGAGGAACATGTGTTTTTTTAGCCAAATTTTGAGGTTTGCAAAGGATTCTGGGTAACAGAACCTGGTCCAAGCCCCACAAGTCACCCCATCTTGGATTCCCCTAGGTCTCTAATTTTCAGAAATGCACAGGTTTGGTAGGTTTCCCTAGGTGCTGGCTGAGCTAGAGTCCAAAATCTACAGGTAGGCACTTCGCAAAAAAGACCTCTGTTTTCTTTCAAAAATGTGGATGTGTCCACGTTATGCTTTGGGGCGTTTCCTGTCGCGGGCGCTAGGCCTACCCACACAAGTGAGGTATCATTTTTATCGGGAGACTTGGGGGAACGGTGGGTGGAAGGAAATTTGTGGCTCCTCTCAGATTGCAGACCTTTCTGCCACAGAAATGTGAGGAACATGTGTTTTTTTAGCCAAATTTTGAAGTTTGCAAAGGATTCTGGGTAACAGAACCTGGTCCGAGCCCCACAAGTCACCCCATCTTGGATTCCCCTAGGTCTCTAGTTTACAGAAATGCACAGGTTTGGTAGGTTTCCCTAGGTGCCAGCTGAGCTAGAGGCCAAAATCTACAGGTAGGCCCTTTGCAAAAAACACCTCTGTTTTCTTTCAAAAATTTGAATGTGTCCACGTTGCGCTTTGGGGCGTTTCCTGTTCCGGGCGCTAGGCCTACCCACACAAGTGAGGTATCATTTTTATCGGGAGACTTGGGGGAACGCTGGGTGGAAGGAAATTTGTGGCTCCTCTCAGATTCCAGAACTTTCTGCCACAGAAATGTGAGGAACATGTGTTTTTTTAGCCAAGTTTTGAGGTTTGCAAAGGATTCTGGGTAACAGAACCTGGTCCGAGCCCCACAAGTCACCCCATCTTGGATTCCCCTAGGTCTCTAGTTTTCAGAAATGCACAGGTTTGGAAGGTTTCCCTAGGTGCCGGCTGAGCTAGAGGCCAAAATCTACAGGTAGGCACTTCGCAAAAATCACCTCTGTTTTCTTTCAAAAAACTTGGATGTGTCCACGTTGCGCTTTGGGGCGTTTCCTGTTGCGGATGCTAGGCCTTCCCACACAAGTGAGGTATCATTTTTATCGGGAGACTTGGGGGAACGCTGGGTGGAAGGAAATTTGTGGCTCCTCTCAGATTCCAGAACTTTCTGCCACAGAAATGTGAGGAACATGTGTTTTTTTAGCCAAATTTTGAGGTTTGCAAAGGATTCTGGGTAACAGAACCTGGTCCGAGCCCCACAAGTCACCCCATCTTGGATTCCCCTAGGTCTCTAGTTTTCAGAAATGCACAGGTTTGGTAGGTTTCCCTAGGTGCCGGCTGAGCTAGAGGCCAAAACCTACAGGTAGGTACTTCGCAAAAATCACCTCTGTTTTCTTTAAAAAAATTGGAAGTGTCCCCGTTGCGCTTTGGGGCGTTTCCTGTCGCGGGCGCTAGGCCTACCCACACAAGTGAGGTATCATTTTTATCGGGAGACATGGGGGAATGCTGGGTGGAAGGAACTTTGTGGCTCCTCTCAGATTCCAGAACTTTCTGCCACAGAAATGTGAGGAACATGTGTTTTTTTAGCCAAATTTTGAGGTTTAGAAAGGATTCTGGGTAACAGAACCTGGTCCGAGCCCCAAAAGTCACCCCATCTTGGATTCCCCTAGGTCTCTAGTTTTCAGAAATGCACAGGTTTGGATGGTTTCCCTAGGTGCCGGCTGAGCTAGAGGCTAAAATCTACAGGTAGGCACCTCGCAAAAAAAACCTCTGTTTTCTTTAAAAAATTTGGATGTGTCCACGTTGCGCTTTGGGGCGTTTCCTGTTGCGGGCGCTAGGCCTACCCACACAAGTGAGGTATCATTTTTATCGGGAGACTTGGGGGAACGCTGGGTGGAAGGAAATTTGTGGCTCCTCTCAGATTGCAGACCTTTCTGCCACAGAAATGTGAGGAACATGTGTTTTTTTAGCCAAATTTTGAAGTTTTCAAAGGATTCTGGGTAACAGAACCTGGTCCGAGCCCCACAAGTCACCCCATCTTGGATTCCCCTAGGTCTCTAGTTTACAGAAATGCACAGGTTTGGTAGGTTTCCCTAGGTGCCAGCTGAGCTAGAGGCCAAAATCTACAGGTAGGCCCTTTGCAAAAAACACCTCTGTTTTCTTTCAAAAATTTGGATGTGTCCACGTTGCGCTTTGGGGCGTTTCCTGTTCCGGGTGCTAGGCCTACCCACACAAGTGAGGTATCATTTTTATCGGGAGACTTGGGGGAACGCTGGGTGGAAGGAAATTTGTGGCTCCTCTCAGATTCCAGAACTTTCTGCCACAGAAATGTGAGGAACATGTGTTTTTTTAGCCAAGTTTTGAGGTTTGCAAAGGATTCTGGGTAACAGAACCTGGTCCGAGCCCCACAAGTCACCCCATCTTGGATTCCCCTAGGTCTCTAGTTTTCAGAAATGCACAGGTTTGGAAGGTTTCCCTAGGTGCCGGCTGAGCTAGAGGCCAAAATCTACAGGTAGGCACTTCGCAAAAATCACCTCTGTTTTCTTTCAAAAAACTTGGATGTGTCCACGTTGCGCTTTGGGGCATTTCCTGTTGCGGATGCTAGGCCTTCCCACACAAGTGAGGTATCATTTTTATCGGGAGACTTGGGGGAACGCTGGGTGGAAGGAAATTTGTGGCTCCTCTCAGATTCCAGAACTTTCTGCCACAGAAATGTGAGGAACATGTGTTTTTTTAGCCAAATTTTGAGGTTTGCAAAGGATTCTGGGTAACAGAACCTGGTCCGAGCCCCACAAGTCACCCCATCTTGGATTCCCCTAGGTCTCTAGTTTTCAGAAATGCACAGGTTTGGTAGGTTTCCCTAGGTGCCGGCTGAGCTAGAGGCCAAAACCTACAGGTAGGTACTTCGCAAAAATCACCTCTGTTTTCTTTAAAAAAATTGGATGTGTCCCCGTTGCGCTTTGGGGCGTTTCCTGTCGCGGGCGCTAGGCCTACCCACTCAAGTGAGGTATCATTTTTATCGGGAGACATGGGGGAATGCTGGGTGGAAGGAACTTTGTGGCTCCTCTCAGATTCCAGAACTTTCTGCCACAGAAATGTGAGGAACATGTGTTTTTTTAGCCAAATTTTGAGGTTTAGAAAGGATTCTGGGTAACAGAACCTGGTCCGAGCCCCAAAAGTCACCCCATCTTGGATTCCCCTAGGTCTCTAGTTTTCAGAAATGCACAGGTTTGGATGGTTTCCCTAGGTGCCGGCTGAGCTAGAGGCTAAAATCTACAGGTAGGCACCTCGCAAAAAAAACCTCTGTTTTCTTTAAAAAATTTGGATGTGTCCACGTTGCGCTTTGGGGCGTTTCCTGTCGCGGGCGCTAGGCCTACCCACACAAGTGAGGTATCATTTTTATCGGGAGACTTGGGGGAACGCTGGGTGGAAGGAAATTTGTGGCTCCTCTCAGATTGCAGACCTTTCTGCCACAGAAATGTGAGGAACATGTGTTTTTTTAGCCAAATTTTGAAGTTTGCAAAGGATTCTGGGTAACAGAACCTGGTCCGAGCCCCACAAGTCACCCCATCTTGGATTCCCCTAGGTCTCTAGTTTACAGAAATGCACAGGTTTGGTAGGTTTCCCTAGGTGCCAGCTGAGCTAGAGGCCAAAATCTACAGGTAGGCCCTTTGCAAAAAACACCTCTGTTTTCTTTCAAAAATTTGGATGTGTCCACGTTGCGCTTTGGGGCGTTTCCTGTTCCGGGCGCTAGGCCTACCCACACAAGTGAGGTATCATTTTTATCGGGAGACTTGGGGGAACGCTGGGTGGAAGGAAATTTGTGGCTCCTCTCAGATTCCAGAACTTTCTGCCACAGAAATGTGAGGAACATGTGTTTTTTTAGCCAAGTTTTGAGGTTTGCAAAGGATTCTGGGTAACAGAACCTGGTCCGAGCCCCACAAGTCACCCCATCTTGGATTCCCCTAGGTCTCTAGTTTTCAGAAATGCACAGGTTTGGAAGGTTTCCCTAGGTGCCTGCTGAGCTAGAGGCCAAAATCTACAGGTAGGCACTTCGCAAAAATCACCTCGGTTTTCTTTCAAAAAACTTGGATGTGTCCACGTTGCGCTTTGGGGCGTTTCCTGTTGCGGATGCTAGGCCTTCCCACACAAGTGAGGTATCATTTTTATCGGGAGACTTGGGGGAACGCTGGGTGGAAGGAAATTTGTGGCTCCTCTCAGATTCCAGAACTTTCTGCCACAGAAATGTGAGGAACATGTGTTTTTTTAGCCAAATTTTGAGGTTTGCAAAGGATTCTGGGTAACAGAACCTGGTCCGAGCCCCACAAGTCACCCCATCTTGGATTCCCCTAGGTCTCTAGTTTTCAGAAATGCACAGGTTTGGTAGGTTTCCCTAGGTGCCGGCTGAGCTAGAGGCCAAAACCTACAGGTAGGTACTTCGCAAAAATCACCCCTGTTTTCTTTCAAAAAATTGGATGTGTCCCCGTTGCGCTTTGGGGCGTTTCCTGTCGCGGGCGCTAGGCCTACCCACACAAGTGAGGTATCATTTTTATCGGGAGACATGGGGGAATGCTGGGTGGAAGGAACTTTGTGGCTCCTCTCAGATTCCAGAACTTTCTGCCACAGAAATGTGAGGAACATGTGTTTTTTTAGCCAAATTTTGAGGTTTAGAAAGGATTCTGGGTAACAGAACCTGGTCCGAGCCCCAAAAGTCACCCCATCTTGGATTCCCCTAGGTCTCTAGTTTTCAGAAATGCACAGGTTTGGATGGTTTCCCTAGGTGCCGGCTGAGCTAGAGGCTAAAATCTACAGGTAGGCACTTCGCAAAAAAAACCTCTGTTTTCTTTAAAAAATTTGGATGTGTCCACGTTGCGCTTTGGGGTGTTTCCTGTCGCGGGCGCTAGGCCTACCCACACAAGTGAGGTATCATTTTTATCGGGAGACTTGGGGGAACGCTGGGTGGAAGGAAATTTGTGGCTCCTCTCAGATTCCAGAACTTTCTGCCACAGAAATGTGAGGAACATGTGTTTTTTTAGCAAATTTTGAGGTTTGTAAAGGATTCTGTGTAACAGAACCTGGTCCGAGCCCCACAAGTCACCCCATCTTGGATTCCCCTAGGTCTCTAGTTTTCAGAAATGCACAGGTTTGGTAGGGTTCCCTAGGTGCCGGCTGAGCTAGAGGCCAAAATCTACAGGTAGGTACTTCGCAAAAATCACCTCTGTTTTCTTTAAAAAAATTGGATGTGTCCACGTTGCGCTTTGGGGCGTTTCCTGTCGCGGGCGGTAGGCCTACCCACACAAGTGAGGTATCATTTTTATCGGGAGACATGGGGGAATGCTGGGTGGAAGGAAATTTGTGGCTCCCCGCAGATTCCAGAACTTTCTGCCACAGAAATGTGAGGAACATGTGTTTTTTTAGCCAAATTTTGAGGTTTGCAAAGGATTCTGGGTAACAGAACCTGGTCCGAGCCCCACAAGTCACCCCATCTTTGATTCCCCTAGGTCTCTAGTTTTCAGAAATGCACAGGTTTGGTAGGTTTCCCTAGGTGCTGGCTGAGCTACAGTCCAAAATCTACAGGTAGGCACTTCGCAAAAAACACCTCTGCTTTCTTTCAAAAATTTGGATGTGTCCACGTTGCGCTTTGGGGCGTTTCCTGTCGCGGGCGCTAGGCCTACCCACACAAGTGAGGTATCATTTTTATCGGGAGACTTGGGGGAACGCTAGGTGGAAGGAAATTTGTGGCTTCTCTCAGATTCCAGAATTTTCTGCCACAGAAATCTGAGGAACATGTGTTTTTTTAAGCCAAATTTTGAGGTTTGCAAAGGATTCTGGGTAACAGAACCTGGTCCGAGCCCCACAAGTCACCCCATCTTGGATTCCCCTATGTCTCTAGTTTTCAGAAATGCACAGGTTTGGTAGGTTTCCCTAGGTGCCGGTTGAGCTAGAGGCCAAAATCTACAGGTTGGCACTTCGCAAAAATCACCTCTGTTTTCTTTCAAAAAATTGGATGTGTCCACATTGCGCTTTCGGGCGTTTCCTGTCACGGGCGCTAGGCCTACCCACACAAGTGAGGTATCATTTTTATCGGGTGACTTGGGGGAACGCTGGGTGGAAGGAAATTTGTGGCTCCTCTCAGATTCCAGATCTTTCTGCCACAGAAATGTGAGGAACATGTGTTTTTTTAGCCAAATTTTGAGGTTTGCAAAGGATTCTGGGTAACAGAACCTGGTCCGAGCCCCACAAGTCACCCCATCTTGGATTCCCCTAGGTCTCTAGTTTTCAGAAATGCACAGGTTTGGTAGGTTTCCCTAGGTGCCGGCTGAGCTAGAGGCCAAAATCTACAGGTAGGCACTTCGCAAAAAACACCTCTGTTTTCTTTCAAAAATGTGGATGTGTCCACGTTGCGCTTTGGGGCGTTTCCTGTTGCGGACGCTAGGCCTACCCACACAAGTGAGGTATCATTTTTATCGGGAGACTTGGGGGAACGCTGGGTGGAAGGAAATTTGTGGCTCCTCTCAGATTCCAGAACTTTCTGCCACAGAAATATGAGGAACATGTGTTTTTTTAGCCAAATTTTGAGGTTTGCAAAGGATTCTGGGTAACAGAACCTGGTCCGAGCCCCACAAGTCACCCCACCTTGGATTCCCCTAGGTCTCTAGTTTTCAGAAATGCACAGGTTTGGTAGGTTTCCCTAGGTGCCGGCTGAGCTATAGTCCAAAATCTACAGGTAGGCACTTCGCAAAAAACACCTCTGTTTTCTTTCAAAAATTTGGATGTGTCCACGTTGCGCTTTGGGGCGTTTCCTGTCGCGCGTGCTAGGCCTACCCACACAAGTGAGGTATCATTTTTATCGGGAGACTTGGGGGAACGCTGGGTGGAAGGAAATTTGTGTCTCCTCTCTGATTCCAGAACTTTCTGCCACAGAAATGTGAGGAACATGTGTTTTTTTAGCCAAATTTTGAGGTTTGCAAAGGATTCTGGGTAACAGAACCTGGTCCGAGCCCCACAAGTCACCCCATCTTGGATTCCCCTAGGTCTCTAGTTTTCAGAAATGCACAGGTTTGGATGGTTTCCCTAGGTGCCGGCTGAGCTAGAGGCCAAAATCTACAGGTAGGCACTTCGCAAAAAACACCTCTGTTTTCTTTCAAAAATTTGGATGTGTCCACGTTGCGCTTTGGGGCGTTTCCTGTCGCGGGCGCTAGGCCTACCCACACAAGTGAGGTATCATTTCTATCCGGAGACTTGGGGGAACGCTGGGTGGAAGGAAATTTGTGGCTCCTCTCAGATTCCAGAACTTTCTGCCGCAGAAATGTGAGGAACATGTGTTTTTTTAGCCAAATTTTGAGGTTTGCAAAGGATTCTGGGTAACAGAACCTGGTCCGAGCCCCACAAGTCACCCCATCTTGGATTCCCCTAGGTCTCTAATTTTCAGAAATGCACAGGTTTGGTAGGTTTCCCTAGGTGCTGGCTGAGCTAGAGTCCAAAATCTACAGGTAGGCACTTCGCAAAAAAGACCTCTGTTTTCTTTCAAAAATGTGGATGTGTCCACGTTACGCTTTGGGGCGTTTCCTGTCGCGGGCGCTAGGCCTACCCACACAAGTGAGGTATCATTTTTATCGGGAGACTTGGGGGAACGCTGGGTGGAAGGAAATTTGTGGCTCCTCTCAGATTCCAGAACTTTCTGCCACAGAAATGTGAGGAACATGTGTTTTTTTAAGCCAAATTTTGAGGTTTGCAAAGGATTCTGGGTAACAGAACCTGGTCCGAGCCCCACAAGTCACCCCATCTTGGATTCCCCTATGTCTCTAGTTTTCAGAAATGCACAGGTTTGGTAGGTTTCCCTAGATGCCGGCTGAGCTAGAGGCCAAAATCTACAGGTTGGCACTTCGCAAAAATCACCTCTGTTTTCTTTCAAAAAATTGGATGTGTCCACATTGCGCTTTTGGGCGTTTCCTGTCACGGGCGCTAGGCCTACCCACAAAAGTGAGGTATCATTTTTATCGGGAGACTTGGGGGAACGCTGGGTGGAAGGAAATTTGTGGCTCCTCTCAGATTGCAGACCTTTCTGCCACAGAAATGTGAGGAACATGTGTTTTTTTAGCCAAATTTTGAAGTTTGCAAAGGATTCTGGGTAACAGAACCTGGTCCGAGCCCCACAAGTCACCCCATCTTGGATTCCCCTAGGTCTCTAGTTTACAGAAATGCACAGGTTTGGTAGGTTTCCCTAGGTGCCAGCTGAGCTAGAGGCCAAAATCTACAGGTAGGCCCTTTGCAAAAAACACCTCTGTTTTCTTTCAAAAATTTGGATGTGTCCACGTTGCGCTTTGGGACGTTTCCTGTTCCGGGCGCTAGGCCTACCCACACAAGTGAGGTATCATTTTTATCGGGAGACTTGGGGGAACGCTGGGTGGAAGGAAATTTGTGGCTCCTCTCAGATTCCAGAACTTTCTGCCACAGAAATGTGAGGAACATGTGTTTTTTTAGCCAAGTTTTGAGGTTTGCAAAGGATTCTGGGTAACAGAACCTGGTCCGAGCCCCACAAGTCACCCCATCTTGGATTCCCCTAGGTCTCTAGTTTTCAGAACTGCACAGGTTTGGAAGGTTTCCCTAGGTGCCGGCTGAGCTAGAGGCCAAAATCTACAGGTAGGCGCTTCGCAAAAATCACCTCTGTTTTCTTTCAAAAAACTTGGATGTGTCCACGTTGCGCTTTGGGGCGTTTCCTGTTGCGGATGCTAGGCCTTCCCACACAAGTGAGGTATCATTTTTATCGGGAGACTTGGGGGAACGCTGGGTGGAAGGAAATTTGTGGCTCCTCTCAGATTCCAGAACTTTCTGCCACAGAAATGTGAGGAACATGTGTTTTTTTAGCCAAATTTTGAGGTTTGCAAAGGATTCTGGGTAACAGAACCTGGTCCGAGCCCCACAAGTCACCCCATCTTGGATTCCCCTAGGTCTCTAGTTTTCAGAAATGCACAAGTTTGGTAGGTTTCCCTAGGTGCCGGCTGAGCTAGAGGCCAAAACCTACAGGTAGGTACTTCGCAAAAATCACCTCTGTTTTCTTTAAAAAAATTGGATGTGTCCCCGTTGCGCTTTGGGGCGTTTCCTGTCGCGGGCGCTAGGCCTACCCACACAAGTGAGGTATCATTTTTATCGGGAGACATGGGGGAATGCTGGGTGGAAGGAACTTTGTGGCTCCTCTCAGATTCCAGAACTTTCTGCAACAGAAATGTGAGGAACATGTGTTTTTTTAGCCAAATTTTGAGGTTTAGAAAGGATTCTGGGTAACAGAACCTGGTCCGAGCCCCAAAAGTCACCCCATCTTGGATTCCCCTAGGTCTCTAGTTTTCAGAAATGCACAGGTTTGGATGGTTTCCCTAGGTGCCGGCTGAGCTAGAGGCTAAAATCTACAGGTAGGCACCTCGCAAAAAAAAACTCTGTTTTCTTTAAAAAATTTGGATGTGTCCACGTTGCGCTTTGGGGCGTTTCCTGTCGCGGGCGCTAGGCCTACCCACACAAGTGAGGTATCATTTTTATCGGGAGACTTGGGGGAACGCTGGGTGGAAGGAAATTTGTGGCTCCTCTCAGATTCCAGAACTTTCTGCCACAGAAATGTGAGGAACATGTGTTTTTTTAGCCAAATTTTGAGGTTTGTAAAGGATTCTGGGTAACAGAACCTGGTCCGAGCCCCACAAGTCACCCCATCTTGGATTCCCCTAGGTCTCTAGTTTTCAGAAATGCACAGGTTTGGTAGGGTTCCCTAGGTGCCGGCTGAGCTAGAGGCCAAAATCTACAGGTAGGTACTTCGCAAAAATCACCTCTGTTTTCTTTAAAAAAATTGGATGTGTCCACGTTGCGCTTTGGGGCGTTTCCTGTCGCGGGCGCTAGGCCTACCCACACAAGTGAGGTATCATTTTTATCGGGAGACATGGGGGAATGCTGGGTGGAAGGAAATTTGTGGCTCCCCGCAGATTCCAGAACTTTCTGCCACAGAAATGTGAGGAACATGTGTTTTTTTAGCCAAATTTTGAGGTTTGCAAAGGATTCTGGGTAACAGAACCTGGTCCGAGCCCCACAAGTCACCCCATCTTTGATTCCCCTAGGTCTCTAGTTTTCAGAAATGCACAGGTTTGGTAGGTTTTCCGAGGTGCCGGCTGAGCTAGAGGCCAAAATCTACAGGTAGGCACTTCGCAAAAATCACCTCTGTTTTCTTTCAAGAAATTGGATGTGTCCTCGTTGCGCTTTGGGGCGTTTCCTGTCGCGGGCGCTAGGCCTACCCACACAAGTGAGGTATCATTTTTATCGGGAGACTTGGGGGAACGCTGGGTGGAAGGAAATTTGTGGCTCCTCTCAGATTCCAGAACTTTCTGCCACAGAAATGTGAGGAACATGTGTTTTTTTAGCCAAATTTTGAGGTTTACAAAGGATTCTGGGTAACAGAACCTGGTCCGAGCCCCACAAGTCACCCCATCTTGGATTCCCCTAGGTCTCTAGTTTTCAGAAATGCACAGGTTTGGTAGGTTTCCCTAGGTGCTGGCTGAGCTACAGTCCAAAATCTACAGGTAGGCACTTCGCAAAAAACACCTCTGCTTTCTTTCAAAAATTTGGATGTGTCCACGTTGCGCTTTGGGGCGTTTCCTGTCGCGGGCGCTAGGCCTACCCACACAAGTGAGGTATCATTTTTATCGGGAGACTTGGGGGAACGCTAGGTGGAAGGAAATTTGTGGCTCCTCTCAGATTCCAGAACTTTCTGCCACAGAAATCTGAGGAACATGTGTTTTTTTAAGCCAAATTTAAAGGTTTGCAAAGGATTCTGGGTAACAGAACCTGGTCCGAGCCCCACAAGTCACCCCATCTTGGATTCCCCTATGTCTCTAGTTTTCATAAATGCACAGGTTTGGTAGGTTTCCCTAGGTGCCGGTTGAGCTAGAGGCCAAAATCTACAGGTTGGCACTTCGTAAAAATCACCTCTGTTTTCTTTCAAAAAATTGGATGTGTCCACATTGCGCTTTCGGGCGTTTCCTGTCACGGGCGCTAGGCCTACCCACACAAGTGAGGTATCATTTTTATCGGGAGACTTGGGGGAACGCTGGGTGGAAGGAAATTTGTGGCTCCTCTCAGATTCCAGATCTTTCTGCCACAGAAATGTGAGGAACATGTGTTTTTTTAGCCAAATTTTGAGGTTTGCAAAGGATTCTGGGTAACAGAACCTGGTCCGAGCCCCACAAGTCACCCCATCTTGGATTCCCCTAGGTCTCTAGTTTTCAGAAATGCACAGGTTTGGTAGGTTTCCCTAGGTGCCGGCTGAGCTAGAGGCCAAAATCTACAGGTAAGCACTTCGCAAAAAACACCTCTGTTTTCTTTCAAAAATGTGGATGTGTCCACGTTGCGCTTTGGGGCGTTTCCTGTTGCGGACGCTAGGCCTACCCACACAAATGAGGTATCATTTTTATCGGGAGACTTGGGGGAACGCTGGGTGGAAGGAAATTTGTGGCTCCTCTCAGATTCCAGAACTTTCTGCCACAGAAATATGAGGAACATGTGTTTTTTTAGCCAAATTTTGAGGTTTGCAAAGGATTCTGGGTAACAGAACCTGGTCCGAGCCCCACAAGTCACCCCACCTTGGATTCCCCTAGGTCTCTAGTTTTCAGAAATGCACAGGTTTGGTAGGTTTCCCTAGGTGCCGGCTGAGCTATAGTCCAAAATCTACAGGTAGGCACTTCGCAAAAAACACCTCTGTTTTCTTTCAAAAATTTGGATGTGTCCACGTTGCGCTTTGGGGCGTTTCCTGTCGCGCGTGCTAGGCCTACCCACACAAGTGAGGTATCATTTTTATCGGGAGACTTGGGGGAACGCTGGGTGGAAGGAAATTTGTGGCTCCTCTCTGATTCCAGAACTTTCTGCCACAGAAATGTGAGGAACATGTGTTTTTTTAGCCAAATTTTGAGGTTTGCAAAGGATTCTGGGTAACAGAACCTGGTCCAAGCCCCACAAGTCACCCCATCTTGGATTCCCCTAGGTCTCTAATTTTCAGAAATGCACAGGTTTGGTAGGTTTCCCTAGGTGCTGGCTGAGCTAGAGTCCAAAATCTACAGGTAGGCACTTCGCAAAAAAGACCTCTGTTTTCTTTCAAAAATGTGGATGTGTCCACGTTATGCTTTGGGGCGTTTCCTGTCGCGGGCGCTAGGCCTACCCACACAAGTGAGGTATCATTTTTATCGGGAGACTTGGGGGAACGGTGGGTGGAAGGAAATTTGTGGCTCCTCTCAGATTGCAGACCTTTCTGCCACAGAAATGTGAGGAACATGTGTTTTTTTAGCCAAATTTTGAAGTTTGCAAAGGATTCTGGGTAACAGAACCTGGTCCGAGCCCCACAAGTCACCCCATCTTGGATTCCCCTAGGTCTCTAGTTTACAGAAATGCACAGGTTTGGTAGGTTTCCCTAGGTGCCAGCTGAGCTAGAGGCCAAAATCTACAGGTAGGCCCTTTGCAAAAAACACCTCTGTTTTCTTTCAAAAATTTGAATGTGTCCACGTTGCGCTTTGGGGCGTTTCCTGTTCCGGGCGCTAGGCCTACCCACACAAGTGAGGTATCATTTTTATCGGGAGACTTGGGGGAACGCTGGGTGGAAGGAAATTTGTGGCTCCTCTCAGATTCCAGAACTTTCTGCCACAGAAATGTGAGGAACATGTGTTTTTTTAGCCAAGTTTTGAGGTTTGCAAAGGATTCTGGGTAACAGAACCTGGTCCAAGCCCCACAAGTCACCCCATCTTGGATTCCCCTAGGTCTCTAGTTTTCAGAAATGCACAGGTTTGGAAGGTTTCCCTAGGTGCCGGCTGAGCTAGAGGCCAAAATCTACAGGTAGGCACTTCGCAAAAATCACCTCTGTTTTCTTTCAAAAAACTTGGATGTGTCCACGTTGCGCTTTGGGGCGTTTCCTGTTGCGGATGCTAGGCCTTCCCACACAAGTGAGGTATCATTTTTATCGGGAGACTTGGGGGAACGCTGGGTGGAAGGAAATTTGTGGCTCCTCTCAGATTCCAGAACTTTCTGCCACAGAAATGTGAGGAACATGTGTTTTTTTAGCCAAATTTTGAGGTTTGCAAAGGATTCTGGGTAACAGAACCTGGTCCGAGCCCCACAAGTCACCCCATCTTGGATTCCCCTAGGTCTCTAGTTTTCAGAAATGCACAGGTTTGGTAGGTTTCCCTAGGTGCCGGCTGAGCTAGAGGCCAAAACCTACAGGTAGGTACTTCGCAAAAATCACCTCTGTTTTCTTTAAAAAAATTGGAAGTGTCCCCGTTGCGCTTTGGGGCGTTTCCTGTCGCGGGCGCTAGGCCTACCCACACAAGTGAGGTATCATTTTTATCGGGAGACATGGGGGAATGCTGGGTGGAAGGAACTTTGTGGCTCCTCTCAGATTCCAGAACTTTCTGCCACAGAAATGTGAGGAACATGTGTTTTTTTAGCCAAATTTTGAGGTTTAGAAAGGATTCTGGGTAACAGAACCTGGTCCGAGCCCCAAAAGTCACCCCATCTTGGATTCCCCTAGGTCTCTAGTTTTCAGAAATGCACAGGTTTGGATGGTTTCCCTAGGTGCCGGCTGAGCTAGAGGCTAAAATCTACAAGTAGGCACCTCGCAAAAAAAACCTCTGTTTTCTTTAAAAAATTTGGATGTGTCCACGTTGCGCTTTGGGGCGTTTCCTGTTGCGGGCGCTAGGCCTACCCACACAAGTGAGGTATCATTTTTATCGGGAGACTTGGGGGAACGCTGGGTGGAAGGAAATTTGTGGCTCCTCTCAGATTGCAGACCTTTCTGCCACAGAAATGTGAGGAACATGTGTTTTTTTAGCCAAATTTTGAAGTTTGCAAAGGATTCTGGGTAACAGAACCTGGTCCGAGCCCCACAAGTCACCCCATCTTGGATTCCCCTAGGTCTCTAGTTTACAGAAATGCACAGGTTTGGTAGGTTTCCCTAGGTGCCAGCTGAGCTAGAGGCCAAAATCTACAGGTAGGCCCTTTGCAAAAAACACCTCTGTTTTCTTTCAAAAATTTGGATGTGTCCACGTTGCGCTTTGGGGCGTTTCCTGTTCCGGGCGCTAGGCCTACCCACACAAGTGAGGTATCATTTTTATCGGGAGACTTGGGGGAACGCTGGGTGGAAGGAAATTTGTGGCTCCTCTCAGATTCCAGAACTTTCTGCCACAGAAATGTGAGGAACATGTGTTTTTTTAGCCAAGTTTTGAGGTTTGCAAAGGATTCTGGGTAACAGAACCTGGTCCGAGCCCCACAAGTCACCCCATCTTGGATTCCCCTAGGTCTCTAGTTTTCAGAAATGCACAGGTTTGGAAGGTTTCCCTAGGTGCCGGCTGAGCTAGAGGCCAAAATCTACAGGTAGGCACTTCGCAAAAATCACCTCTGTTTTCTTTCAAAAAACTTGGATGTGTCCACGTTGCGCTTTGGGGCGTTTCCTGTTGCGGATGCTAGGCCTTCCCACACAAGTGAGGTATCATTTTTATCGGGAGACTTGGGGGAACGCTGGGTGGAAGGAAATTTGTGGCTCCTCTCAGATTCCAGAACTTTCTGCCACAGAAATGTGAGGAACATGTGTTTTTTTAGCCAAATTTTGAGGTTTGCAAAGGATTCTGGGTAACAGAACCTGGTCCGAGCCCCACAAGTCACCCCATCTTGGATTCCCCTAGGTCTCTAGTTTTCAGAAATGCACAGGTTTGGTAGGTTTCCCTAGGTGCCGGCTGAGCTAGAGGCCAAAACCTACAGGTAGGTACTTCGCAAAAATCACCTCTGTTTTCTTTAAAAAAATTGGATGTGTCCCCGTTGCGCTTTGGGGCGTTTCCTGTCGCGGGCGCTAGGCCTACCCACTCAAGTGAGGTATCATTTTTATCGGGAGACATGGGGGAATGCTGGGTGGAAGGAACTTTGTGGCTCCTCTCAGATTCCAGAACTTTCTGCCACAGAAATGTGAGGAACATGTGTTTTTTTAGCCAAATTTTGAGGTTTAGAAAGGATTCTGGGTAACAGAACCTGGTCCGAGCCCCAAAAGTCACCCCATCTTGGATTCCCCTAGGTCTCTAGTTTTCAGAAATGCACAGGTTTGGATGGTTTCCCTAGGTGCCGGCTGAGCTAGAGGCTAAAATCTACAGGTAGGCACCTCGCAAAAAAAACCTCTGTTTTCTTTAAAAAATGTGGATGTGTCCACGTTGCGCTTTGGGGCGTTTCCTGTCGCGGGCGCTAGGCCTACCCACACAAGTGAGGTATCATTTTTATCGGGAGACTTGGGGGAACGCTGGGTGGAAGGAAATTTGTGGCTCCTCTCAGATTGCAGACCTTTCTGCCACAGAAATGTGAGGAACATGTGTTTTTTTAGCCAAATTTTGAAGTTTGCAAAGGATTCTGGGTAACAGAACCTGGTCCGAGCCCCACAAGTCACCCCATCTTGGATTCCCCTAGGTCTCTAGTTTACAGAAATGCACAGGTTTGGTAGGTTTCCCTAGGTGCCAGCTGAGCTAGAGGCCAAAATCTACAGGTAGGCCCTTTGCAAAAAACACCTCTGTTTTCTTTCAAAAATTTGGATGTGTCCACGTTGCGCTTTGGGGCGTTTCCTGTTCCGGGCGCTAGGCCTACCCACACAAGTGAGGTATCATTTTTATCGGGAGACTTGGGGGAACGCTGGGTGGAAGGAAATTTGTGGCTCCTCTCAGATTCCAGAACTTTCTGCCACAGAAATGTGAGGAACATGTGTTTTTTTAGCCAAGTTTTGAGGTTTGCAAAGGATTCTGGGTAACAGAACCTGGTCCGAGCCCCACAAGTCACCCCATCTTGGATTCCCCTAGGTCTCTAGTTTTCAGAAATGCACAGGTTTGGAAGGTTTCCCTAGGTGCCTGCTGAGCTAGAGGCCAAAATCTACAGGTAGGCACTTCGCAAAAATCACCTCTGTTTTCTTTCAAAAAACTTGGATGTGTCCACGTTGCGCTTTGGGGCGTTTCCTGTTGCGGATGCTAGGCCTTCCCACACAAGTGAGGTATCATTTTTATCGGGAGACTTGGGGGAACGCTGGGTGGAAGGAAATTTGTGGCTCCTCTCAGATTCCAGAACTTTCTGCCACAGAAATGTGAGGAACATGTGTTTTTTTAGCCAAATTTTGAGGTTTGCAAAGGATTCTGGGTAACAGAACCTGGTCCGAGCCCCACAAGTCACCCCATCTTGGATTCCCCTAGGTCTCTAGTTTTCAGAAATGCACAGGTTTGGTAGGTTTCCCTAGGTGCCGGCTGAGCTAGAGGCCAAAACCTACAGGTAGGTACTTCGCAAAAATCACCCCTGTTTTCTTTCAAAAAATTGGATGTGTCCCCGTTGTGCTTTGGGGCGTTTCCTGTCGCGGGCGCTAGGCCTACCCACACAAGTGAGGTATCATTTTTATCGGGAGACATGGGGGAATGCTGGGTGGAAGGAACTTTGTGGCTCCTCTCAGATTCCAGAACTTTCTGCCACAGAAATGTGAGGAACATGTGTTTTTTTAGCCAAATTTTGAGGTTTAGAAAGGATTCTGGGTAACAGAACCTGGTCCGAGCCCCAAAAGTCACCCCATCTTGGATTCCCCTAGGTCTCTAGTTTTCAGAAATGCACAGGTTTGGATGGTTTCCCTAGGTGCCGGCTGAGCTAGAGGCTAAAATCTACAGGTAGGCACTTCGCAAAAAAAACCTCTGTTTTCTTTAAAAAATTTGGATGTGTCCACGTTGCGCTTTGGGGCGTTTCCTGTCGCGGGCGCTAGGCCTACCCACACAAGTGAGGTATCATTTTTATCGGGAGACTTGGGGGAACGCTGGGTGGAAGGAAATTTGTGGCTCCTCTCAGATTCCAGAACTTTCTGCCACAGAAATGTGATGAACATGTGTTTTTTTAGCAAATTTTGAGGTTTGTAAAGGATTCTGTGTAACAGAACCTGGTCCGAGCCCCACAAGTCACCCCATCTTGGATTCCCCTAGGTCTCTAGTTTTCAGAAATGCACAGGTTTGGTAGGGTTCCCTAGGTGCCGGCTGAGCTAGAGGCCAAAATCTACAGGTAGGTACTTCGCAAAAATCACCTCTGTTTTCTTTAAAAAAATTGGATGTGTCCACGTTGCGCTTTGGGGCGTTTCCTGTCGCGGGCGGTAGGCCTACCCACACAAGTGAGGTATCATTTTTATCGGGAGACATGGGGGAATGCTGGGTGGAAGGAAATTTGTGGCTCCCCGCAGATTCCAGAACTTTCTGCCACAGAAATGTGAGGAACATGTGTTTTTTTAGCCAAATTTTGAGGTTTGCAAAGGATTCTGGGTAACAGAACCTGGTCCGAGCCCCACAAGTCACCCCATCTTTGATTCCCCTAGGTCTCTAGTTTTCAGAAATGCACAGGTTTGGTAGGTTTCCCTAGGTGCTGGCTGAGCTACAGTCCAAAATCTACAGGTAGGCACTTCGCAAAAAACACCTCTGCTTTCTTTCAAAAATTTGGATGTGTCCACGTTGCGCTTTGGGGCGTTTCCTGTCGCGGGCGCTAGGCCTACCCACACAAGTGAGGTATCATTTTTATCGGGAGACTTGGGGGAACGCTAGGTGGAAGGAAATTTGTGGCTTCTCTCAGATTCCAGAACTTTCTGCCACAGAAATCTGAGGAACATGTGTTTTTTTAAGCCAAATTTTGAGGTTTGCAAAGGATTCTGGGTAACAGAACCTGGTCCGAGCCCCACAAGTCACCCCATCTTGGATTCCCCTATGTCTCTAGTTTTCAGAAATGCACAGGTTTGGTAGGTTTCCCTAGGTGCCGGTTGAGCTAGAGGCCAAAATCTACAGGTTGGCACTTCGCAAAAATCACCTCTGTTTTCTTTCAAAAAATTGGATGTGTCCACATTGCGCTTTCGGGCGTTTCCTGTCACGGGCGCTAGGCCTACCCACACAAGTGAGGTATCATTTTTATCGGGTGACTTGGGGGAACGCTGGGTGGAAGGAAATTTGTGGCTCCTCTCAGATTCCAGATCTTTCTGCCACAGAAATGTGAGGAACATGTGTTTTTTTAGCCAAATTTTGAGGTTTGCAAAGGATTCTGGGTAACAGAACCTGGTCCGAGCCCCACAAGTCACCCCATCTTGGATTCCCCTAGGTCTCTAGTTTTCAGAAATGCACAGGTTTGGTAGGTTTCCCTAGGTGCCGGCTGAGCTAGAGGCCAAAATCTACAGGTAGGCACTTCGCAAAAAACACCTCTGTTTTCTTTCAAAAATGTGGATGTGTCCACGTTGCGCTTTGGGGCGTTTCCTGTTGCGGACGCTAGGCCTACCCACACAAGTGAGGTATCATTTTTATCGGGAGACTTGGGGGAACGCTGGGTGGAAGGAAATTTGTGGCTCCTCTCAGATTCCAGAACTTTCTGCCACAGAAATATGAGGAACATGTGTTTTTTTAGCCAAATTTTGAGGTTTGCAAAGGATTCTGGGTAACAGAACCTGGTCCGAGCCCCACAAGTCACCCCACCTTGGATTCCCCTAGGTCTCTAGTTTTCAGAAATGCACAGGTTTGGTAGGTTTCCCTAGGTGCCGGCTGAGCTATAGTCCAAAATCTACAGGTAGGCACTTCGCAAAAAACACCTCTGTTTTCTTTCAAAAATTTGGATGTGTCCACGTTGCGCATTGGGGCGTTTCCTGTCGCGCGTGCTAGGCCTACCCACACAAGTGAGGTATCATTTTTATCGGGAGACTTGGGGGAACGCTGGGTGGAAGGAAATTTGTGGCTCCTCTCTGATTCCAGAACTTTCTGCCACAGAAATGTGAGGAACATGTGTTTTTTTAGCCAAATTTTGAGGTTTGCAAAGGATTCTGGGTAACAGAACCTGGTCCGAGCCCCACAAGTCACCCCATCTTGGATTCCCCTAGGTCTCTAGTTTTCAGAAATGCACAGGTTTGGATGGTTTCCCTAGGTGCCGGCTGAGCTAGAGGCCAAAATCTACAGGTAGGCACTTCGCAAAAAACACCTCTGTTTTCTTTCAAAAATTTGGATGTGTCCACGTTGCGCTTTGGGGCGTTTCCTGTCGCGGGCGCTAGGCCTACCCACACAAGTGAGGTATCATTTTTATCGGGAGACTTGGGGGAACGCTGGGTGGAAGGAAATTTGTGGCTCCTCTCAGATTCCAGAACTTTCTGCCGCAGAAATGTGAGGAACATGTGTTTTTTTAGCCAAATTTTGAGGTTTGCAAAGGATTCTGGGTAACAGAACCTGGTCCGAGCCCCACAAGTCACCCCATCTTGGATTCCCCTAGGTCTCTAATTTTCAGAAATGCACAGGTTTGGTAGGTTTCCCTAGGTGCTGGCTGAGCTAGAGTCCAAAATCTACAGGTAGGCACTTCGCAAAAAAGACCTCTGTTTTCTTTCAAAAATGTGGATGTGTCCACGTTACGCTTTGGGGCGTTTCCTGTCGCGGGCGCTAGGCCTACCCACACAAGTGAGGTATCATTTTTATCGGGAGACTTGGGGGAACGCTGGGTGGAAGGAAATTTGTGGCTCCTCTCAGATTCCAGAACTTTCTGCCACAGAAATGTGAGGAACATGTGTTTTTTTAAGCCAAATTTTGAGGTTTGCAAAGGATTCTGGGTAACAGAACCTGGTCCGAGCCCCACAAGTCACCCCATCTTGGATTCCCCTATGTCTCTAGTTTTCAGAAATGCACAGGTTTGGTAGGTTTCCCTAGGTGCCGGCTGAGCTAGAGGCCAAAATCTACAGGTTGGCACTTCGCAAAAATCACCTCTGTTTTCTTTCAAAAAATTGGATGTGTCCACATTGCGCTTTTGGGCGTTTCCTGTCACGGGCGCTAGGCCTACCCACAAAAGTGAGGTATCATTTTTATCGGGAGACTTGGGGGAACGCTGGGTGGAAGGAAATTTGTGGCTCCTCTCAGATTGCAGACCTTTCTGCCACAGAAATGTGAGGAACATGTGTTTTTTTAGCCAAATTTTGAAGTTTGCAAAGGATTCTGGGTAACAGAACCTGGTCCGAGCCCCACAAGTCACCCCATCTTGGATTCCCCTAGGTCTCTAGTTTACAGAAATGCACAGGTTTGGTAGGTTTCCCTAGGTGCCAGCTGAGCTAGAGGCCAAAATCTACAGGTAGGCCCTTTGCAAAAAACACCTCTGTTTTCTTTCAAAAATTTGGATGTGTCCACGTTGCGCTTTGGGACGTTTCCTGTTCCGGGCGCTAGGCCTACCCACACAAGTGAGGTATCATTTTTATCGGGAGACTTGGGGGAACGCTGGGTGGAAGGAAATTTGTGGCTCCTCTCAGATTCCAGAACTTTCTGCCACAGAAATGTGAGGAACATGTGTTTTTTTAGCCAAGTTTTGAGGTTTGCAAAGGATTCTGGGTAACAGAACCTGGTCCGAGCCCCACAAGTCACCCCATCTTGGATTCCCCTAGGTCTCTAGTTTTCAGAACTGCACAGGTTTGGAAGGTTTCCCTAGGTGCCGGCTGAGCTAGAGGCCAAAATCTACAGGTAGGCGCTTCGCAAAAATCACCTCTGTTTTCTTTCAAAAAACTTGGATGTGTCCACGTTGCGCTTTGGGGCGTTTCCTGTTGCGGATGCTAGGCCTTCCCACACAAGTGAGGTATCATTTTTATCGGGAGACTTGGGGGAACGCTGGGTGGAAGGAAATTTGTGGCTCCTCTCAGATTCCAGAACTTTCTGCCACAGAAATGTGAGGAACATGTGTTTTTTTAGCCAAATTTTGAGGTTTGCAAAGGATTCTGGGTAACAGAACCTGGTCCGAGCCCCACAAGTCACCCCATCTTGGATTCCCCTAGGTCTCTAGTTTTCAGAAATGCACAAGTTTGGTAGGTTTCCCTAGGTGCCGGCTGAGCTAGAGGCCAAAACCTACAGGTAGGTACTTCGCAAAAATCACCTCTGTTTTCTTTAAAAAAATTGGATGTGTCCCCGTTGCGCTTTGGGGCGTTTCCTGTCGCGGGCGCTAGGCCTACCCACACAAGTGAGGTATCATTTTTATCGGGAGACATGGGGGAATGCTGGGTGGAAGGAACTTTGTGGCTCCTCTCAGATTCCAGAACTTTCTGCAACAGAAATGTGAGGAACATGTGTTTTTTTAGCCAAATTTTGAGGTTTAGAAAGGATTCTGGGTAACAGAACCTGGTCCGAGCCCCAAAAGTCACCCCATCTTGGATTCCCCTAGGTCTCTAGTTTTCAGAAATGCACAGGTTTGGATGGTTTCCCTAGGTGCCGGCTGAGCTAGAGGCTAAAATCTACAGGTAGGCACCTCGCAAAAAAAAACTCTGTTTTCTTTAAAAAATTTGGATGTGTCCACGTTGCGCTTTGGGGCGTTTCCTGTCGCGGGCGCTAGGCCTACCCACACAAGTGAGGTATCATTTTTATCGGGAGACTTGGGGGAACGCTGGGTGGAAGGAAATTTGTGGCTCCTCTCAGATTCCAGAACTTTCTGCCACAGAAATGTGAGGAACATGTGTTTTTTTAGCCAAATTTTGAGGTTTGTAAAGGATTCTGGGTAACAGAACCTGGTCCGAGCCCCACAAGTCACCCCATCTTGGATTCCCCTAGGTCTCTAGTTTTCAGAAATGCACAGGTTTGGTAGGGTTCCCTAGGTGCCGGCTGAGCTAGAGGCCAAAATCTACAGGTAGGTACTTCGCAAAAATCACCTCTGTTTTCTTTAAAAAAATTGGATGTGTCCACGTTGCGCTTTGGGGCGTTTCCTGTCGCGGGCGCTAGGCCTACCCACACAAGTGAGGTATCATTTTTATCGGGAGACATGGGGGAATGCTGGGTGGAAGGAAATTTGTGGCTCCCCGCAGATTCCAGAACTTTCTGCCACAGAAATGTGAGGAACATGTGTTTTTTTAGCCAAATTTTGAGGTTTGCAAAGGATTCTGGGTAACAGAACCTGGTCCGAGCCCCACAAGTCACCCCATCTTTGATTCCCCTAGGTCTCTAGTTTTCAGAAATGCACAGGTTTGGTAGGTTTTCCGAGGTGCCGGCTGAGCTAGAGGCCAAAATCTACAGGTAGGCACTTCGCAAAAATCACCTCTGTTTTCTTTCAAGAAATTGGATGTGTCCACGTTGCGCTTTGGGGCGTTTCCTGTCGCGGGCGCTAGGCCTACCCACACAAGTGAGGTATCATTTTTATCGGGAGACTTGGGGGAACGCTGGGTGGAAGGAAATTTGTGGCTCCTCTCAGATTCCAGAACTTTCTGCCACAGAAATGTGAGGAACATGTGTTTTTTTAGCCAAATTTTGAGGTTTACAAAGGATTCTGGGTAACAGAACCTGGTCCGAGCCCCACAAGTCACCCCATCTTGGATTCCCCTAGGTCTCTAGTTTTCAGAAATGCACAGGTTTGGTAGGTTTCCCTAGGTGCTGGCTGAGCTACAGTCCAAAATCTACAGGTAGGCACTTCGCAAAAAACACCTCTGCTTTCTTTCAAAAATTTGGATGTGTCCACGTTGCGCTTTGGGGCGTTTCCTGTCGCGGGCGCTAGGCCTACCCACACAAGTGAGGTATCATTTTTATCGGGAGACTTGGGGGAACGCTAGGTGGAAGGAAATTTGTGGCTCCTCTCAGATTCCAGAACTTTCTGCCACAGAAATCTGAGGAACATGTATTTTTTTAAGCCAAATTTTAAGGTTTGCAAAGGATTCTGGGTAACAGAACCTGGTCCGAGCCCCACAAGTCACCCCATCTTGGATTCCCCTATGTCTCTAGTTTTCAGAAATGCACAGGTTTGGTAGGTTTCCCTAGGTGCCGGTTGAGCTAGAGGCCAAAATCTACAGGTTGGCACTTCGTAAAAATCACCTCTGTTTTCTTTCAAAAAATTGGATGTGTCCACATTGCGCTTTCGGGCGTTTCCTGTCACGGGCGCTAGGCCTACCCACACAAGTGAGGTATCATTTTTATCGGGAGACTTGGGGGAACGCTGGGTGGAAGGAAATTTGTGGCTCCTCTCAGATTCCAGATCTTTCTGCCACAGAAATGTGAGGAACATGTGTTTTTTTAGCCAAATTTTGAGGTTTGCAAAGGATTCTGGGTAACAGAACCTGGTCCGAGCCCCACAAGTCACCCCATCTTGGATTCCCCTAGGTCTCTAGTTTTCAGAAATGCACAGGTTTGGTAGGTTTCCCTAGGTGCCGGCTGAGCTAGAGGCCAAAATCTACAGGTAAGCACTTCGCAAAAAACACCTCTGTTTTCTTTCAAAAATGTGGATGTGTCCACGTTGCGCTTTGGGGCGTTTCCTGTTGCGGACGCTAGGCCTACCCACACAAATGAGGTATCATTTTTATCGGGAGACTTGGGGGAACGCTGGGTGGAAGGAAATTTGTGGCTCCTCTCAGATTCCAGAACTTTCTGCCACAGAAATATGAGGAACATGTGTTTTTTTAGCCAAATTTTGAGGTTTGCAAAGGATTCTGGGTAACAGAACCTGGTCCGAGCCCCACAAGTCACCCCACCTTGGATTCCCCTAGGTCTCTAGTTTTCAGAAATGCACAGGTTTGGTAGGTTTCCCTAGGTGCCGGCTGAGCTATAGTCCAAAATCTACAGGTAGGCACTTCGCAAAAAACACCTCTGTTTTCTTTCAAAAATTTGGATGTGTCCACGTTGCGCTTTGGGGCGTTTCCTGTCGCGCGTGCTAGGCCTACCCACACAAGTGAGGTATCATTTTTATCGGGAGACTTGGGGGAACGCTGGGTGGAAGGAAATTTGTGGCTCCTCTCTGATTCCAGAACTTTCTGCCACAGAAATGTGAGGAACATGTGTTTTTTTAGCCAAATTTTGAGGTTTGCAAAGGATTCTGGGTAACAGAACCTGGTCCGAGCCCCACAAGTCACCCCATCTTGGATTCCCCTAGGTCTCTAGTTTTCAGAAATGCACAGGTTTGGATGGTTTCCCTAGGTGCCGGCTGATCTAGAGGCCAAAATCTACAGGTAGGCACTTGGCAAAAAACACCTCTGTTTTCTTTCAAAAATTTGGATGTGTCCACGTTGCGCTTTGGGGCGTTTCCTGTCGCGGGCGCTAGGCCTACCCACACAAGTGAGGTATCATTTTTATCGGGAGACTTGGGGGAACGCTGGGTGGAAGGAAATTTGTGGCTCCTCTCAGATTCCAGAACTTTCTGCCGCAGAAATGTGAGGAACATGTGTTTTTTTAGCCAAATTTTGAGGTTTGCAAAGGATTCTGGGTAACAGAACCTGGTCCGAGCCCCACAAGTCACCCCATCTTGGATTCCCCTAGGTCTCTAATTTTCAGAAATGCACAGGTTTGGTAGGTTTCCCTAGGTGCCGGCTGAGCTAGAGGCCAAAATCTACAGGTAGGTACTTCGCAAAAATCACCTCTGTTTTCTTTAAAAAAATTGGATGTGTCCACGTTGCGCTTTGGGGCGTTTCCTGTCGCGGGCGCTAGGCCTACCCACACAAGTGAGGTATCATTTTTATCGGGAGACATGGGGGAATGCTGGGTGGAAGGAAATTTGTGGCTCCTCTCAGATTCCAGAACTTTCTGCCACAGAAATGTGAGGAACATGTGTTTTTTTAGCCAAATTTTGAGGTTTGCAAAGGATTCTGGGTAACAGAACCTGGTCCGAGCCCCACAAGTCACCCCATCTTGGATTCCCCTAGGTCTCTAGTTTTCAGAAATGCACAGGTTTGGATGGTTTCCCTAGGTGCCGGCTGATCTAGAGGCCAAAATCTACAGGTAGGCACTTCGCAAAAAACACCTCTGTTTTCTTTCAAAAATTTGGATGTGTCCACGTTGCGCTTTGGGGCGTTTCCTGTCGCGGGCGCTAGGCCTACCCACACAAGTGAGGTATCATTTTTATCGGGAGACTTGGGGGAACGCTGGGTGGAAGGAAATTTGTTGCTCCTCTCAGATTCCAGAACTTTCTGCCACAGAAATGTGAGGAACATGTGTTTTTTTAGCCAAATTTTGAGGTTTGCAAAGGATTCTGGGTAACAGAACCCGGTCCGAGCCCCACAAGTCACCCCACCTTGGATTCCCCTAGGTCTCTAGTTTTCAGAAATGCACAGGTTTGGTAGGTTTCCCTAGGTGCCGGCTGAGCTAGAGGCCAAAATCTACAGGTAGGTACTTCGCAAAAATCACATCTGTTTTCTATAAAAAAATTGGATGTGTCGACGTTGCGCTTTGGGGCGTTTCCTGTCGCGGGCGCTAGGCCTACCCACACAAGTGAGGTATCATTTTTAATCGGGAGACATGGGGGCATGCTGGGTGGAAGGAAATTTGTGGCTCCTCTCAGATTCCAGAACTTTCTGCCACAGAAATGTGAGGAACATATGTTTTTTTAGCCAAATTTTGAGGTTTGCAAAGGATTCTGGGTAACAGAACCTGGTCCGAGCCCCACAAGTCACCCCATCTTGGATTCCCCTAGGTCTCTAGTTTTCAGAAATGCACAGGTTTGGTAGGTTTCCCTAGGTGCCGGCTGAGCTAGAGGCCAAAATCTACAGGTAGGTACTTCGCAAAAATCACCTCTGTTTTCTTTAAAAAAATTGGATGTGTCAACGTTGCGCTTTGGGGCGTTTCCTGTAGCGGGCGCTAGGCCTACCCACACAAGTGAGGTATCATTTTTATCGGGAGACTTGGGGGAACGCTGGGTGGAAGGAAATTTGTTGCTCCTCTCAGATTCCAGAACTTTCTGCCACTGAAATGTGAGGAACATGTGTTTTTTTAGCCAAATTTTGAGGTTTGCAAAGGATTCTGGGTAACAGAACCTGGTCCGAGCCCCACAAGTCACCCCATCTTGGATTCCCCTAGGTCTCTAGTTTTCAGAAATGCACAGGTTTGGATGGTTTCCCTAGGTGCCGGCTGAGCTAGAGGCCAAAATCTACAGGTTCGCAAAAAACACCTCTGTTTTCTTTCAAAAATTTAAATGTGTCCACGTTGCGCTTTGGGGCGTTTCCTGTCGCGGGCGCTAGGCCTACCCATACAAGTGAGGTATCATTTTTATCGGGAGACTTGGGGGAACGGTGGGTGGAAGGAAATTTGTGGCTCCTCTCAGATTCCAGAACTTTCTGCCACAGAAATATGAGGAACATGTGTTTTTTTAGCCAAAGTTTGAGGTTTGCAAAGGATTCTGGGTAACAGAACCTGGTCCGAGCCCCACAAGTCACCCCATCTTGGATTCCCCTAGGTCTCTAGTTTTCAGAAATGCACAGGTTTGGTAGGTTTCCCTAGGTGCCGGTTGAGCTAGAGTCCAAAATCTACAGGTAGGCACTTCGCAAAAATCACCTCTGTTTTCTTTCAAAAAATTGGATGTGTCCACGTTGCGCTTTGGGGCGTTTCCTGTTGCGGACGCTAGGCCTACCCACACAAGTGAGGTATCATTTTTATCGGGAGACTTGGGGGAACGCTGGGTGGAAGATAATTTGTTTCTCCTCTCAG
This sequence comes from Pleurodeles waltl, assembly GCF_031143425.1. NCBI lineage: Eukaryota > Metazoa > Chordata > Amphibia > Caudata > Salamandridae > Pleurodeles > Pleurodeles waltl. The sequence continues at coordinate 1,477,206,312 of NC_090447.1, read as the reverse complement.
ATTCCAGAACTTTCTGCCACAGAAATGTGAGGAACATGTGTTTTTTTAGCCAAATTTTGAGGTTTGCAAAGGATTCTGGGTAACAGAACCTGGTCCGAGCCCCACACGTCACCCCATCTTGGATTCCCCTAGGTCTCTAGTTTTCAGAAATGCACAGGTTTGGTAGGTTTCCCTAGGTGCCGGCTGAGCTAGAGGCCAAAATCTACAGGTAGGCACTTCGCAAAAATCACCTCTGTTTTCTTTCAAAAAATTGGATGAGTCCACGTTGCGCTTTGGGGCGTTTCCTGTTGCGGACGCTAACCCTACCCACACAAGTGAGGTATCATTTTTATCAGGAGACTTGGGGGAACGCTGGGTGGAAGGAAATTTGTGGCTCCTCTCAGATTCCAGAACTTTCTGCCACAGAAATGTGAGGAACATGTGATTTTTTAGCCAAATTTTGAGGTTTGCAAAGGATTCTGGGTAACAGAACCTGGTCCGAGCCCCACAAGTCACCCCACCTTGGATTCCCCTAGGTCTCTAGTTTTCAGAAATGCACAGGTTTGGTAGGTTTTCCGAGGTGCCGGCTGAGCTAGAGGCCAAAATCTACAGGTAGGCACTTCGCAAAAATCACCTCTGTGTTCTGTAAAAAAATTGGATGTGTCCACGTTGCGCTTTGGGGCGTTTCCTGACGCGGGCGCTAGGCCTACCCACACAAGTGAGGTATCATTTTTATCGGGAGACTTGGGGGAACGCTGGGTGGAAGGAAATTTGTGGCTCCTCTCAGATTCCAGAACTTTCTGCCACAGAAATGAGAGGAACATGTGTTTTTTTAGCCAAATTTTGAGGTTTGCAAAGGATTCTGGGTAACAGAACCTGGTCCGAGCCCCACAAGTCACCCCATCTTGGATTTCCCTAGGTCTCTAGTTTTCAGAAATGCACAGGTTTGGTAGGTTTCCCTAGGTGCCGGCTGAGCTAGAGGCCAAAATCTACAGGTAGGCACTTCGCAAAAATCACCTCTGTTTTCTTTAAAAAAAAATGGATGTGTCCACGTTGCGCTTTGGGGCGTTTGCTGTCGCGGGCGCTAGGCCTACCCACACAAGTGAGGTATCATTTTTATCGGGAGACTTGGGGGAACGCTGGGTGGAAGGAAATTTGTGGCTCCTCTCAGATTCCAGAACTTTCTGCCACAGAAATGTGAGGAACATGTGTTTTTTTAGCCAACTTTTGAGGTTTGCAAAGGATTCTGGGTAACAGAACCTGGTCCGAGCCCCACAAGTCACCCCATCTTGGATTCCCCTAGGTCTCTAGTTTTCAGAAATGCACAGGTTTGGTAGGTTTCCTTAGGTGCCGGCTGAGCTAGAGGCCAAAATCTACAGGTAGGTACTTCGCAAAAATCACCTCTGTTTTCTTTAAAAAAATTGGATGTGTCCACGTTGCGCTTTGGGGCGTTTCCTGTCGCGGGCGCTAGGCCTACCCACACAAGTGAGGTATCATTTTTATCGGGAGACATGGGGGAATGCTGGGTGGAAGGAAATTTGTGGCTCCTCTCAGATTCCAGAACTTTCTGCCACAGAAATGTGAGGAACATGTGTTTTTTTAGCCAAATTTTCAGGTTTGCAAAGGATTCTGGGTAACAGAACCTGGTCCGAGCCCCACAAGTCACCCCATCTTGGATTCCCCTAGGTCTCTAGTTTTCAGAAATGCACAGGTTTGGATGGTTTCCCTAGGTGCCGGCTGAGCTAGAGGCCAAAATCTACAGGTAGGCACTTCGCAAAAAACACCTCTGTTTTCTTTCAAAAATTTGGATGTGTCCACGTTGCGCTTTGGGGTGTTTCCTGTCGCGGGCGCTAGGCCTACCCACACAAGTGAGGTATCATTTTTATCGGGAGACTTGGGGGAACGCTGGGTGGAAGGAAATTTGTGGCTCCTCTCGGATTCCAGAACTTTCTGCCACAGAAATGTGAGGAACATGTGTTTTTTTAGCCAAATTTTGAGGTTTGCAAAGGATTCTGGGTAACAGAACCTGGTCCGAGCCCCACAAGTCACCCCATCTTTGATTCCCCTAGGTCTCTAGTTTTCAGAAATGCACAGGTTTGGTAGGGTTTCCGAGGTGCCGGCTGAGCTAGAGGCCAAAATCTACAGGTAGGCACTTCGCAAAAATCACCTCTGTGTTCTTTAAAAAAACTTGGATGTGTCCACGTTGCGCTTTGGGGCGTTTCCTGACGCGGGCACTAGGCCTACCCACACAAGTGAGGTATCATTTTTATCGGGAGACTTGGGGGAACGCTGGGTGGAAGGAAATTTGTGGCTCCTCTCAGATTCCAGAACTTTCTGCCGCAGAAATGTGAGGAACATGTGTTTTTCTAGCCAAATTTTGAGGTTTGCAAAGGATTCTGGGTAACAGAACCTGGTCCGAGCCCCACAAGTCACCCCATCTTGGATTTCCCTAGGTCTCTAGTTTTCAGAAATGCACAGGTTTGGTAGGTTTCCCTAGGTGCCGGCTGAGCTAGAGGCCAAAATCTACAGGTAGGCACTTCACAAAAATCACCTCTGTTTTCTTTAAAAAAAATGGATGTGTCCACGTTGCGCTTTGGGGCGTTTGCTGTCGCGGGCGCTAGTCCTACCCACACAAGTGAGGTATCATTTATATCGGGAGACTTGGGGGAACGCTGGGTGGAAGGAAATTTGTGGCTCCTCTCAGATTCCAGAACTTTCTGCCACAGAAATGTGAGGAACATGTGTTTTTTTAGCCAAATTTTGAGGTTTGCAAAGGATTCTGGGTAACAGAACCTTGTCCGAGCCCCACAAGTCACCCCATCTTGGATTCCCCTAGGTCTCTAGTTTTCAGAAATGCACAGGTTTGGTAGGTTTCCCTAGGTGCCGGCTGAGCTAGAGGCCAAAATCTACAGGTAGGCACTTCGCAAAAAACACCTCTGTTTTCTTTCAAAAATTTGGATGTGTCCACGTTGCGCTTTGGGGCGTTTCCTGTCGCGGGCGCTAGGCCTACCCACACAAGTGAGGTATCATTTTTATCGGGAGACTTGGAGGAACGCTGGGTGGAAGGAAATTTGTGACTCCTCTCAGATTCCAGAATTTTCTGCCACAGAAATGTGAGGAACATGTGTTTTTTTAGCCAACTTTTGAGGTTTGCAAAGGATTCTGGGTAACAGAACCTGGTCCGAGCCCCACAAGTCACCCCATCTTGGATTCCCCTAGGTCTCTAGTTTTCAGAAATGCACAGGTTTGGATGGTTTCCCTAGGTGCCGGCTGAGCTAGAGGCCAAAATCTACAGGTAGGCTCTTCGCAAAAAACACCTCTGTTTTCTTTCAAAAATTTGGATGTGTCCACGTTGCGCTTTGGGGTGTTTCCTGTCGCGGGCGCTAGGCCTACCCACACAAGTGAGGTATCATTTTTATCGGGAGACTTGGGGGAACGCTGGGTGGAAGGAAATTTGTGGCTCCTCTCAGATTCCAGAACTTTCTGCCGCAGAAATGTGAGGAACATGTGTTTTTTTAGCCAAATTTTGAGGTTTGCAAAGGATTCTGGGTAACAGAACCTGGTCCGAGCCCCACAAGTCACCCCATCTTGGATTCCCCTAGGTCTCTAGTTTTCAGAAATGCACAGGTTTGGTAGGTTTCCCTAGGTGCCGGCTGAGCTAGAGGCCAAAATCTACAGGTAGGTACTTTGCAAAAATCACCTCTGTTTTCTATAAAAAAATTGGATGTGTCCACGTTGCGCTTTGGGGCGTTTCCTGTCGCGGGCGCTAGGCCTACCCACACAAGTGAGGTATCATTTTTATCAGGAGACATGGGGGCATGCTGGGTGGAAGGAAATTTGTGGCTCCTCTCAGATTCCAGAACTTTCTGCCACAGAAATGTGAGGAACATGTGTTTTTTTAGCCAAATTTTGAGGTTTGCAAAGGATTCTGGGTAACAGAACCTGGTCCGAGCCCCACAAGTCACCCCATCTTGGATTCCCCTAGGTCTCTAGTTTTCAGAAATGCACAGGTTTGGTAGGTTTCCCTAGGTGCCGGCTGAGCTAGAGGCCAAAATCTACAGGTAGGTACTTCGAAAAAATCACCTCTGTTTTCTTTAAAAAAATTGGATGTGTCAACGTTGCGCTTTGGGGCGTTTCCTGTCGCGGGCGCTAGGCCTACCCACACAAGTGAGGTATCATTTTTATCGGGAGACATGGGGGAATGCTGGGTGGAAGGAAATTTGTGGCTCCTCTCAGATTCCAGAACTTTCTGCCACAGAAATGTGAGGAACATGTGTTTTTTTAGCCAAATTTTGAGGTTTGCAAAGGATTCTGGGTAACAGAACCTGGTCCGAGCCCCACAAGTCACCCCATCTTGGATTCCCCTAGGTCTCTAGTTTTCAGAAATGCACAGGTTTGGATGGTTTCCCTAGGTGCAGGCTGAGCTAGAGGCCAAAATCTACAGGTTCGCAAAAAACACCTCTGTTTTCTTTCAAAAATGTAAATGTGTCCACGTTGCGCTTTGGGGCGTTTCCTGTCGCGGGCGCTAGGCCTACCCATACAAGTGAGGTATCATTTTTATCGGGAGACTTGGGGGAACGCTGGGTGGAAGGAAATTTGTGGCTCCTTCCAGATTCCAGAACTTTCTGCCACAGAAATATGAGGAACAAGTGTTTTTTTAGCCAAAGTTTGAGGTTTGCAAAGGATTCTGGGTAACAGAACCTGGTCCGAGCCCCACAAGTCACCCCATCTTGGATTCCCCTAGGTCTCTAGTTTTCAGAAATGCACAGGTTTGGTAGGTTTCCCTAGGTGCCGGCTGAGCTAGAGTCCAAAATCTACAGGTAGGCACTTCGCAAAAATCAACTCTGTTTTCTTTCAAAAAATTGGATGTGTCCACGTTGCGCTTTGGGGCGTTTCCTGTTGCGGACGCTAGGCCTACCCACACAAGTGAGGTATCATTTTTATCGGGAGACTTGGGGGAACGCTGGGTGGAAGATAATTTGTTTCTCCTCTCAGATTCCAGAACTTTCTGCCACAGAAATGTGAGGAACATTTGTTTTTTTAGCCAAATTTTGAGGTTTGCAAAGGATTCTGGGTAACAGAACCTGGTCCGAGCCCCACACGTCACCCCATCTTGGATTCCTCTAGGTCTCTAGTTTTCAGAAATGCACAGGTTTGGTAGGTTTCCCTAGGTGCCGGCTGAGCTAGAGGCCAAAATCTACAGGTAGGCACTTCGCAAAAATCACCTCTGTTTTCTTTCAAAAAATTGGATGTGTCCACGTTGCGCTTTGGGGCGTTTCCTGTTGCGGACGCTAACCCTACCCACACAAGTGAGGTATCATTTTTATCGGGAGACTTGGGGGAACGCTGGGTGGAAGGAAATTTGTGGCTCCTCTCAGATTCCAGAACTTTCTGCCACAGAAATGTGAGGAACATGTGTTTTTTTAGCCAACTTTTGAGGTTTGCAAAGGATTCTGGGTAACAGAACCTGGTCCGAGCCCCACAAGTCACCCCATCTTGGATTCCCCTAGGTCTCTAGTTTTCAGAAATGCACAGGTTTGGTAGGTTTCCCTAGGTGCTGGCTGAGCTAGAGTCCAAAATCTACAGGTAGGCACTTCGCAAAAAAGACCTCTGTTTTCTTTCAAAAATGTGGATGTGTCCACGTTACGCTTTGGGGCGTTTCCTGTCGCGGGCGCTAGGCCTACCCACACAAGTGAGGTATCATTTTTATCGGGAGACTTGGGGGAACGCTGGGTGGAAGGAAATTTGTGGCTCCTCTCAGATTCCAGAACTTTCTGCCACAGAAATGTGAGGAACATGTGTTTTTTTAAGCCAAATTTTGAGGTTTGCAAAGGATTCTGGGTAACAGAACCTGGTCCGAGCCCCACAAGTCACCCCATCTTGGATTCCCCTATGTCTCTAGTTTTCAGAAATGCACAGGTTTGGTAGGTTTCCCTAGGTGCCGGCTGAGCTAGAGGCCAAAATCTACAGGTTGGCACTTCGCAAAAATCACCTCTGTTTTCTTTCAAAAAATTGGATGTGTCCACATTGCGCTTTTGGGCGTTTCCTGTCACGGGCGCTAGGCCTACCCACAAAAGTGAGGTATCATTTTTATCGGGAGACTTGGGGGAACGCTGGGTGGAAGGAAATTTGTGGCTCCTCTCAGATTGCAGACCTTTCTGCCACAGAAATGTGAGGAACATGTGTTTTTTTAGCCAAATTTTGAAGTTTGCAAAGGATTCTGGGTAACAGAACCTGGTCCGAGCCCCACAAGTCACCCCATCTTGGATTCCCCTAGGTCTCTAGTTTACAGAAATGCACAGGTTTGGTAGGTTTCCCTAGGTGCCAGCTGAGCTAGAGGCCAAAATCTACAGGTAGGCCCTTCGCAAAAAACACCTCTGTTTTCTTTCAAAAATTTGCATGTGTCCACGTTGCGCTTTGGGGCGTTTCCTGTTTTCCGGGCGCTAGGCCTACCCACACAAGTGAGGTATCATTTTTATCGGGAGACTTGGGGGAACGCTGGGTGGAAGGAAATTTGTGGCTCCTCTCAGATTCCAGAACTTTCTGCCACAGAAATGTGAGGAACATGTGTTTTTTTAGCCAAGTTTTGAGGTTTGCAAAGGATTCTGGGTAACAGAACCTGGTCCGAGCCCCACAAGTCACCCCTTCTTGGATTCCCCTAGGTCTCTAGTTTTCAGAAATGCACAGGTTTGGAAGGTTTCCCTAGGTGCCGGCTGAGCTAGAGGCCAAAATCTACAGGTAGGCACTTCGCAAAAATCACCTCTGTTTTCTTTAAAAAAACTTGGATGTGTCCACGTTGCGCTTTGGGGCGTTTCCTGTTGCGGATGCTAGGCCTTCCCACACAAGTGAGGTATCATTTTTATCGGGAGACTTGGGGGAACGCTGGGTGGAAGGAAATTTGTGGCTCCTCTCAGATTCCAGAACTTTCTGCCACAGAAATGTGAGGAACATGTGTTTTTTTAGCCAAATTTTGAGGTTTGCAAAGGATTCTGGGTAACAGAACCTGGTCCGAGCCCCACAAGTCACCCCATCTTGGATTCCCCTAGGTCTCTAGTTTTCAGAAATGCACAGGTTTGGTAGGTTTCTCTAGGTGCCGGCTGAGCTAGAGGCCAAAACCTACAGGTAGGTACTTCGCAAAAATCACCTCTGTTTTCTTTAAAAAAATTGGATGTGTCCCCGTTGCGCTTTGGGGCGTTTCCTGTCGCGGGCGCTAGGCCTACCCACACAAGTGAGGTATCATTTTTATCGGGAGACATGGGGGAATGCTGGGTGGAAGGAACTTTGTGGCTCCTCTCAGATTCCAGAACTTTCTGCCACAGAAATGTGAGGAACATGTGTTTTTTTAGCCAAATTTTGAGGTTTAGAAAGGATTCTGGGTAACAGAACCTGGTCCGAGCCCCAAAAGTCACCCCATCTTGGATTCCCCTAGGTCTCTAGTTTTCAGAAATGCACAGGTTTGGATGGTTTCCCTAGGTGCCGGCTGAGCTAGAGGCTAAAATCTACAGGTAGGCACCTCACAAAAAAAACCTCTGTTTTCTTTAAAAAATTTGGATGTGTCCACGTTGCGCTTTGGGGCGTTTCCTGTCGCGGGCGCTAGGCCTACCCACACAAGTGAGGTATCATTTTTATCGGGAGACTTGGGGGAACGCTGGGTGGAAGGAAATTTGTGGCTCCTCTCAGATTCCAGAACTTTCTGCCACAGAAATGTGAGGAACATGTGTTTTTTTAGCCAAATTTTGAGGTTTGTAAAGGATTCTGGGTAACAGAACCTGGTCCGAGCCCCACAAGTCACCCCATCTTGGATTCCCCTAGGTCTCTAGTTTTCAGAAATGCACAGGTTTGGTAGGGTTCCCTAGGTGCCGGCTGAGCTAGAGGCCAAAATCTACAGGTAGGTACTTCGCAAAAATCACCTCTGTTTTCTTTAAAAAAATTGGATGTGTCCACGTTGCGCTTTGGGGCGTTTTCTGTCGCGGGCGCTAGGCCTACCCACACAAGTGAGGTATCATTTTTATCGGGAGACATGGGGGGATGCTGGGTGGAAGGAAATTTGTGGCTCCCCGCAGATTCCAGAACTTTCTGCCACAGAAATGTGAGGAACATGTGTTTTTTTAGCCAACTTTTGAGGTTTGCAAAGGATTCTGGGTAACAGAACCTGGTCCGAGCCCCACAAGTCACCCCATCTTTGATTCCCCTAGGTCTCTAGTTTTCAGAAATGCACAGGTTTGGTAGGTTTTCCGAGGTGCCGGCTGAGCTAGAGGCCAAAATCTACAGGTAGGCACTTCGCAAAAATCACCTCTGTTTTCTTTCAAGAAATTGGATGTGTCCACGTTGCGCTTTGGGGCGTTTCCTGTCGCGGGCGCTAGGCCTACCCACACAAGTGAGGTATCATTTTTATCGGGAGACTTGGGGGAACGCTGGGTGGAAGGAAATTTGTGGCTCCTCTCAGATTCCAGAACTTTCTGCCACAGAAATGTGAGGAACATGTGTTTTTTTAGCCAAATTTTGAGGTTTGCAAAGGATTCTGGGTAACAGAACCTGGTCCGAGCCCCACAAGTCACCCCATCTTGGATTCCCCTAGGTCTCTAGTTTTCAGAAATGCACAGGTTTGGTAGGTTTCCCTAGGTGCTGGCTGAGCTACAGTCCAAAATCTACAGGTAGGCACTTCGCAAAAAACACCTCTGCTTTCTTTCAAAAATTTGGATGTGTCCACGTTGCGCTTTGGGGCGTTTCCTGTCGCGGGCGCTAGGCCTACCCACACAAGTGAGGTATCATTTTTATCGGGAGACTTGGGGGAACGCTAGGAGGAAGGAAATTTGTGGCTCCTCTCAGATTCCAGAACTTTCTGCCACAGAAATCTGAGGAACATGTGTTTTTTTAAGCCAAATTTTGAGGTTTGCAAAGGATTCTGGGTAACAGAACCTGGTCCGAGCCCCACAAGTCACCCCATCTTGGATTCCCCTATGTCTCTAGTTTTCAGAAATGCACAGGTTTGGTAGGTTTCCCTAGGTGCCGGTTGAGCTAGAGGCCAAAATCTACAGGTTGGCACTTCGCAAAAATCACCTCTGTTTTCTTTCAAAAAATTGGATGTGTCCACATTGCGCTTTCGGGCGTTTCCTGTAACGGGCGCTAGGCCTACCCACACAAGTGAGGTATCATTTTTATCGGGAGACTTGGGGGAACGCTGGGTGGAAGGAAATTTGTGGCTCCTCTCAGATTCCAGATCTTTCTGCCACAGAAATGTGAGGAACATGTGTTTTTTTAGCCAAATTTTGAGGTTTGCAAAGGATTCTGGGTAACAGAACCTGGTCCGAGCCCCACAAGTCACCCCATCTTGGATTCCCCTAGGTCTCTAGTTTTCAGAAATGCACAGGTTTGGTAGGTTTCCCTAGGTGCCGGCTGAGCTAGAGGCCAAAATCTACAGGTAGGCACTTCGCAAAAAACACCTCTGTTTTCTTTCAAAAATGTGGATGTGTCCACGTTGCGCTTTGGGGCGTTTCCTGTTGCGGACGCTAGGCCTACCCACACAAGTGAGGTATCATTTTTATCGGGAGACTTGGGGGAACGCTGGGTGGAAGGAAATTTGTGGCTCCTCTCAGATTCCAGAACTTTCTGCCACAGAAATATGAGGAACATGTGTTTTTTTAGCCAAATTTTGAGGTTTGCAAAGGATTCTGGGTAACAGAACCTGGTCCGAGCCCCACAAGTCACCCCAACTTGGATTCCCCTAGGTCTCTAGTTTTCAGAAATGCACAGGTTTGGTAGGTTTCCCTAGGTGCCGGCTGAGCTATAGTCCAAAATCTACAGGTAGGCACTTCGCAAAAAACACCTCTGTTTTCTTTCAAAAATTTGGATGTGTCCACGTTGCGCTTTGGGGCGTTTCCTGTCGCGCGTGCTAGGCCTACCCACACAAGTGAGGTATCATTTTTATCGGGAGACTTGGGGGAACGCTGGGTGGAAGGAAATTTGTGGCTCCTCTCTGATTCCAGAACTTTCTGCCACAGAAATGTGAGGAACATGTGTTTTTTTAGCCAAATTTTGAGGTTTGCAAAGGATTCTGGGTAACAGAACCTGGTCCGAGCCCCACAAGTCACCCCATCTTGGATTCCCCTAGGTCTCTAGTTTTCAGAAATGCACAGGTTTGGATGGTTTCCCTAGGTGCCGGCTGAGCTAGAGGCCAAAATCTACAGGTAGGTACTTCGCAAAAAACACCTCTGTTTTCTTTCAAAAATTTGGATGTGTCCACGTTGCGCTTTGGGGCGTTTCCTGTCGCGGGCGCTAGGCCTACCCACACAAGTGAGGTATCATTTTTATCGGGAGACTTGGGGGAACGCTGGGTGGAAGGAAATTTGTGGCTCCTCTCAGATTCCAGAACTTTCTGCCACAGAAATGTGAGGAACATGTGTTTTTTTAGCCAAATTTTGAGGTTTGCAAAGGATTCTGGGTAACAGAACCTGGTCCGAGCCCCACAAGTCACCCCATCTTGGATTCCCCTAGGTCTCTAGTTTTCAGAAATGCACAGGTTTGGTAGGTTTCCCTAGGTGCCGGCTGAGCTAGAGGCCAAAATCTACAGGTAGGCACTTCGCAAAAATCACCTCTGTTTTCTTTAAAAAATTTGGATGTGTCCACGTTGCGCTTTGGGGCGTTTCCTGTTGCGGGCGCTAGGCCTACCCACACAAGTGAGGTATCATTTTTATCGGGAGACTTGGAGGAACGCTGGGTGGAAGGAAATTTGTGGCTCCTCTCAGATTCCAGAACTTTCTGCCACAGAAATGTGAGGAACATGTGTTTTTTTAGCCAACTTTTGATGTTTGCAAAGGATTCTGGGTAACAGAACCTGGTCCGAGCCCCACAAGTCACCACATCTTGGATTCCCCTAGGTCTCTAGTTTTCAGAAATGCACAGGTTTGGTAGGTTTCCCTAGGTGCCGGCTGAGCTAGAGGCCAAAATCTACAGGTAGGCACTTCGCAAAAAACACCTCTGTTTTCTTTCAAAAATTTGGATGTGTCCACGTTGCGCTTTGGGGCGTTTCCTTTCGCGGGCGCTAGGCCTACCCACACAAGTGAGGTATCATTTTTATCGGGAGACTTGGAGGAACGCTGGGTGGAAGGAAATTTGTGACTCCTCTCAGATTCCAGAACTTTCTGCCACAGAAATTTGAGGAACATGTGTTTTTTTAGCCAACTTTTGAGGTTTGCAAAGGATTCTGGGTAACAGAACCTGGTCCGAGCCCCACAAGTCACCCCATCTTGGATTCCCCTAGGTCTCTAGTTTTCAGAAATGCACAGGTTTTGTAGGTTTCCCTAGGTGCCGGCTGAGCTAGAGGCAAAAATCTACAGGTTGGCACTTCGCAAAAATCACCTCTGTTTTCTTTTAAAAAATTGGATGTGTCCACATTGCGCTTTCGGGCGTTTCCTGTCACGGGCGCTAGGCCTACCCACACAAGTGAGGTATCATTTTTATCGGGAGACTTGGAGGAACGCTGGGTGGAAGGAAATTTGTGGCTCCTCTCAGATTCCAGAACTTTCTGCCACAGAAATGTGAGGAACATGTGTTTTTTTAGCCAAATTTTTAGGTTTGCAAAGGATTTTGGGTAACAGAACCTTGTCCGAGCCCCACAAGTCACCCCATCTTGGATTCCCCTAGGTCTCTAGTTTTCAGAAATGCACAGGTTTGGTAGGTTTCCCTAGGTGCCGGCTGAGCTAGAGGCCAAAATCTACAGGTAGGCAGTTCGCAAAAAACACCTCTGTTTTCTTTCAAAAATTTGGATGTGTCCACGTTGCGCTTTGGGGCGTTTCCTGTCGCGGGCGCTAGGCCTACCCACACAAGTGAGGTATCATTTTTATCGGGAGACTTGGAGGAACGCTGGGTGGAAGGAAATTTGTGACTCCTCTCAGATTCCAGAATTTTCTTCCACAGAAATGTGAGGAACATGTGTTTTTTTAGCCAACTTTTGAGGTTTGCAAAGGATTCTGGGTAACAGAACCTGGTCCGAGCCCCACAAGTCACCCCATCTTTTATTCCCCTAGGTCTCTAGTTTTCAGAAATGCACAGGTTTGGTAGGTTTCCCTAGGTGCCGGCTGAGCTAGAGGCCAAAATCTACAGGTAGGTACTTCGCAAAAATCACCTCTGTTTTCTTTAAAAAAATTGGATGTGTCCACGTTGCGCTTTGGGGCGTTTCCTGTCGCGGGCGCTAGGCCTACCCACACAAGTGAGGTATCATTTTTATCGGGAGACATGGGGGAATGCTGGGTGGAAGGAAATTTGTGGCTCCTCTCAGATTCCAGAACTTTCTGCCACAGAAATGTGAGGAACATGTGTTTTTTTAGCCAAATTTTGAGGTTTGCAAAGGATTCTGGGTAACAGAACCTGGTCCGAGCCCCACAAGTCACCCCATCTTGGATTCCCCTAGGTCTCTAGTTTTCAGAAATGCACAGGTTTGGATGGTTTCCCTAGGTGCCGGCTGATCTAGAGGCCAAAATCTACAGGTAGGCACTTCGCAAAAAACACCTCTGTTTTCTTTCAAAAATTTGGATGTGTCCACGTTGCGCTTTGGGGCGTTTCCTGTCGCGGGCGCTAGGCCTACCCACACAAGTGAGGTATCATTTTTATCGGGAGACTTGGGGGAACGCTGGGTGGAAGGAAATTTGTTGCTCCTCTCAGATTCCAGAACTTTCTGCCACAGAAATGTGAGGAACATGTGTTTTTTTAGCCAAATTTTGAGGTTTGCAAAGGATTCTGGGTAACAGAACCCGGTCCGAGCCCCACAAGTCACCCCACCTTGGATTCCCCTAGGTCTCTAGTTTTCAGAAATGCACAGGTTTGGTAGGTTTCCCTAGGTGCCGGCTGAGCTAGAGGCCAAAATCTACAGGTAGGTACTTCGCAAAAATCACATCTGTTTTCTATAAAAAAATTGGATGTGTCGACGTTGCGCTTTGGGGCGTTTCCTGTCGCGGGCGCTAGGCCTACCCACACAAGTGAGGTATCATTTTTAATCGGGAGACATGGGGGCATGCTGGGTGGAAGGAAATTTGTGGCTCCTCTCAGATTCCAGAACTTTCTGCCTCAGAAATGTGAGGAACATATGTTTTTTTAGCCAAATTTTGAGGTTTGCAAAGGATTCTGGGTAACAGAACCTGGTCCGAGCCCCACAAGTCACCCCATCTTGGATTCCCCTAGGTCTCTAGTTTTCAGAAATGCACAGGTTTGGTAGGTTTCCCTAGGTGCCGGCTGAGCTAGAGGCCAAAATCTACAGGTAGGTACTTCGCAAAAATCACCTCTGTTTTCTTTAAAAAAATTGGATGTGTCAACGTTGCGCTTTGGGGCGTTTCCTGTTGCGGACGCTAACCCTACCCACACAAGTGAGGTATCATTTTTATCGGGAGACTTGGGGGAACGCTGGGTGGAAGGAAATTTGTTGCTCCTCTCAGATTCCAGAACTTTCTGCCACTGAAATGTGAGGAACATGTGTTTTTTTAGCCAAATTTTGAGGTTTGCAAAGGATTCTGGGTAACAGAACCTGGTCCGAGCCCCACAAGTCACCCCATCTTGGATTCCCCTAGGTCTCTAGTTTTCAGAAATGCACAGGTTTGGATGGTTTCCCTAGGTGCCGGCTGAGCTAGAGGCCAAAATCTACAGGTTCGCAAAAAACACCTCTGTTTTCTTTCAAAAATTTAAATGTGTCCACGTTGCGCTTTGGGGCGTTTCCTGTCGCGGGCGCTAGGCCTACCCATACAAGTGAGGTATCATTTTTATCGGGAGACTTGGGGGAACGGTGGGTGGAAGGAAATTTGTGGCTCCTCTCAGATTCCAGAACTTTCTGCCACAGAAATATGAGGAACATGTGTTTTTTTAGCCAAAGTTTGAGGTTTGCAAAGGATTCTGGGTAACAGAACCTGGTCCGAGCCCCACAAGTCACCCCATCTTGGATTCCCCTAGGTCTCTAGTTTTCAGAAATGCACAGGTTTGGTAGGTTTCCCTAGGTGCCGGTTGAGCTAGAGTCCAAAATCTACAGGTAGGCACTTCGCAAAAATCACCTCTGTTTTCTTTCAAAAAATTGGATGTGTCCACGTTGCGCTTTGGGGCGTTTCCTGTTGCGGACGCTAGGCCTACCCACACAAGTGAGGTATCATTTTTATCGGGAGACTTGGGGGAACGCTGGGTGGAAGATAATTTGTTTCTCCTCTCAGATTCCAGAACTTTCTGCCACAGAAATGTGAGGAACATGTGTTTTTTTAGCCAAATTTTGAGGTTTGCTAAGGATTCTGGGTAACAGAACCTGGTCCGAGCCCCACACGTCACCCCATCTTGGATTCCCCTAGGTCTCTAGTTTTCAGAAATGCACAGGTTTGGTAGGTTTCCCTAGGTGCCGGCTGAGCTAGAGGCCAAAATCTACAGGTAGGCACTTCGCAAAAATCACCTCTGTTTTCTTTCAAAAAATTGGATGTGTCCACGTTGCGCTTTGGGGCGTTTCCTGTTGCGGACGCTAACCCTACCCACACAAGTGAGGTATCATTTTTATCAGGAGACTTGGGGGAACGCTGGGTGGAAGGAAATTTGTGGCTCCTCTCAGATTCCAGAACTTTCTGCCACAGAAATGTGAGGAACATGTGATTTTTTAGCCAAATTTTGAGGTTTGCAAAGGATTCTGGGTAACAGAACCTGGTCCGAGCCCCACAAGTCACCCCACCTTGGATTCCCCTAGGTCTCTAGTTTTCAGAAATGCACAGGTTTGGTAGGTTTTCCGAGGTGCCGGCTGAGCTAGAGGCCAAAATCTACAGGTAGGCACTTCGCAAAAATCACCTCTGTGTTCTGTAAAAAAATTGGATGTGTCCACGTTGCGCTTTGGGGCGTTTCCTGACGCGGGCGCTAGGCCTACCCACACAAGTGAGGTATCATTTTTATCGGGAGACTTGGGGGAACGCTGGGTGGAAGGAAATTTGTGGCTCCTCTCAGATTCCAGAACTTTCTGCCGCAGAAATGAGAGGAACATGTGTTTTTTTAGCCAAATTTTGAGGTTTGCAAAGGATTCTGGGTAACAGAACCTGGTCCGAGCCCCACAAGTCACCCCATCTTGGATTTCCCTAGGTCTCTAGTTTTCAGAAATGCACAGGTTTGGTAGGTTTCCCTAGGTGCCGGCTGAGCTAGAGGCCAAAATCTACAGGTAGGCACTTCGCAAAAATCACCTCTGTTTTCTTTAAAAAAAAATGGATGTGTCCACGTTGCGCTTTGGGGCGTTTGCTGTCGCGGGCGCTAGGCCTACCCACACAAGTGAGGTATCATTTTTATCGGGAGACTTGGGGGAACGCTGGGTGGAAGGAAATTTGTGGCTCCTCTCAGATTCCAGAACTTTCTGCCACAGAAATGTGAGGAACATGTGTTTTTTTAGCCAACTTTTGAGGTTTGCAAAGGATTCTGGGTAACAGAACCTGGTCCGAGCCCCACAAGTCACCCCATCTTGGATTCCCCTAGGTCTCTAGTTTTCAGAAATGCACAGGTTTGGTAGGTTTCCTTAGGTGCCGGCTGAGCTAGAGGCCAAAATCTACAGGTAGGTACTTCGCAAAAATCACCTCTGTTTTCTTTAAAAAAATTGGATGTGTCCACGTTGCGCTTTGGGGCGTTTCCTGTCGCGGGCGCTAGGCCTACCCACACAAGTGAGGTATCATTTTTATCGGGAGACATGGGGGAATGCTGGGTGGAAGGAAATTTGTGGCTCCTCTCAGATTCCAGAACTTTCTGCCACAGAAATGTGAGGAACATGTGTTTTTTTAGCCAAATTTTCAGGTTTGCAAAGGATTCTGGGTAACAGAACCTGGTCCGAGCCCCACAAGTCACCCCATCTTGGATTCCCCTAGGTCTCTAGTTTTCAGAAATGCACAGGTTTGGATGGTTTCCCTAGGTGCCGGCTGAGCTAGAGGCCAAAATCTACAGGTAGGCACTTCGCAAAAAACACCTCTGTTTTCTTTCAAAAATTTGGATGTGTCCACGTTGCGCTTTGGGGTGTTTCCTGTCGCGGGCGCTAGGCCTACCCACACAAGTGAGGTATCATTTTTATCGGGAGACTTGGGGGAACGCTGGGTGGAAGGAAATTTGTGGCTCCTCTCGGATTCCAGAACTTTCTGCCACAGAAATGTGAGGAACATGTGTTTTTTTAGCCAAATTTTGAGGTTTGCAAAGGATTCTGGGTAACAGAACCTGGTCCGAGCCCCACAAGTCACCCCATCTTTGATTCCCCTAGGTCTCTAGTTTTCAGAAATGCACAGGTTTGGTAGGGTTTCCGAGGTGCCGGCTGAGCTAGAGGCCAAAATCTACAGGTAGGCACTTCGCAAAAATCACCTCTGTGTTCTTTAAAAAAACTTGGATGTGTCCACGTTGCGCTTTGGGGCGTTTCCTGACGCGGGCACTAGGCCTACCCACACAAGTGAGGTATCATTTTTATCGGGAGACTTGGGGGAACGCTGGGTGGAAGGAAATTTGTGGCTCCTCTCAGATTCCAGAACTTTCTGCCGCAGAAATGTGAGGAACATGTGTTTTTCTAGCCAAATTTTGAGGTTTGCAAAGGATTCTGGGTAACAGAACCTGGTCCGAGCCCCACAAGTCACCCCATCTTGGATTTCCCTAGGTCTCTAGTTTTCAGAAATGCACAGGTTTGGTAGGTTTCCCTAGGTGCCGGCTGAGCTAGAGGCCAAAATCTACAGGTAGGCACTTCACAAAAATCACCTCTGTTTTCTTTAAAAAAAATGGATGTGTCCACGTTGCGCTTTGGGGCGTTTGCTGTCGCGGGCGCTAGTCCTACCCACACAAGTGAGGTATCATTTATATCGGGAGACTTGGGGGAACGCTGGGTGGAAGGAAATTTGTGGCTCCTCTCAGATTCCAGAACTTTCTGCCACAGAAATGTGAGGAACATGTGTTTTTTTAGCCAAATTTTGAGGTTTGCAAAGGATTCTGGGTAACAGAACCTTGTCCGAGCCCCACAAGTCACCCCATCTTGGATTCCCCTAGGTCTCTAGTTTTCAGAAATGCACAGGTTTGGTAGGTTTCCCTAGGTGCCGGCTGAGCTAGAGGCCAAAATCTACAGGTAGGCACTTCGCAAAAAACACCTCTGTTTTCTTTCAAAAATTTGGATGTGTCCACGTTGCGCTTTGGGGCGTTTCCTGTCGCGGGCGCTAGGCCTACCCACACAAGTGAGGTATCATTTTTATCGGGAGACTTGGAGGAACGCTGGGTGGAAGGAAATTTGTGACTCCTCTCAGATTCCAGAATTTTCTGCCACAGAAATGTGAGGAACATGTGTTTTTTTAGCCAACTTTTGAGGT
This sequence comes from Pleurodeles waltl, assembly GCF_031143425.1. Classification (NCBI taxonomy): domain Eukaryota; kingdom Metazoa; phylum Chordata; class Amphibia; order Caudata; family Salamandridae; genus Pleurodeles; species Pleurodeles waltl. The sequence continues at coordinate 1,477,189,018 of NC_090447.1, read as the reverse complement.
TTGCAAAGGATTCTGGGTAACAGAACCTGGTCCGAGCCCCACAAGTCACCCCATCTTGGATTCCCCTAGGTCTCTAGTTTTCAGAAATGCACAGGTTTGGATGGTTTCCCTAGGTGCCGGCTGAGCTAGAGGCCAAAATCTACAGGTAGGCTCTTCGCAAAAAACACCTCTGTTTTCTTTCAAAAATTTGGATGTGTCCACGTTGCGCTTTGGGGTGTTTCCTGTCGCGGGCGCTAGGCCTACCCACACAAGTGAGGTATCATTTTTATCGGGAGACTTGGGGGAACGCTGGGTGGAAGGAAATTTGTGGCTCCTCTCAGATTCCAGAACTTTCTGCCGCAGAAATGTGAGGAACATGTGTTTTTTTAGCCAAATTTTGAGGTTTGCAAAGGATTCTGGGTAACAGAACCTGGTCCGAGCCCCACAAGTCACCCCATCTTGGATTCCCCTAGGTCTCTAGTTTTCAGAAATGCACAGGTTTGGTAGGTTTCCCTAGGTGCCGGCTGAGCTAGAGGCCAAAATCTACAGGTAGGTACTTTGCAAAAATCACCTCTGTTTTCTATAAAAAAATTGGATGTGTCCACGTTGCGCTTTGGGGCGTTTCCTGTCGCGGGCGCTAGGCCTACCCACACAAGTGAGGTATCATTTTTATCAGGAGACATGGGGGCATGCTGGGTGGAAGGAAATTTGTGGCTCCTCTCAGATTCCAGAACTTTCTGCCACAGAAATGTGAGGAACATGTGTTTTTTTAGCCAAATTTTGAGGTTTGCAAAGGATTCTGGGTAACAGAACCTGGTCCGAGCCCCACAAGTCACCCCATCTTGGATTCCCCTAGGTCTCTAGTTTTCAGAAATGCACAGGTTTGGTAGGTTTCCCTAGGTGCCGGCTGAGCTAGAGGCCAAAATCTACAGGTAGGTACTTCGAAAAAATCACCTCTGTTTTCTTTAAAAAAATTGGATGTGTCAACGTTGCGCTTTGGGGCGTTTCCTGTCGCGGGCGCTAGGCCTACCCACACAAGTGAGGTATCATTTTTATCGGGAGACATGGGGGAATGCTGGGTGGAAGGAAATTTGTGGCTCCTCTCAGATTCCAGAACTTTCTGCCACAGAAATGTGAGGAACATGTGTTTTTTTAGCCAAATTTTGAGGTTTGCAAAGGATTCTGGGTAACAGAACCTGGTCCGAGCCCCACAAGTCACCCCATCTTGGATTCCCCTAGGTCTCTAGTTTTCAGAAATGCACAGGTTTGGATGGTTTCCCTAGGTGCAGGCTGAGCTAGAGGCCAAAATCTACAGGTTCGCAAAAAACACCTCTGTTTTCTTTCAAAAATGTAAATGTGTCCACGTTGCGCTTTGGGGCGTTTCCTGTCGCGGGCGCTAGGCCTACCCATACAAGTGAGGTATCATTTTTATCGGGAGACTTGGGGGAACGCTGGGTGGAAGGAAATTTGTGGCTCCTTCCAGATTCCAGAACTTTCTGCCACAGAAATATGAGGAACATGTGTTTTTTTAGCCAAAGTTTGAGGTTTGCAAAGGATTCTGGGTAACAGAACCTGGTCCGAGCCCCACAAGTCACCCCATCTTGGATTCCCCTAGGTCTCTAGTTTTCAGAAATGCACAGGTTTGGTAGGTTTCCCTAGGTGCCGGCTGAGCTAGAGTCCAAAATCTACAGGTAGGCACTTCGCAAAAATCAACTCTGTTTTCTTTCAAAAAATTGGATGTGTCCACGTTGCGCTTTGGGGCGTTTCCTGTTGCGGACGCTAGGCCTACCCACACAAGTGAGGTATCATTTTTATCGGGAGACTTGGGGGAACGCTGGGTGGAAGATAATTTGTTTCTCCTCTCAGATTCCAGAACTTTCTGCCACAGAAATGTGAGGAACATTTGTTTTTTTAGCCAAATTTTGAGGTTTGCAAAGGATTCTGGGTAACAGAACCTGGTCCGAGCCCCACACGTCACCCCATCTTGGATTCCTCTAGGTCTCTAGTTTTCAGAAATGCACAGGTTTGGTAGGTTTCCCTAGGTGCCGGCTGAGCTAGAGGCCAAAATCTACAGGTAGGCACTTCGCAAAAATCACCTCTGTTTTCTTTCAAAAAATTGGATGTGTCCACGTTGCGCTTTGGGGCGTTTCCTGTTGCGGACGCTAACCCTACCCACACAAGTGAGGTATCATTTTTATCGGGAGACTTGGGGGAACGCTGGGTGGAAGGAAATTTGTGGCTCCTCTCAGATTCCAGAACTTTCTGCCACAGAAATGTGAGGAACATGTGTTTTTTTAGCCAACTTTTGAGGTTTGCAAAGGATTCTGGGTAACAGAACCTGGTCCGAGCCCCACAAGTCACCCCATCTTGGATTCCCCTAGGTCTCTAGTTTTCAGAAATGCACAGGTTTGGTAGGTTTCCCTAGGTGCTGGCTGAGCTAGAGTCCAAAATCTACAGGTAGGCACTTCGCAAAAAAGACCTCTGTTTTCTTTCAAAAATGTGGATGTGTCCACGTTACGCTTTGGGGCGTTTCCTGTCGCGGGCGCTAGGCCTACCCACACAAGTGAGGTATCATTTTTATCGGGAGACTTGGGGGAACGCTGGGTGGAAGGAAATTTGTGGCTCCTCTCAGATTCCAGAACTTTCTGCCACAGAAATGTGAGGAACATGTGTTTTTTTAAGCCAAATTTTGAGGTTTGCAAAGGATTCTGGGTAACAGAACCTGGTCCGAGCCCCACAAGTCACCCCATCTTGGATTCCCCTATGTCTCTAGTTTTCAGAAATGCACAGGTTTGGTAGGTTTCCCTAGGTGCCGGCTGAGCTAGAGGCCAAAATCTACAGGTTGGCACTTCGCAAAAATCACCTCTGTTTTCTTTCAAAAAATTGGATGTGTCCACATTGCGCTTTTGGGCGTTTCCTGTCACGGGCGCTAGGCCTACCCACAAAAGTGAGGTATCATTTTTATCGGGAGACTTGGGGGAACGCTGGGTGGAAGGAAATTTGTGGCTCCTCTCAGATTGCAGACCTTTCTGCCACAGAAATGTGAGGAACATGTGTTTTTTTAGCCAAATTTTGAAGTTTGCAAAGGATTCTGGGTAACAGAACCTGGTCCGAGCCCCACAAGTCACCCCATCTTGGATTCCCCTAGGTCTCTAGTTTACAGAAATGCACAGGTTTGGTAGGTTTCCCTAGGTGCCAGCTGAGCTAGAGGCCAAAATCTACAGGTAGGCCCTTCGCAAAAAACACCTCTGTTTTCTTTCAAAAATGTGCATGTGTCCACGTTGCGCTTTGGGGCGTTTCCTGTTCCGGGCGCTAGGCCTACCCACACAAGTGAGGTATCATTTTTATCGGGAGACTTGGGGGAACGCTGGGTGGAAGGAAATTTGTGGCTCCTCTCAGATTCCAGAACTTTCTGCCACAGAAATGTGAGGAACATGTGTTTTTTTAGCCAAGTTTTGAGGTTTGCAAAGGATTCTGGGTAACAGAACCTGGTCCGAGCCCCACAAGTCACCCCTTCTTGGATTCCCCTAGGTCTCTAGTTTTCAGAAATGCACTGGTTTGGAAGGTTTCCCTAGGTGCCGGCTGAGCTAGAGGCCAAAATCTACAGGTAGGCACTTCGCAAAAATCACCTCTGTTTTCTTTAAAAAAACTTGGATGTGTCCACGTTGCGCTTTGGGGCGTTTCCTGTTGCGGATGCTAGGCCTTCCCACACAAGTGAGGTATCATTTTTATCGGGAGACTTGGGGGAACGCTGGGTGGAAGGAAATTTGTGGCTCCTCTCAGATTCCAGAACTTTCTGCCACAGAAATGTGAGGAACATGTGTTTTTTTAGCCAAATTTTGAGGTTTGCAAAGGATTCTGGGTAACAGAACCTGGTCCGAGCCCCACAAGTCACCCCATCTTGGATTCCCCTAGGTCTCTAGTTTTCAGAAATGCACAGGTTTGGTAGGTTTCTCTAGGTGCCGGCTGAGCTAGAGGCCAAAACCTACAGGTAGGTACTTCGCAAAAATCACCTCTGTTTTCTTTAAAAAAATTGGATGTGTCCCCGTTGCGCTTTGGGGCGTTTCCTGTCGCGGGCGCTAGGCCTACCCACACAAGTGAGGTATCATTTTTATCGGGAGACATGGGGGAATGCTGGGTGGAAGGAACTTTGTGGCTCCTCTCAGATTCCAGAACTTTCTGCCACAGAAATGTGAGGAACATGTGTTTTTTTAGCCAAATTTTGAGGTTTAGAAAGGATTCTGGGTAACAGAACCTGGTCCGAGCCCCAAAAGTCACCCCATCTTGGATTCCCCTAGGTCTCTAGTTTTCAGAAATGCACAGGTTTGGATGGTTTCCCTAGGTGCCGGCTGAGCTAGAGGCTAAAATCTACAGGTAGGCACCTCACAAAAAAAACCTCTGTTTTCTTTAAAAAATTTGGATGTGTCCACGTTGCGCTTTGGGGCGTTTCCTGTCGCGGGCGCTAGGCCTACCCACACAAGTGAGGTATCATTTTTATCGGGAGACTTGGGGGAACGCTGGGTGGAAGGAAATTTGTGGCTCCTCTCAGATTCCAGAACTTTCTGCCACAGAAATGTGAGGAACATGTGTTTTTTTAGCCAAATTTTGAGGTTTGTAAAGGATTCTGGGTAACAGAACCTGGTCCGAGCCCCACAAGTCACCCCATCTTGGATTCCCCTAGGTCTCTAGTTTTCAGAAATGCACAGGTTTGGTAGGGTTCCCTAGGTGCCGGCTGAGCTAGAGGCCAAAATCTACAGGTAGGTACTTCGCAAAAATCACCTCTGTTTTCTTTAAAAAAATTGGATGTGTCCACGTTGCGCTTTGGGGCGTTTCCTGTCGCGGGCGCTAGGCCTACCCACACAAGTGAGGTATCATTTTTATCGGGAGACATGGGGGAATGCTGGGTGGAAGGAAATTTGTGGCTCCCCGCAGATTCCAGAACTTTCTGCCACAGAAATGTGAGGAACATGTGTTTTTTTAGCCAACTTTTGAGGTTTGCAAAGGATTCTGGGTAACAGAACCTGGTCCGAGCCCCACAAGTCACCCCATCTTTGATTCCCCTAGGTCTCTAGTTTTCAGAAATGCACAGGTTTGGTAGGTTTTCCGAGGTGCCGGCTGAGCTAGAGGCCAAAATCTACAGGTAGGCACTTCGCAAAAATCACCTCTGTTTTCTTTCAAGAAATTGGATGTGTCCACGTTGCGCTTTGGGGCGTTTCCTGTCGCGGGCGCTAGGCCTACCCACACAAGTGAGGTATCATTTTTATCGGGAGACTTGGGGGAACGCTGGGTGGAAGGAAATTTGTGGCTCCTCTCAGATTCCAGAACTTTCTGCCACAGAAATGTGAGGAACATGTGTTTTTTTAGCCAAATTTTGAGGTTTGCAAAGGATTCTGGGTAACAGAACCTGGTCCGAGCCCCACAAGTCACCCCATCTTGGATTCCCCTAGGTCTCTAGTTTTCAGAAATGCACAGGTTTGGTAGGTTTCCCTAGGTGCTGGCTGAGCTACAGTCCAAAATCTACAGGTAGGCACTTCGCAAAAAACACCTCTGCTTTCTTTCAAAAATTTGGATGTGTCCACGTTGCGCTTTGGGGCGTTTCCTGTCGCGGGCGCTAGGCCTACCCACACAAGTGAGGTATCATTTTTATCGGGAGACTTGGGGGAACGCTAGGAGGAAGGAAATTTGTGGCTCCTCTCAGATTCCAGAACTTTCTGCCACAGAAATCTGAGGAACATGTGTTTTTTTAAGCCAAATTTTTAGGTTTGCAAAGGATTCTGGGTAACAGAACCTGGTCCGAGCCCCACAAGTCACCCCATCTTGGATTCCCCTATGTCTCTAGTTTTCAGAAATGCACAGGTTTGGTAGGTTTCCCTAGGTGCCGGTTGAGCTAGAGGCCAAAATCTACAGGTTGGCACTTCGCAAAAATCACCTCTGTTTTCTTTCAAAAAATTGGATGTGTCCACATTGCGCTTTCGGGCGTTTCCTGTAACGGGCGCTAGGCCTACCCACACAAGTGAGGTATCATTTTTATCGGGAGACTTGGGGGAACGCTGGGTGGAAGGAAATTTGTGGCTCCTCTCAGATTCCAGATCTTTCTGCCACAGAAATGTGAGGAACATGTGTTTTTTTAGCCAAATTTTGAGGTTTGCAAAGGATTCTGGGTAACAGAACCTGGTCCGAGCCCCACAAGTCACCCCATCTTGGATTCCCCTAGGTCTCTAGTTTTCAGAAATGCACAGGTTTGGTAGGTTTCCCTAGGTGCCGGCTGAGCTAGAGGCCAAAATCTACAGGTAGGCACTTCGCAAAAAACACCTCTGTTTTCTTTCAAAAATGTGGATGTGTCCACGTTGCGCTTTGGGGCGTTTCCTGTTGCGGACGCTAGGCCTACCCACACAAGTGAGGTATCATTTTTATCGGGAGACTTGGGGGAACGCTGGGTGGAAGGAAATTTGTGGCTCCTCTCAGATTCCAGAACTTTCTGCCACAGAAATATGAGGAACATGTGTTTTTTTAGCCAAATTTTGAGGTTTGCAAAGGATTCTGGGTAACAGAACCTGGTCCGAGCCCCACAAGTCACCCCAACTTGGATTCCCCTAGGTCTCTAGTTTTCAGAAATGCACAGGTTTGGTAGGTTTCCCTAGGTGCCGGCTGAGCTATAGTCCAAAATCTACAGGTAGGCACTTCGCAAAAAACACCTCTGTTTTCTTTCAAAAATTTGGATGTGTCCACGTTGCGCTTTGGGGCGTTTCCTGTCGCGCGTGCTAGGCCTACCCACACAAGTGAGGTATCATTTTTATCGGGAGACTTGGGGGAACGCTGGGTGGAAGGAAATTTGTGGCTCCTCTCTGATTCCAGAACTTTCTGCCACAGAAATGTGAGGAACATGTGTTTTTTTAGCCAAATTTTGAGGTTTGCAAAGGATTCTGGGTAACAGAACCTGGTCCGAGCCCCACAAGTCACCCCATCTTGGATTCCCCTAGGTCTCTAGTTTTCAGAAATGCACAGGTTTGGATGGTTTCCCTAGGTGCCGGCTGAGCTAGAGGCCAAAATCTACAGGTAGGTACTTCGCAAAAAACACCTCTGTTTTCTTTCAAAAATTTGGATGTGTCCACGTTGCGCTTTGGGGCGTTTCCTGTCGCGGGCGCTAGGCCTACCCACACAAGTGAGGTATCATTTTTATCGGGAGACTTGGGGGAACGCTGGGTGGAAGGAAATTTGTGGCTCCTCTCAGATTCCAGAACTTTCTGCCGCAGAAATGTGAGGAACATGTGTTTTTTTAGCCAAATTTTGAGGTTTGCAAAGGATTCTGGGTAACAGAACCTGGTCCGAGCCCCACAAGTCACCCCATCTTGGATTCCCCTAGGTCTCTAATTTTCAGAAATGCACAGGTTTGGTAGGTTTCCCTAGGTGCTGGCTGAGCTAGAGTCCAAAATCTACAGGTAGGCACTTCGCAAAAAAGACCTCTGTTTTCTTTCAAAAATGTGGATGTGTCCACGTTACGCTTTGGGGCGTTTCCTGTCGCGGGCGCTAGGCCTACCCACACAAGTGAGGTATCATTTTTATCGGGAGACTTGGGGGAACGCTGGGTGGAAGGAAATTTGTGGCTCCTCTCAGATTCCAGAACTTTCTGCCACAGAAATGTGAGGAACATGTGTTTTTTTAAGCCAAATTTTGAGGTTTGCAAAGGATTCTGGGTAACAGAACCTGGTCCGAGCCCCACAAGTCACCCCATCTTGGATTCCCCTATGTCTCTAGTTTTCAGAAATGCACAGGTTTGGTAGGTTTCCCTAGGTGCCGGCTGAGCTAGAGGCCAAAATCTACAGGTTGGCACTTCGCAAAAATCACCTCTGTTTTCTTTCAAAAAATTGGATGTGTCCACATTGCGCTTTTGGGCGTTTCCTGTCACGGGCGCTAGGCCTACCCACAAAAGTGAGGTATCATTTTTATCGGGAGACTTGGGGGAACGCTGGGTGGAAGGAAGTTTGTGGCTCCTCTCAGATTGCAGACTTTTCTGCCACAGAAATGTGAGGAACATGTGTTTTTTTAGCCAAATTTTGAGGTTTGCAAAGGATTCTGGGTAACAGAACCTGGTCCGAGCCCCACAAGTCACCCCACCTTGGATTCCCCTAGGTCTCTAGTTTTCAGAAATGCACAGGTTTGGTAGGTTTCCCTAGGTGCCGGCTGAGCTAGAGGCCAAAATCTACAGGTAGGCACTTCGCAAAAAACACCTCTGTTTTCTTTCAAAAATTTGGATGTGTCCACGTTGCGCTTTGGGGCGTTTCCTTTCGCGGGCGCTAGGCCTACCCACACAAGTGAGGTATCATTTTTATCGGGAGACTTGGAGGAACGCTGGGTGGAAGGAAATTTGTGACTCCTCTCAGATTCCAGAACTTTCTGCCACAGAAATTTGAGGAACATGTGTTTTTTTAGCCAACTTTTGAGGTTTGCAAAGGATTCTGGGTAACAGAACCTGGTCCGAGCCCCACAAGTCACCCCATCTTGGATTCCCCTAGGTCTCTAGTTTTCAGAAATGCACAGGTTTTGTAGGTTTCCCTAGGTGCCGGCTGAGCTAGAGGCAAAAATCTACAGGTTGGCACTTCGCAAAAATCACCTCTGTTTTCTTTAAAAAAATTGCATGTGTCCACATTGCGCTTTCGGGCGTTTCCTGTCACGGGCGCTAGGCCTACCCACACAAGTGAGGTATCATTTTTATCTGGAGACTTGGGGGAACGCTGGGTGGAAGGAAATTTGTGGCTCCTCTCAGATTCCAGAACTTTCTGCCACAGAAATGTGAGGAACATGTGTTTTTTTAGCCAAATTTTGAGGTTTGCAAAGGATTCTGGGTAACAGAACCTTGTCCGAGCCCCACAAGTCACCCCATCTTGGATTCCCCTAGGTCTCTAGTTTTCAGAAATGCACAGGTTTGGTAGGTTTCCCTAGGTGCCGGCTGAGCTAGAGGCCAAAATCTACAGGTAGGCACTTCGCAAAAAACACCTCTGTTTTCTTTCAAAAATTTGGATGTGTCCACGTTGCGCTTTGGGGCGTTTCCTGTCGCGGGCGCTAGGCCTACCCACACAAGTGAGGTATCATTTTTATCGGGAGACTTGGAGGAACGCTGGGTGGAAGGAAATTTGTGACTCCTCTCAGATTCCAGAACTTTCTTCCACAGAAATGTGAGGAACATGTGTTTTTTTAGCCAACTTTTGAGGTTTGCAAAGGATTCTGGGTAACAGAACCTGGTCCGAGCCCCACAAGTCACCCTATCTTTTATTCCCCTAGGTCTCTAGTTTTCAGAAATGCACAGGTTTGGTAGGTTTCCCTAGGTGCCGGCTGAGCTAGAGGCCAAAATCTACAGGTAGGTACTTCGCAAAAATCACCTCTGTTTTCTTTAAAAAAATTGGATGTGTCCACGTTGCGCTTTGGGGCGTTTCCTGTCGCGGGCGCTAGGCCTACCCACACAAGTGAGGTATCATTTTTATCGGGAGACATGGGGGAATGCTGGGTGGAAGGAAATTTGTGGCTCCTCTCAGATTCCAGAACTTTCTGCCACAGAAATGTGAGGAACATGTGTTTTTTTAGCCAAATTTTGAGGTTTGCAAAGGATTCTGGGTAACAGAACCTGGTCCGAGCCCCACAAGTCACCCCATCTTGGATTCCCCTAGGTCTCTAGTTTTCAGAAATGCACAGGTTTGGATGGTTTCCCTAGGTGCCGGCTGAGCTAGAGGCCAAAATCTACAGGTAGGCACTTCGCAAAAAACACCTCTGTTTTCTTTCAAAAATTTGGATGTGTCCACGTTGCGCTTTGGGGCGTTTCCTGTCGCGGGCGCTAGGCCTACCCACACAAGTGAGGTATCATTTTTATCGGGAGACTTGGGGGAACGCTGGGTGGAAGGAAATTTGTTGCTCCTCTCAGATTCCAGAACTTTCTGCCACAGAAATGTGAGGAACATGTGTTTTTTTAGCCAAATTTTGAGGTTTGCAAAGGATTCTGGGTAACAGAACCTGGTCCGAGCCCCACAAGTTACCCCACCTTGGATTCCCCTAGGTCTCTAGTTTTCAGAAATGCACAGGTTTGGTAGGTTTCCCTAGGTGCCGGCTGAGCTAGAGGCCAAAATCTACAGGTAGGTACTTCGCAAAAATCACCTCTGTTTTCTATAAAAAAATTGGATGTGTCGACGTTGCGCTTTGGGGCGTTTCCTGTCGCGGGCGCTAGGCCTACCCACACAAGTGAGGTATCATTTTTAATCGGGAGACATGGGGGCATGCTGGGTGGAAGGAAATTTGTGGCTCCTCTCAGATTCCAGAACTTTCTGCCTCAGAAATGTGAGGAACATGTGTTTTTTTAGCCAAATTTTGAGGTTTGCAAAGGATTCTGGGTAACAGAACCTGGTCCGAGCCCCACAAGTCACCCCATCTTGGATTCCCCTAGGTCTCTAGTTTTCAGAAATGCACAGGTTTGGTAGGTTTCCCTAGGTGCCGGCTGAGCTAGAGGCCAAAATCTACAGGTAGGCACTTCGCAAAAATCACCTCTGTTTTCTTTAAAAAAATTGGATGTGTCAACGTTGCGCTTTGGGGCGTTTCCTGTAGCGGGCGCTAGGCCTACCCACACAAGTGAGGTATCATTTTTATCGGGAGACTTGGGGGAACGCTGGGTGGAAGGAAATTTGTTGCTCCTCTCAGATTCCAGAACTTTCTGCCACAGAAATGTGAGAAACATGTGTTTTTTTAGCCAAATTTTGAGGTTTGCAAAGGATTCTGGGTAACAGAACCTGGTCCGAGCCCCACAAGTCACCCCATCTTGGATTCCCCTAGGTCTCTAGTTTTCAGAAATGCACAGGTTTGGATGGTTTCCCTAGGTGCCGGCTGAGCTAGAGGCCAAAATCTACAGGTTCGCAAAAATCACCTCTGTTTTCTTTCAAAAATTTAAATGTGTCCACGTTGCGCTTTGGGGCGTTTCCTGTCGCGGGCGCTAGGCCTACCCATACAAGTGAGGTATCATTTTTATCGGGAGACTTGGGGGAACGCTGGGTGGAAGGAAATTTGTGGCTCCTCTCAGATTCCAGAACTTTCTGCCACAGAAATATGAGGAACATGTGTTTTTTTAGCCAAAGTTTGAGGTTTGCAAAGGATTCTGGGTAACAGAACCTGGTCCGAGCCCCACAAGTCACCCCATCTTGGATTCCCCTAGGTCTCTAGTTTTCAGAAATGCACAGGTTTGGTAGGTTTCCCTAGGTGCCGGTTGAGCTAGAGTCCAAAATCTACAGGTAGGCACTTCGCAAAAATCACCTCTGTTTTCTTTAAAAAAATTGGATGTGTCCACGTTGCGCTTTGGGGCGTTTCCTGTTGCGGACGCTAGGCCTACCCACACAAGTGAGGTATCATTTTTATCGGGAGACTTGGGGGAACGCTGGGTGGAAGATAATTTGTTTCTCCTCTCAGATTCCAGAACTTTCTGCCACAGAAATGTGAGGAACATGTGTTTTTTTAGCCAAATTTTGAGGTTTGCAAAGGATTCTGGGTAACAGAACCTGGTCCGAGCCCCACACGTCACCCCATCTTGGATTCCCCTAGGTCTCTAGTTTTCAGAAATGCACAGGTTTGGTAGGTTTCCCTAGGTGCTGGCTAAGCTAGAGGCCAAAATCTACAGGTAGGCACTTCGCAAAAATCACCTCTGTTTTCTTTCAAAAAATTGGATGTGTCCACGTTGCGCTTTGGGGCGTTTCCTGTGGCGGACGCTAACCCTACCCACACAAGTGAGGTATCATTTTTATCAGGAGACTTGGGGGAACGCTGGGTGGAAGGAAATTTGTGGCTCCTCTCAGATTCCAGAACTTTCTGCCACAGAAATGTGAGGAACATGTGATTTTTTAGCCAAATTTTGAGGTTTGCAAAGGATTCTGGGTAACAGAACCTGGTCCGAGCCCCACAAGTCACCCCACCTTGGATTCCCCTAGGTCTCTAGTTTTCAGAAATGCACAGGTTTGGTAGGTTTTCCGAGGTGCCGGCTGAGCTAGAGGCGAAAATCTACAGGTAGGCACTTCGCAAAAATCACCTCTGTGTTCTGTAAAAAAATTGGATGTGTCCACGTTGCGCTTTGGGGCGTTTCCTGACGCGGGCGCTAGGCCTACCCACACAAGTGAGGTATCATTTTTATCGGGAGACTTGGGGGAACGCTGGGTGGAAGGAAATTTGTGGCTCCTCTCAGATTCCAGAACTTTCTGCCGCAGAAATGTGAGGAACATGTGTTTTTTTAGCCAAATTTTGAGGTTTGCAAAGGATTCTGGGTAACAGAACCTGGTCCGAGCCCCACAAGTCACCCCATCTTGGATTTCCCTAGGTCTCTAGTTTTCAGAAATGCACAGGTTTGGTAGGTTTCCCTAGGTGTCGGCTGAGCTAGAGGCCAAAATCTACAGGTAGGCACTTCGCAAAAATCACCTCTGTTTTCTTTAAAAAAAATGGATGTGTCCACGTTGCGCTTTGGGGCGTTTGCTGTCGCGGGCGCTAGGCCTACCCACACAAGTGAGGTATCATTTTTATCGGGAGACTTTGGGGGAACGCTGGGTGGAAGGAAATTTGTGGCTCCTCTCAGATTCCAGAACTTTCTGCCACAGAAATGTGAGGAACATGTGTTTTTTTAGCCAACTTTTGAGGTTTGCAAAGGATTCTGGGTAACAGAACCTGGTCCGAGCCCCACAAGTCACCCCATCTTGGATTCCCCTAGGTCTCTAGTTTTCAGAAATGCACAGGTTTGGTAGGTTTCCCTAGGTGCCGGCTGAGCTAGAGGCCAAAATCTACAGGTAGGTACTTCGCAAAAATCACCTCTGTTTTCTTTAAAAAAATTGGATGTGTCCACGTTGCGCTTTGGGGCGTTTCCTGTCGCGGGCGCTAGGCCTACCCACACAAGTGAGGTATCATTTTTATCGGGAGACATGGGGGAATGCTGGGTGGAAGGAAATTTGTGGCTCCTCTCAGATTCCAGAACTTTCTGCCACAGAAATGTGAGGAACATGTGTTTTTTTAGCCAAATTTTCAGGTTTGCAAAGGATTCTGGGTAACAGAACCTGGTCCGAGCCCCACAAGTCACCCCATCTTGGATTCCCCTAGGTCTCTAGTTTTCAGAAATGCACAGGTTTGGATGGTTTCCATAGGTGCCGGCTGAGCTAGAGGCCAAAATCTACAGGTAGGCACTTCGCAAAAAACACCTCTGTTTTCTTTCAAAAATTTGGATGTGTCCACGTTGCGCTTTGGGGTGTTTCCTGTCGCGGGCGCTAGGCCTACCCACACAAGTAAGGTATCATTTTTATCGGGAGACTTGGGGGAACGCTGGGTGGAAGGAAATTTGTGGCTCCTCTCAGATTCCAGAACTTTCTGCCACAGAAATGTGAGGAACATGTGTTTTTTTAGCCAAATTTTGAGGTTTGCAAAGGATTCTGGGTAACAGAACCTGGTCCGAGCCCCACAAGTCACCCCATCTTTGATTCCCCTAGGTCTCTAGTTTTCAGAAATGCACAGGTTTGGTAGGGTTTCCGAGGTGCCGGCTGAGCTAGAGGCCAAAATCTACAGGTAGGCACTTCGCAAAAATCACCTCTGTGTTCTTTAAAAAAACTTGGATGTGTCCACGTTGCGCTTTGGGGCGTTTCCTGACGCGGGCGCTAGGCCTACCCACACAAGTGAGGTATCATTTTTATCGGGAGACTTGGGGGAACGCTGGGTGGAAGGAAATTTGTGGCTCCTCTCAGATTCCAGAAC